>NC_044577.1:37304974-37618071 GCF_901933205.1 Camarhynchus parvulus
CCCCACTGATCAAATCCATCATTTTTCTGGTCTCAAACACCCAAAATGTTTGGGAAGTTCATGGAAGGAATTTTTTATCCTGCTTTTTAGCATCACCTTGCATCCCGCAGCACCTCCTGAAGGTGTGTGGGAGTTGTGACCCACACCAGAGCAGGAGGTTCAACCAATCTCTTTGCCCCAGGGCAGGGTTTAGGGAGCAGAGCTGTCACACACACCCCAGGCCACTCTCTGCTTTGAGAGAATATTTGGAAAATCATGCACAACACCGTGCCCTCTGCCCAGTGGCGGTGGGGTACCCATGGGGAGCACAGCCAGATGCTCTTACAGGGCTGGGAAGGTCTGTTTGATTTTATGGACCAAGCACCAGCCAGGGAAATGCTCCTTTGGTCAGTGGATGGACCCGATGGCACTGCATCCCTTCTCTCCAGCGCTCCTCTCCCAAATTCCAGCAGCAGCTGCAGGAACCGGAAAACCTCTCCAACTGAGGGAACAGAAACTGAACCAAATGGAGCTAATGCTTGGTTTGTTTCAAAATGTTTTAAACCTGCCAGTTCCTGCTCTGTAACCAGGCTCTGGACGAGAGGAGGTCCATGGGGGACAGGACATTCCCAGCGGGAGTGTCACTGCAGCCACAGCTCCTCCCGACACGGCCTCAGGGCCCCCTTCCTCGGTTTAACATCCTCACCTGGCTCAAAAACTGTGCCTCAACTTAAAAATGCAAACAAACCTGCAACTTCTAAATGCATCCGGTTAATGAAGTCACTACATAAATTTAGCACATTATTTTTTGTTATTAATTGCGAACAGTGGAAAGGGCTAAATTCAGAATAACTCTCTGTTTCAAAGACCTAATTGCCAAGGACCTAGCCTTAATATTAACTAGGATAATTATTATGCAAAGCATACCCACCCAGAATGTTTGCATAGCTATCACAAGCGCTTTCATAAATGATGCTTTAATTAGTCTTAATTAGAATTTGTTTAAGTCAGCAGGGAATGCAGAGCCCGTGAAATGATGTATGTAATAAGCATCAGGCTCACTTTTTACTTGGGGAATAGAGCTGACAAAATCACATCACGTTAAATTGATTCAGTCAGAATTAAAATTCTTATGGTATTAATTAAATGGGGGATCTCATTAGCAGGCTGCAGGGTGACAGAGTGACTCTTTGGCGACCAGATGTGAAGAAGCAGCCACGAACAGGAGCACCATTAGGCCAGGAGCCCGTCCTGCTCCTCCCCAGCCCTGCAGCTCCCCGGGATGCCCAGCAGCTGCAGGGTGCTGGTGGCTGAGGGCCTGTCCTGCTTGGCAGGACCTGCAGCGCTGCTGGCTGCTGCTGCCACTGGGTGGGAGAGTCCCGGCATTTCCCATCTCTCCCTGGCCCCCCAGTTCCTGGTGTTTGGGGTGACCCCCACACCCATACTCACCCTGGCCCCCCAGTTCCTGCTGTCTCTGGTGACCCCACATGCCCATCTCACCCTGGTCCCACCAATTCCTGGTGTCTGAGGTGACCCCACACACCCATACTCTCTCTGTCCCACCAGCTCCTGGTGTCTGAGGTGACCCCCACACCCATATTCACCCTGTCCCCACCAGTTCCTGCTGTCTGAGGTGACCCCACATGCTGCTCACAGCCACCAGCACACTCCTTCCCATCTCCAGGCCCATCCAGCCTCAGCAAGGGCGGATGAATTTGATTTTCTCCAATGAGCATCTCTTCTGTGAATGCCAGGGGGCACACGCCACTCCCACCTGCACCGTGGGACCAGAACCCTCGTGGGTCTGGTTCCTCAGTCCCAAATTTCAGTGTTTAAAAAATAAACCTGGAGCTGAAAGGGGAAAGCTCAGCCCTGTGTCAGGGTGAGGAACCAGCATTCCCAAGGGAAACACGGGGGTCCTCTTCTGTGTTCTCTTCCCCTCCATCCAAGGATGGCATGGGATGGGATAATGGGTTGGGATCCATGGGATGGGATGGGATGGGATGGGATGGGATGGGATGGGATGGGATCCATGGGATGGGATGGGATGGGATGGGATGGATGGATGGGATGGGATGGGATGGGATGGGATGGGATGGGATGGGATGGGATGGGATGGGATAATGGGATGGGATGGGACAGGACTCCTGTATAAAGGTCAGGATCTGCCAGTCCCACCATCAGGAATCTGGTGTCCCAGGGCACCACCATGCTGGAACTGTCAGTCTCAGTGGGAAGGGGGCTTTGATTTCCCATTCCATCATTTAGTTTGAAAATCAGCATTTTTGGGAATTTTTTTCATGGCCTTGTTTTAGGAGCATCAGGGCAGTGTAAATAAGCTATTTTATGAAAACCCAACAAACCACAGCAAGGAGCAAACCCCAAAGAGAGCAAGCATGCAGGTTCAGGACTGCACTCTCAGCTTTCCCCTGGCGATTCTGCTGAGTCACAACTGACTGAAAGCGCTTTGAGGTTTGCTCTCCTACAAACAAAGAAGAAAAGGAGGCTGGGTTTGTGTACACACAGATACATATATACCTGTATTTAAAACTTATTTCAGTTGTATTTATGACAAACCTCTCTCTGAACCCGACTCGGATGCCTGTCCCAGCCACGCTGACAGAGCTGTGATTTAAACATCCTGCCATGGCTCTTGGCTTCCAGAGATGGTCCATGGGTGGACTTGGGCAGGGCAGTCCTCCCCACACTACCCACTCCCATACACACACATAGAATGACAGAATAATGGCATGGTTTGGGCTGGGAGGGACCTTACAGCTCAGCTTGTCCCACACCCCTGCCATGGGCAGGGACACCTTCCGCTAGAGCATTTACAGAAGGTATAAATGAATGAATGAATGAATAAACAAACAAATACATAAATAAACAAATAAGTGTGTGTGTGTGTGTGTGTGTGTGTGTGTGTGTGTGTGTGTGTGTGTGTATAGGTATATTTTGTGTATATGCATATATGCATTATATATATAGCATAGATATGGGTGGTATAGAGATATAGATATAGATTAGATACAGATATATAGATATAGATATAGATATAGATAGATATGGATATAGATAGATATAGATATAGATGATATAGATATAGATGATATAGATATAGATATAGATATAGATATAGATATAGATATAGATATAGATTAGATATAGATTAGATATAGATATAGATAATATAGATATAGGTATAGATATAGATATAGACATGGATATAGATTAGATATAAATATAGATAGATCAAGACATAGAGATGGATATAGTTATACACATAATAAATATATCTATACTGTGCTTCCTTTTAAAAAACAGCACTAATACTTGGATCACGAAGATCCCGGAGATGTTCTTCCCCCTGTCCGTGCTCCCGGAGTGACTCGGTGACTCTGGCGGAGCCGAACCGGGCGGGCCCCGCGGTGCCCGTGGCACGGCAGCCGGTCCCCCGACCCTCGTGCCCGGGGAGGAGAATGCTCCGGGCTAATTAGCCAGGCTAACCCCTCGATCCCAGAGCCACCGCCTGCAAATGCCGGGCCGCCACCAGCTCGCGGCTCATCAGCATTCGGCGTGGCTGCCAGGGCGCGCGGGAGGCGAGATAAGCGTGCGGGCAGAGATAAGGGAGGCAGCGGCGGGCACAGACAGACACGCAGACACACAGCGGGCTGCGCGGGGACCTCGCTGCCATTTCCGTCACCTGCGCTGCCAGCCCCCGGGCGCCACCGTGCTGGGGCACTGCCACCGTCCTGTTCTGTTAGCACTGCCACCGTGCTGGGGCACTGTCACTGTTCTGCTGGCGCTGCGTCCACAGGAGCTGTTTCCACTCAAGGCGGAGATGCTGGGACGAGCACATCCCATCCCCTCTGGGCAGCAGCAGCTCTCGGGATTCCCAAAGTTGGGATGTGGGAGGCAGCGGCCAGCACTCAAACCTGGCAGCCAGGCAGGGCCACCCCGTCCCGCTGCCATCCCACTCCAGCCCCGTGCCGAGGAGCAGCAGGGATCCTGGATAGCCAAGGAGCAGCAGGGATCCTGGATAGCCAAGGAGCAGCAGGGATCCTGGATAGCCGAGGAGCAGCAGGGATCCCAGGAAGCCTCAGCTGCCCAGCTGTTCCTGGACTGGGCTGTGTCCCCAGACCTTGGGGCAGCTCCAGGCACTGCCAGGCTCACAGGAGATCCCTCTCCTCCCAGCACTGCTCCCAGATCACACACACCAAGCACGGAGCCCTTCTGCCTCTGCCCACCCTAAGCCGGGCTTTTTTCTCAGCAGATATTTTAGGAGTTAGTTGAAATCAAATACAAGTTTTTTTAATCTAGTCTAAACCTACTAAAACATTCACTACTCTTACTGCCTAATACATTTATTCATGGCCTATATATATTCTCCCCTATAACTAACCTCTTTTTTCATGTCTTCATTTTTAATAATATTGCTTATGTGAAAATTGCTGGATAAATTATTCAATTCTCTCCATAATCCAGTATATCTGCAGTAAAACTGCTAACCTGGCTCTGCCAATGCATTCATAATAATTTCGGTTATTTGTCTGTGTTCCTTCCCTCCCTCCTTCCCATCCATCCCCCCTTGGGCTTTCCCCCACCATGGAGAAGCATTTTATGTGGTGAAGAGATGGTACCATGTCAACACACAGGTCAGCATGAGTTTCACATGGAATTTCAGGTGTGCATTTAACTGTGGGGTGAGCAGGATCATTAATTACTCCCACAATCATGAGTTCACAAAGTCTGACCTCTGGCCAACACAAAAACACCGACTTTAGAGGACAGCAGGCAGGGCTTGAGGTCAATCCCCAAGGCGGGGTGTGGTGCAGGGGATCAGCCTGGGGAGGAGCAGCTCTGGTGGGAGCCCCGAGGCTCTGCGCCCATGGGACGATGCTGAGTGGGAGAGAACTGGAACTGGAGATGTCCAAGGCCAGGTGGGACAGGGCTGGGAGCAACCTGGGCTGGTGGAAGGGGTCCCACGGCAGGGAGTGGAAGGAGATGAGCTTTGAGGTCCTTTCCAACCCAACCCTCTCCATGCTCTATGATTCCATGGTCCTGGGAAAGCAGGCTCATACCAAACACTGATACAGGAGGGAGAAGCATCTCTGTGGGGTGTGCAGGTCACCCTGCCAGAAGGGAAGGAGCATCCCTGTCTGCTGGGGTGGCAGGGATGGGACCACGGAGGGAAGAGATGGTTTGGGCACTCAAATATTAAAATATTTGCTGCGCATTTGTGGTGCATGTGGCCCGTCCTCGTCACACAGAGTGAAAATTAAAAATGAGACCAAATGCTTCACGCCCCTCCCCAGGGCTGGGCCTGCCTCTGCCGGGCCCCAAAACCCACCTCACCTCTGCCTCAGCATCCCCCTTCATTCAGAGACATGGAGCTGCAGCAACAGAGCCGTTGGAATAAAAAAGGGGCAAATAAAATGCTGAGAGTCAGTTTGATCTAACTCAACCTTTTCAAATGACTACACTAATTTTCGACATCTGAATTTAACTGTGTGTTTGCCCCCCTATAAACAGGACGAATAAACACTATATCATTTTTACACTTGAACTGTATTATGATTTTAATGCAGGCTCAGGTGAGATGAGGTCAGAGGATACAATTAAATGGATCTGGTACCATCTGGAGATTAGGGTCTCTTTAACCATGCTTGGGTGATTTATCCATCAGCAACTCATGTAGTGCTTCATAAAAAGTGGTATCTGTTTTAAAAAAAGATATTAAAACACAGCATATTTTCAAAATTAGAGCCTAAAATACTATGTACTTGCAGGCAGGCAGTTTATTTGCTCACCAGTGGAACAGAAATTCCTGTATGGGGGTAAAAGTCCCGATGCGCATTCGCTGTGTGTGTTCCTGCAGGGCTGCTGTGCGCAGGGCACAGGGGACACCCAGCAGAGCCCCAGCCTCAGGGGGGCTCCAAGGGGTCCCACATCCCCGTGGGGACCAGCCTGCCCTCCTCCTATCCCCACCGCTGCTCCAGGAGGGAGCAAACAAAACTTGGAGCCTCCGACCACCTTTTATCGCAAGACTGCATGTAATAGTCCCTGGCATTCGCCACAATTTATTCTGTAATAAAGCAAAATGGGTGCAAAATCAAATATTTAAAGTGTCAACTTCCAAAGCGAATGAGTGGCTAAAACTCGGTTTAATAATTGATCCATCAACGTGAGGATCAAAGGTAAGGCCAAAATTAAACAATTATTTTCCTGAAATTATATTTCATTAAAAATTTCCTGAAAGAAAAACAATTCAGCCATTCTTGTGGACAGTAATTTATACAGTTTAGTGATCCTGCTGTCAATAATATACAAATAGCACTAATATATTACTATAATGCTTCATTTTCATTAAGACATCTGCCAAGTTCTCAAAAACCTTTTCCATTTGGGACTTGACTTATAATTGCATAATCCCTTGGGGGAGTTTCAATATTATTTTAATCAATTTTAACCACAATACACAATATGGATGATTACATTGCAATGTCATTTCCAAAGTTACTTTCCCCCATTACTCATTCGCACGGGGAGAGGACACTGGAAATGCTGCTGAAGGATATTCTGGTAGGAAACAAATGACAGGGACGCAGAATGAATGTCTGCCCCTTTCAGAAGAACGACAAGGCCAATAAATATGAATTTACATGAACTGAGGCTCTGCAGGGGGTGTTGCTACTGCCCTTGGGTCTCCCAAACAACAGCAGCTGCTTTTGGCAGATCCTCCCTCCTCCCTGGCCCCCTGCCCTTCCCACCCAGCCAGCAGCACAGCTCGTACCCGAGGAGCTGGTGCTGATAAACCACGGCTGGTTCCTGCTCCTCCCCTGCTCCGCAGCATCCCTGCAGCCCAGAGAGGCTGGGCTCTGTTCCCTGGGCTGCTCTGCCACGTTTCTGCCAGCGCCACCTTTATCAGCAGTGACACGGCCTGGAGCCCCTTTGTTGGCTGCTGTCACCCCCTCCCGCCCCCAGCCCCGGGATTTCCTGCGTTCTCCAGATCCTGAACGTGCAGATGATCCACAGGAGGGGGTCTGGAGGGGACCAGAGGTGCATGGGGGTCTGGAGAGGACTAAGGGTCCACAAGGGCCTGGGGGAGACAAGAGGTGCACAAGGGTCTGGAGAAGACAAAGGGTTCACAAGGGCCTGGAGAAAAGAAGGAGTCCTTAAGGGTCTGGAGAAGACAAGGGGTGCATGAAGGTCTGGAGAGGACTAGGGCTCCACGAGAAGGTCCACATAGGCTTGGAGGGGACCAGAGGTCCACAAGGATCTGGAGAGAACAAGGGATCCACAAAGGTTTGGAGAGGAACAGGGGTGCACAAGGGTCTGGAGAAGACAAGGGGTCCTTGAGGGACTGGAGAAGAAGGAGTGCCCAAGGGTCTGGGGAAGACAAGGGGTGCCCGAGGGTCTGGGGAAGACAAGGGGGCCATGAGGGTTTGGAGAAGACAAGGGGTGCACAAGGGCCTGGAGAGGAACAGGGCTGCACAAGAGCCTGGAGAAGACAAGGGGTGCACGAGGGTCTGGAGAAGACAAGGGGTCCATGAGGGTCTGGAGAAGAAGGAGTGCCCAAGGGTCTGGGGAAGCCAAGGGGTGCACGAGGATGTCCACGAAGGTCTGGGGTGGACTGTGGGTCCCCCAGGTGCGGGGAGGTCGGGGAATGGAGGCAGAGGCAGGTGGGGGGAGCTGGGCAGGGTGTGGGTGGCAGGGGGGCCGTGGGGAAGGCGCAGGTGCTGCCCCAGCCGTCTTGGACACGCGCAGCCCCAGGCCGCCGCAGATTACAGCGGTAATATTTCCACAGGCGTGACCTCCCCCGGGCCTGGGTCTCCAATATACTCTGAGCAAACACGCTTCCCTCCCTGTCAGGCACGCCGAGATATCTTCTTCCTGCACCTGTTCTCCCCTGAATGATGCTGCTCCTGGCGTGTGTGTCGTGCTTTCAGCGGCGGGGGTGACACACACATGGCACGGACAGCGAGGTGACAGCTGGGCTTCAATTGCTGCCAGCCAGGTGGGGTAGTGTCCCTATAAATGCTCACCTCAGGAGCTGCCCCATCCCTTGGGCAGAGCTCTGCACGTGTGCCCAGTCCCTGGAGGTGCTGCATGGCCACAAATACACTGAAAAAACCAATCCCCTTTTCATGCAAAGCCACCGTTTTGAGGACAGCTGCCCTCCAAGCAGCCTGTGAGATGGGATGTGCAGCCTGGGGTGCCCATCCAAACCCCCCAAAGGTGCTCTGCCTGCTCTGGTTAGGAGCAGTAACAGCACAAAAGTCTCAGCGACTTAATAAACATGGAAAAGGCTTCCGTAGCCAGGCAGAACCACAGAGAAAAATCATTAAAAAGTCATTTCCACCAAATGGCTGTTTTAAAAAAACATTTCCAAGCCCTACCTATAGCACTTTGCATAATTCCTCCCTGTTTATGAAAATGAAATCCCCGAGAAGTCTGCGTTCCAGCCCATATGGCGGCGGATGTGATATTTGGAGGGAAATATGGTGCTGCTAATTTGCCTTTCGGCCCCTGGGGCGGCTCCCCCGGCAGGGCTGTGCCACCAGGGCTGGAGCCACAGCCGGGCAGTGCCAGCACCAGCCCAGGGCTGGGGCAGGAGGGAAAGGCCAGGAGGAACGAGCAGCCCCAGCACAGCACCCTCGCCCGGGTGCCACCAAAAGGGTTAAAGGAGTTTTGACTGCTTTACTCCATGAACCCTGCCAGTGGAATGCGTTTTGAATCCCTGTTTAAAAGACATGTAATTGCCTCAGATTCTTTATATTATCACAACTCTTCAAAATTGATTGGTTTTAGGTTTATGGAAAAATATGCAAATGCACGGGGAACGACACACATTCCTCATTGTGGGTATAAAAGTAGTTCACAGAGAATCCATCTGATTGAGTTTGATTACTGAACAAAATCTAATTATTTGAGATACACGTCCGGGCTTTTCTGGAGAGGCATGCTGAAGAGAAGAAATATTTGGGATATGAGAGTGTTGTTTGCCCGCTCAGATTTGTTTATTCACATATATTTTGACAGGCCAGAATTTTAAATAATTGAAATCAGTGTTCACTCCTCCGAGCCAAAGAAGCAATGCGGGTGCAGAGAGAGCAGCCCCTCCCGAGGTGTGCGAGCAGCACCTTGGGGCTCACCCTGAGGCACAGAACCACTGAGCCATGCAGTGGTGGGGCTGGCAGGGGCCTTACAGCCCATCTCATCCCACCCCTGCCAGGAACACCTCCAGGCTGCTCCAAGCCCCATCCAGCCCGCCTGGGCACCTCCAGGGATCCAGGGGCAGCCACAGCTGCTGTGGACAGCCACCGCCCTCACAGCCAGGAATTCCTTCCCAAAACCTCACCTGAATCTCCCCTCTGACAGCGCTACAGTTTTATCTGTGCTTTTGGACATCCCCGTGGAAATTTCCATGCTGAGCACTCCAGCAGGTCCCTGCTGTGGATGAGGATGTTGTGTGATGATGTTCACAGGGGTCCCAGGATGAGGGAAGAGATGAGGATCTGACTCCATGTTTTCAGATTGATTATTTTATGATATATATTACATTAAAACTATACTAAAAGAATAGAAGAAAGGATTTCATCAGAAGCCTGGCTAAGAATAGAAAAAGAAAGAATGATAACAAAGGTTTGTGTCTTGGACAGTCTGAGACACCTGGGCTGTGATTGGCCATTAATTAGAAACAACCACACGAGACCAATCACAGATGCACCTGTTGCATCCCACAGCAGCAGATAACCATTGGTTACATTTTGTTCCTGAGGCCTCTCAGCTTCTCAGGAGGAAAAATCCTAAGGAAAGGGTTTTCCATAAGAGATGTCTGCGACAGACATGGGGCTGGGCACAGGTACCACGGCCAGGGCATCGCCCTCCCCGACCAGCCCAGCAGTGCCCAGCAGCACAGCGCTCGTTTCTCACACGTGCTCAAACACGACTTCTGGAGCGGCAGGAAATGCTGCAGGGAAGTTGTGGCTCCTCCCAGGCCTCTGTCAAGGAGCACTTTGTCAGTCTTTTTAAAGCAGCTTTGAATAATTACCGAGTCCCACCCTCTCATAATCTTCACCCTCTCCCAATTATCTACTCAATTATAATCCACAAAGTCTCTTGCATTAAATGGAACCATATGTTCTTTGCAGTCACTTCCAGTAGGCACGCGCCAGCCTGGCCTCCCCAGCACACAAACATTTGCTCCCCAAAATCCCTCCTGAAAAGCTCCTCTCCTGCAGCAGCTTTACACACCAAGCCCCTCACTCGGGAGGGTCCCAGACCTCCTGACTCAATTCCTGCAGCCACCAACCTCCTTTTCTTCTTTCTTTGTTTTTTCAGTTCCATTGTTTGGGTTGGGTGCTGGATGTGGGTGGGTTTGCCACTCAGTGAGACAGGGTAGATCCCCAGTGTGTCAGGAGATGCCACCTCTGATCAGCCCATAAGAATTACAATTAATCAATCATGGATGGTTTTCCGTCCTCTGCACACGGGGTGTTACCAAAGTCTCAGCTGAGGAAGGAGGAGCTCTTGCCCACCCACAGCAAGGGGGATGGATGTTGGAGTCAATGGCTCTTGGTCACTCCCCTTCCCATTTCCTTGCTAAGGAATTACCAGCACCCAAACCATTTCTCCATTAATGGGTTTTTCCATGCCCTTGAGGGCTGTACCAGGGACTGTCAGGAAGGGGCTGCCCACCCTTTAAGGAAATTGGTGGGTAATAACGAGGTGTAGAGCCCCTCCAATACACCCTGTTATCAAATACAAAGGAATTACTTATGCATGCTGCTCTGAGACCCACCATTAATTAGGAGTTTTACATATTAATCACAACACCAGTTTGCCTCTCCCTGTGAAATGCTGAGTGATGCTGGGGGGGCAGTCTGGCGGGCTGCTCTGGGAAGCCAGCCTGGAAAAGCTCCAGACTTTAGGCTCAGTTGAAAGAAGACGGGCCTGGGTAAGGAAATTAAGGAAATAGCTGGGCTGATGGTCCCACAAACAGGTAAAACCCTGTCCTGCAGCAGCCCTGGTGAGGAGCAGACCAGAGCTGCAGGAGGCAGAGCTGCCCTGGCCAGACGTCACCATGCCTGTCCTCTGCAGTGCCAGTGGGACATGGGGCTTCAGCAGGAATTTCCCCGTGGAAAGGGGGCTCAGGGATTGGAGCTGCCCAGGGAGGTTTGCAGTGCCCATCCCTGGAGGTGTCCCAGGAATTCTGGAGGTGGCACTCGGGGCTCATGGAAGGGACCTTAAATCCCATCCCATCCACCCTGCCATGGCAGGGACACCTCCCCCTGTCCCAGCTGCTCCAGCCCCAGTGTCCAGCCTGGCCTTGGGCACTGCCAGGGATGCAGGGGCAGCCCCAGCTGCTCTGGGCACCCTGTGCCAGGGCTGCCCACCCTGCCAGCCAGGAATTCCCAATGCCCAACCTCCCATCCATCCCTGCCCCTGGCAGTTCAGGTCCTTGCAAAGCTGGAGCCTGTTCAAAGGGACCCAAGGAGCCACAACTGGTTTCATCACCATTTTCTTCCCCAGGCAATTGCCAGAAAGGCAGGACAAAACACCCTGTATGTCAATAAAGATTTGCACTGTATCATCTACGCCAAAAAAACTAACTCAATCTTCTGCACTTCAGTACAAATTAGAATTTATATGCAACTCCCCACTTCAGGTGGGCAATCCAAAGAAATTAACCTCAGGAGAAAATTGCTTTCTTCTGGCTTAACACAGAGCTCATTATCATGTCAGGCAGAAGAGACAGTGGGGAAAATGCAAAATCATAGACACGATACAGTGGTGCATCCATATATTTCCAGCCAAGGAACCACTTATTAGGAGAACTATTTGAATTCCAAAGAGCCAGGTTCGTTCTTTAGGACAGAGTCACTCCTAGGGGCCAAGAAACTGAACCACACCACAGAGCTTAAATACCAAGAGTGGTGGAGAAGGTGCCCCCGTGGTGCTGATGGTGTGGGGGGGACACAGGGCTGTTTCCTGCAAATATCCCAGAGCACTTTACAGACTGGGCAGACATTTCCATCCAGGGGGAAACAAGGGCTGGAGTCGTGAGTACAGCTCGTGTGTGGTGTTATTCCATCAGCCAGCGTACCTGGATGGGGCTTGGAGCCACCTGGTTTAGTGGAACATGGTCCTGCCCATGGCAGGGGTGGAACAAGAGGAGCTTGAATGTCGCTCCCAACCCAGACTGCAGGGATTCTGTGATTCTGTGATCCCCTGCTGGTGCAGCCTGGCCTGGAGCACTTCCAGGGACGGGAGGGTGTCACAGCTGTCCCTGTGAGATGAGTTTGAACCCAAACCCCGCAGGCTCCTGCAGCCCAGACTGCAGAGTGGCGATGCTGCTGCTCCAGGCTCACCCTGCTGCTCCTGCCAGCCCCACGGGATGGGACCACTGAGGGCAAGGGGGCAGCCCAAGGCACAGGGTGAGCTTCTGCTCTCCGCAGCCTGTCCCCATCAGGGTTCTGCAGCCAGGGAGGCTCCTGGGCTGGGATGTGCCGCCAGATGTGACTCTCCTGCTCCATGAGGCATGCCTGGAATCTTTCTGCGGGATAGGAATAATTAAAAAAGGATGGGAAGCTTGTCCTGCCCGGCGTTTGCCCGTCCCCAGCTCTGTTTCCAGGCTGGGCTCTGCGGGCACAGCCGCGGGGACGGGCCGCTCCTCCCGCACCACGGGGAAGGTGTCACATCCCCGATCCATCAGCGCTACCTGCGCCATCTGTGTCGAGCACTACGGGGAAGCCTCTCGGCAACTGCCATACAAATCAGGGTCGCCGGCAAGGTCAGGCTGCAGGGAATTTGGGGACGCGGGGAGGATGTTCGCCGTAAGCGATAACAGCATCCCGGCGCGTCCCGCCCGCCCCGCCCCAGCCCCCGGCAGCCCGGGCCCGCTGGGAAATGTGTATTATGCCTGGGTTAATTTACTGATTAATCTCTAGTCAGTGGTTTGTGCTTTCCCCAGATGGCCAATTAAAATTTACAACTGGCAGAGCAGTGCCCCGTTGGCAGCCGGCGCGGGGCCGCGGCAGAAGGCGAGGGCTCGCTGCTGCCTTTTCCCTCCGCCGCCTTTAACCAGGGCCGGGGACAGGGCCCTGGCCGGGCAGGGGCGCCGCCCCGGGGCTGGGGACCCTGTCCCTCCCCACTGCACCCCCGGCTGCCCTCCCCATGCCCAGAGCACCTGCAGCTGCTGGCGGAACCCAAAGTGCTCCTGCGAGGGGGCCGTGCCTGGGCTGAGATACCTGCAACAAACAAAATGCTTCTGCAGCAAAAACAGGGAAAAAACCAGAGTTTTGTCCTTTGGCACCGGGCACAGCTTGTACTGGAGCATCCACCCAGGCAAGAGCTCCACCAGGAGAACTCAGATTCTCTGGGCTAAAGTTACGTGTTTCCTTTGACAAAGGTGATGTCTGGGCTGGAAAACTCCAAAACAAATTTAAAAACAAACCAGATCCATTTTCTGGAGAGGCCAAAACCAGCCATGATGGTTGTAGACTCCCAGAATCCCAGAATGGTTTGGGTTGGAAGGGACCTTAGAGCCCATCCCACCCCTGCCATGGCAGGGACACCTCCCACTGTCCCAGGTACTCCCAGCCCCAGCGTCCAGCCTGGCCCTGGGCACTGCCAGGGATCCAGGGGCAGCCCCAGCTGCTGTGGCACCCTGTGCCAGGGCTGCCCACCCTCACAGCCAAGAATTTCCTCCCAGTATTCCATCCAACCTTTTCCTCTATCAGGGAGAAGCCATTGCCCTGGCCTGGTCCCTCAGGACCCTTTGTAAAATGGAGTGCACCAACACAATTTGTTTTTTTCAACAACTCTTCTCAGAACTCCAGACAACACTCTGAGAAAAGCAGAGGACAAATAAATTGGGAAACGCACACTGCTCCTGCAGGCTCTCCCAGAAGTGGCAGTTCTGTGGTTCAGAGCAAAATTTTCCTGCTGCCTTTTTCTTTTTTTTTAAGGAGCCTTCATGAATATTGATGGTAAACATAATAACTGCAATACTCAGGAGTATAGTCAACCCATGCTGTACAATTCACATAATTCCCTTTAAATTAACGGGAGTCCCACGCGTGCCCTGGGCACTGCCTGCCCTCCCTGGGTGCCCAAACCCAGCATTGCACCCCTCCTGTTCCTGGGGGACAGCTCAGGTCAGGCCCTCGTGGGTGCTTTGTCTTGTTTTTGAGGCTGCATCCAGCTTTAGCATCCAGTGGGTGAGCTGTGTGAGGTGCCCGCTGGAGCCTGGGTTGTAAATTCCCAAGGGATCGCCTGTGCACAGGCTGGCTGCTGGCACTGGGGCACTTGCAGCTGCACACCTGGGGCTCGCCTGGCTCCCTGCCCTGACCAGCTCCCCTGGGCTGGGCCGGGTCCCAACGGAGGCACAGAGCAGCAGCCAGGAGCACAGGGGTTCAAGGACACGTGAATGTCAAGAGAGGAGCCCCGTGAAAAGGGGGCTGAAACTCTGGAGGTGTTTCTGTCTATGGAGTGTCCCTCGTGGTGTCCCATGGGGCACACAGGGAGCAGCCCCACTGGGGAAGCTGCAGCTGCTGAGCAAGGCACAGGTACCCTCCAGAGAGAGCAAAGCTGCCTGGCCAGGGGCCTGTCCTGGGCACAGCAGCTCCAGGTGCTGGCTGGGAGCTCCCTTGGCTCAGAGAGGAGCACGTTCTCACATCCCAGCTCACGTTCTGCAGCAAGCTCCCAGGAGAGCCACAGCTCCTGGCCACCCCCAGCACATCGCCAGCCCCCACGCTGCAGGCAGGGCTGCAGGCAGGCTGCAGGCAGGGCTGCAGGCAGGGGCTGCAGGCAGGCAGGGAAGGGCTCCTGGAGGCCAGATCATGGGCAAGGAGTGGGGATGCCACCAAACCCTGGAGTGCTGCTGCTCCGCAGGGTCTGCCCTGGGGATCTGCTCCTCCTCTAACATGGATCTCTGGAGCTGTGGGTAAAGGATTCCTGGAAAATGAAAGCACCAGGGAGGAGCAGAAGTGTCCAGACAGGGCATGGAAATATTTACATTTTAGAAAGCCTTGCCAGAAATGGGAAGAAATCCTGCCCAGCACAGCCTGGTTCTGCTGGAGGGCTGCTGCATCCCCAAATTCACCCAGCCCCACTGCAGAGCCAGACCTGCTCTGGGCCCCATCCCACCCGGGAATCACAGGGATTTGGGGCTTTTCTCTCCCTGCTTGTCAGTCCAGATAAAGATCTGCATTTTGGAACGATCCCACACAAGTTAAGGCGTGACCTGCGCAGTTCCTGTCAACAGAGCCGGGCTGGTGATCTTTAAAGGGGATTTTCTCCAGGTGAAGGACAAACATGACATTAGAGCTATCAAACTCCGCGTCTGACAAGGACATATAAATTGTAAATGGTCGGGGGCACTGGGAGCAGCCTGTCTCTCTTCAGGCCCTTTTCCATGCTGTGGGGATGTGCTGGATGCTGCTGGGGCTCCTGCAGCCTGCCCACGGCAGGGACAGAGCGTGGCACTGCAGCTGTGGGGTCCTGCTGCCCACCAGGGCCTGTCCCCACTGACGGGCACTGAGGGCAGGATGGGGGAAGGAGCTGCAGCTGGGCCAGTCAGAGCTGATGGGGGTCCTGGGACCACTTCTGTGAGCTGGGCACTGCTGGGGGCACTGCTCCTTCTGTCTGTAAGGGCAGCACGGGGCACTGCCCCTCTGACCAGCCCTGTCTGTAAGGGCAGCACGGGGCACTGCCCCTCTGACCAGCCCTGTCTGTAAGGGCAGCACGGGGCACTGCCCCTCTGACCAGCCCTGTCTGTAAGGGCAGCACGGGGCACGGCTCACCTGACCAGCCCTGTATCCATGGGCACTGCCCCTCTGACCAGCCCTGTCCCTGTCTCCAGGGGCAGCACGGGGCTGAGCCCTGGCTGGGGCAGGGACTGACCCCAGCATGGAGGGGCATGGTGGCAGCTCCTCAGGCCTAGGGGCCACCAGCTCCTCAGGGCTTGGGGCCACCAGCTCCTCAGGGCTTGGGGCCACCAGCTCCTACAGACAGCTGGATCATCCCAACTCTGCTCCTCCTCATCCCAGGGGTCCTCCCCTGGCCGGTGGGAAAAGGGGGGAGCAGGCAGCAGCACCCCAGGATGAGAGTGGCTGGGGGTCCTGGGTGGCCCTGGCATCAGCACCCTGGCTCTGAACCCCAGGCTCAGAGGGCAACCACAGGGCTTTGGGTTCGGCCCGTGTGGGGACAGGAGAAGGCAGGGCAGGGATGGACAGAAGGTGACAGCACTACAGGGGTGACAGCACTACAGGGGTGACAGAACTACAGGGGTGACAGCATTAAAGGGGTGACAGAACTACAGGGGTGACAGCACTACAGGGTGACAGCACTAAAGGACTAAAGGGGTCCCAGCATTAAAGGGGTGACAACACTAAAGGGGTGACAGAACTACAGGGTGACAGCACTAAAGGGATCCCAGCACTAAAGGGGTCCCAGCACTAAAGGGGTCTCAGCACTAAAGGGATCCCAGCACTAAAGGGGTCCCAGCAGAGAGCCCAGAGCTGCTCTGGCCAGTGAAACGCCCTGAGCCCTGCCCAGACCCCTGTTCCCGCAGGGACACGGCCAAGGGTAGCAGCCAAGGCAGGTGTAAAATCCAGCCAGGGGAAGTGTAAAAGGCCCAGGAGCATCAGGATACCAGGCACACCCTGCTGTTCCCGCCCTGCTGTAAATCTGGGACCCTCCTGGGTTTATCCCAGCTGAGCACAAGCCTGACTGAGATGGATTTAGTCCTTGAACTGTAATTAAAATCGAGAATGAGACGAGCGCGGAGTCCACGTGCTTATGCAGATGAGACACCTCGTCCTGCTCCGCCGGGAGCGCTGCCCGCCGGGCGGAACATCAGCGGCGCATCTGGCAGGAGCTCAGCAATTCAGCGAACCCGGCCCTCGGGGAGCCTGAGCGCTGCCCCGGGAGCCGGGGCGCTCCCGCGGGAGCTGTGGCATCCCCACGGACCCTCCTGCTGTGAGAGCTCGGGCACACGGCTGTGGCCGCGCAGGGGCTGCAGGGCACGGGGACACAGCAAAAACCAGCCCCGATCCCCCGTCCTGCCATTCGGGGCTCAGCAAAGCCCGGCGTGGCCCTGCCGTTCCAGGAGGGGAAGCTCGCAAAGCCAGCTCGCCAATGTCAGAGATTTTATCACAGAATCACGGAATCGTTTGGGCTGGAAAAGCCCTCTGAGCCCAGGCTCTAACCCAGCACCACCGCATCCACCCCTGACCCGTGTCCCCAGGGGCCACAGCTACAGGCTTTACATGAAATCTGCCTCTCCTTTCCTGCCTCGGTCTCCCCACCTGTGACATCACTATTGTTTATCAGTGTGCCATTAATTGCCCACGTTTGCCATTCATTAGGTTTGGAAGGACGTGTTTGGGAGATGCTGGGTGTCAGCATCCCTGCCCAGCAGCTGTGCTTGGCACCAAAGCGTGGTGCTGCACCCATAAACGGGCTTCATTTATGGGTGCAGCATTAAACAGCTCTTCTCTGGGATAAAAGAAGGAAATCAGCTGAGGAGCAAACAAAGAAGAAACGGGAGATGAGGTGTTTGATTATCTCATTTTCCCCCGGGGTAAACTGAGGCAGCAAGTGGGGCACAGGGTCCCTTTCCATGAAAATCCCCCAGGTGTGCAAGGTGGGTGCTGGAGAGGGTGGATCGGGGCCCCCAGCACCCGCAGAGCCCGGGAATGCCTTCACCTGCCATGTGCAAGCCATAAAAGGGATCCGAGACAATCACAGAATTTATAGCCTCAAAAGGAAAAAAAAAGGTGTAAAGTGTCACTTCTATATAAAAATGTTGCTGTCATCTTCAATGCATGTAGTTCTCCCCACAAAAAGGTATATGCATCATTTATAAGCCTTGTAAACCTCTCATATATATATTTTATATATATTTTTATACATATATACATATATAGGTATTTTTATATTGTTATCCATATATCTTATAGAGAGAAATATATAGATATGTATTTTCTGTATTATTATCCATATACATAATTTCTAGGTATGCAGATACATACATATATATGTATTTTTCTATATTACTTCTATAATATTATCCATATATGTAAAATATATAGAGATATAGATACAGATATAAATGATGCTATAGATATAGATACAGATAGAGATAGAGATTAGATATGGATAGATATAAACCCATTTTCTAATGAATTACAAGGAAGGCCATCACGTTCTACCTTTCCCCAGCCCTGGCCCTCTATCAATGCTACTCACATTTAATTAGTAGACATTTCTCCTTCCTGAGCATATTTACTTGAATTCCTGGTTCCTACGGCAACCCAGCGGCTGCTGCCGGAGCAGCCCAGCCCAGCCTAAGCCAGGAATGGAGATTAACGAGCAGCCTCAATATTCAGATTACCCGGCAAAGACCGAGCCTGGCGAGGGCATCCTCACAAAGCAGCCTCAGCTCTGCTTTGAGCAGATTCCTGTTTATCCAGGGGTACCTGTGGTATCCAGCCTGGGAGGCAGCTCCTTCAGTCCTGAATCCCCTGTAATTTGCTATCAACTCAGGTAAAGGCGTTTGATTATTTATTTTTATTAATTACACTCCATTTTCAATTTAAAACATCCAGCACAGGAACAGCTAAACAACATCAAACCATCCCTGCTCAGTGATGCTCTCCTCGCTGGTGCAGCTGTAGGTTGCACAAAATACCTGAATTTCCTGGTGGCCCTGCAGCTGCTAGAGCAGAACATGTCCCTTTCGAGGGGACACACAGGCACTGCCACCTCTGCTGCCGTTCTCATGCAGGATTCCCTCAGCCAGTGTGCACGCTGCAGGCAGATGTTGGAAGGCTGGTTTGGGATAAATACCCAACAATTCTTCTCCTTTTCGGTTATAAATGTCCCTTTTTTTTTTACTGATAAAGGAAAATGCAATGTAAATTAAATAAATAGGGAAGGGATGTGTGTAAATTAGAGTGAGAAGCATCTCATTTGAACATTCTTAAATCTTACATGACCCTGATGCTTTTCAAGGAAAAGCACAGTCTAAATGCTCACACATCTTCTATTTTCAACCTGGTGTGGCAGTTCAACCCTGGGGCAGGCAGCTCTGCCTCAAAGACAGGTACAAAGTGTTCAATAAAATAAATAACTAAAATAATTAAAACCAGGAGCAGAGCACCAAGCACTGGGAAGCATTAATTTTTGCAGGTCTCCAAAAGGCACTGTGGATTTATTTGGAGGCTGCGTGCTGTCCTCACAGGGAATGTTCAGGCGTTCTGGGGAAGGTCTTGGGGTGCAGGGACAGAGCCCCAGGAGGAGCCCAGCGCAGGAGCCTCCCCGGGCTGGCTCTGGCACCACCCTCAGGGGAGTATTTGGGTGCCCACCCCTGGTTTGGGGGCTGAGCCGGGCTTGCAGGGCTGGGCTCCCCCTCCTCTCCCTCCTGCCCCGTCCCCAGCCCTGCCCTGCAGCTGCTCCCTCTGGGGGGATGCTGTGGGGCACCCGTGGGGCTCAGCAACAGCGCAGGGTGGGATAAATACACTGCCTAATTCATCCTCACACTGCCCCAGTGCAGAGCCCCAGAACCACCCCATCCACAAAGAAACTGGGGTGCAGTCAGCCACTGCAAACACCCTCCACAGCCTTTGGCCACCAAGGCAGGGGCAAGAAGAGATGGCATTTTTATGCATTATCTCTGTCCTCCCAAGCTTTATCTTCCCCACAAATATTGGCCACCAGAGGAATTAATTAATCTCAGCAACCCAAGAGTGGGGCAGGCTCTGCAGCAGAGCATGCCCTGAACCCCACAATCCAGGATGTGCCCCCGGGCTTGTTCCAAGTGCCTTTTAATACCAAAGAACACAACAACTTAAATGCCATCCCCTGGTTTTATGAAAAAGCAATATAGGAGAGTAAATAGGGCAAATACCAACAAGGCAGGACACGCGAGTCGAATCGAACAATAAATTCAAATAATATCACTAAATCGAAGAGCCAGGCAGTGCCTGAGAGCTCCTTTGCCCATGACTTTTCTGGAGAGCCGAGCACACGGAATAACCCATTCTCCTTGCCCATTAACAACAACAATCAAGGCTGGATTAAACCTCTTCAAATAATTCTCCAAGTAGAGATAAAGCATAAAAGAGAGAGAGAGAGGAAAAAAATCCAGCGTATCCTTTCGCCGCTGGTAATAAGCTTACGCCTGGAACAGACTTGTTAAATAATTAGAGTTAAATTACCTCCTCTCCTAGCAGTGCCTTTCCCAGGCTCACCTCTCCGAGCTGTGGCTAATGGAGAGGGATGGGTGTGGGGCCACGGGGGCGGGAGGTGACCCCGCTGGGCAGCTGTGGTGGCTGTCCTGTGGAGCAGCCCCGGCTCCAGCACCCCCGGATGCTCTCCCTGCGTGCCCTGGCTCACACACAGCCTGGGACCTGCCAGAGCCCAGCCCAGGTCCCTGCTCGGAAACAGAAGGCACAAAAAAAGGAATTGAGATTTGCAGATCTGATAATGAGCCAGTTAATGACATAAATGATACCTCAAGAACCTCACTAAACCATCCAGGTCCTACAATTTAATCTGTAATAAATACTCCTGCATCATTGCGAGATGGCTGCTCATAATGGCAAATGAAATATGCTGGTATGATAGGTACAATAAATCTGGATTTTCCTATGGTTCCCTCAGGCTAGAACAATATGTAACCAGAGTGCGCACTGTCAGGATGAGCAGATCTCAAAGCCATCATAAAATCTAAATGGGGACTAATTAGGAGGCCCTTCCCTTCTAGAGTTACTATTTCTATTGACATTTTCCATGCATGAGCCCCTCCATAACATCATAAGTCACCAAGATAAGAACTCCCTAGATTATAGGGAAAAAGCTTTAATGGAGAAGTTGAACTCAAAGGCGATGCATAAATTTTCCTTCTGATACCCCGGCAAGTCTGTGTTCAGTACTTTCTTTACAAACTTTCCTCCCCGGTGCCAGCTGAGGCTCTGTCCGGCCCATCCCTGGCACGAGCACCTGGGGGTACCACAGGGGGACCCCAGCCCGGGCACGCACACCTGGGGATTGGCACAGGGACCCCAGCCGGGCACGGACACCTGGGGATGTGGCACAGGGACCCCAGGCCGGGCACGGACACCTGGGGATTGGCACAGGGACCCCAGGCCGCGCACGGACACCTGGGGATTGGCACAGGGACCCCAGCCCGGGCACGGACACCTGGGGATGTGACACAGGGACCCCAGCCCGGCACGGACACCTGGGGATTGGCACAGGGACCCCAGGCCGCGCACGGACACCTGGGGATGTGGCACAGGGACCCCAGGCCGCGCATGGACACCTGGGGATGTGGCCCCAGGGGACACAGGCACCGGCCCGGGCAGGGCGCTGGGCAGGGTTCTAGGGGGCAAAGAGGCTCAGAGAGCCGGGGTGGGCACGGCAGGGGCTGTGCCCGCCGCCCTCCTCGCCCCGCTGCAGCCCCGGAGCGCACCCGCTCCGGCAGAGCCGGCAGGCAGCGCTCACCGCGCACCCAGTGCCTCCGCAGGTGTGCGACACCAGGGTCACCTGGGCCCGGGACAGGGGGACAGGGAGACACGGGGACAGGGAGACAACGGGACAGTGGGACATGGTGACAGGAGGACACGGTGGCAGGGGGCAGCGGGATAGGGTGACACGGAGACACGGAAACAGGGGGACACGGGGACAGGAGGGCAGGGTGACAGGGAGACAGAGAGAGGGGGACAGGGGGACAGGGTGACAAGGGCACAGGGGGACAGGAGGACGGGGGACAGGGTGACATGGGGAAGGGAGACAGGAGGACAGGGGTAACAGGGGTAACAGGGGAACAGGGGGAACAGGGGGATGGGGGAACAGGCAGCCCAGCAGCAGGTGGGTGTGCTGGGGCACAGCCATCCCCTGGCACTGCCTGCAGGGGCCTCGCAGTGCCCAGGCTGCTCCTGGCTGAGCCCACAGCAGGGTTTATTCAGGATTTATTTATTGCCTGCTGGCAGCAGCCTGCACGTTCCCTGTCCCTGTCGCACTCCCGTGACTGCCCTGCGGCTCTGTGCACCCGCCTGCCTGCAAAGGCACGGGCATGGAGCACATCCATCACCTCGGGCCCAGCCTCCAGCCGCAGGATTGGAGGAATGACCCTGACATCATGCCCCCAGAATCCCAAATCCCAAATCCCAGAGTCCCAAATCCCAGAATCCCAGTATCCCAGACTGGGGCAGTGCAATATAAAGACTACTCAGTGCAAATCTCCAATCACCCAGTGCAAAACAACAACTAAATAAACTATTTAGTGCAATGCAACAGAGCACATCCTGCCTCCTGCGTCCATCACCTCAGACCCATCCTCCAGCCATGGGATTTAGGAATGACCCTGCCATTATGCCCCCAGAATCCCAAACCCCAGAATACCAAACACCAGAATCCCAAATCCCAGAATCCCAAATCCCAGAATCCCAGAATCCCAAATCCCAGAATCCCAAACCTCAGAATCCCAAACCCCAGAATCCCAGAATCCCAAACCCCAGAATCCCAAACCCCAGAATCCCAAATCCCAGAATCCCAAGCCCCAGAATCCAAGAATCCCAAATCCCAGAATTCCAAATCCCAGAACCCCAAACCCCAGAATCCCGGACCAGGAGTGTCTCCCTCTGCTTTGCTCCCACCCACTCAGTTACACCCGACCTGGTGCTTCCCTGTGCTGGGATGCTCTCCTCGAGGCTGTCCATCTCTGCAAACTGGAGCTGCCAAGTGGGAGCTGTCCCTGCCCGTGGCAGGGGTGGCACAAGATGAGCTTTAAGGTCCCTTCCAACCCCAGCCATGCTGGGATTCTGATTTCATGACATTGCAGGGAAAGATGGGAGAGTGTGATGTGTGCCAAGCATCTCATCAGTGAGTTATTCTTTCATAATCTTAGAAAATACATTCTGAAAAAAAAATGTATGAGATTTTACAAATATTTTCCTCCTTGCATACATGAAAAATAAGAAAATATATATTTAAAAAATCTGTAGCAAGGTAACTTGCATTGTAGGGAACATGTAATGGCTCCTGCTGTTGATCACATTTATCTTCACTTACCAGGGAACACCTAATAACAGAATTATCAGGTCCCTTCTCACTCATGAATAATAATGCCATAAAGGCTTCCCAAGTGGAGGGGTTCAGGGCTAACCCTCCCACTGCTGGAGCTGGCAATCCCCTGCTTTTCCGTGGTTTTGATGAGCTGGGGTGAAGAGCCAGCTGGGAGCAGCCACACTGCAATTCCACGGGAGCTTCAACCTCATCCAAATGCTGGAGTTTTCACATTTGATCTTCAAATGCACATTATATTCTTGGAAATTACTGACGTAGGTAAACAAGCATTTCCTCAACAACAGCATTCCTGGAGGATGAGTCTAAATACCCTTTCCTCAACTTTGTGTTTGCACAGAGTTATACAGGGGAAATGAGCCTTCGGAGAATTATTAGAGGGCAAACGAGAAGCAGCCAAGTTTATGAAAAACTAGCACACGAATGACTGAGAGGATAGAGATCTATATCCTAAGTCAACTCCAGCTCCAGCTCATTTTTGTTTGAAGGAGAAGCACTGGCAGATGTGATTTACTCTGCATTTTCTAGCACGGCGCCGTCGAGGAGGGGTCCTGCTCCCCCGTTCCCCAAAAGCAGCTCCCCAGGGGCCCTTGCTGCTCCATAAAGGGAGATGAGGATGAGAGGTGACCACTGGCTGCAGCACAGGAGGGGTCCTGGCGTGGCTGGATCCCTGAACTCCCTGTGCTGTGCTTCCCTGTGCTCCCAACACCCTTCTCCAGTGTTCCCAGCACCCTTTTCCCTGCTCTCCACCACAGCCCTGGCACTAAAGGCACAGCCCCATCCCACACTGCTCATCCCAGGCTCTGAGGAGACTCTCCAAGACCTGCATCTGGACTTGCACTCCAGATTTCCCTGGCAGAGCCGCTTGCACAAAGCTATGCTCAGGTGCTCTGCAATGCTGGTGTATAAATATCAAACACCTGCCAGCTTTTCACTAAAGGAATGGGAATTCAGGGAAATTGGGACGAAATGTATGTGGGATTTAATGCAGCACCACTTCCTGGTCACATAGCAGTTGGGTTTGAATGGATCCAGGATCCTCCCCTTGAAGGTGCCCAGAGGAGCAGCAGCACTCTGTTCAGCAGCATCCCTGGAGCTGCAGCGGGGCTGCTCAGGCCTTTATTCCAAATATTCCCTCCTTGGGCTCACGCTGTGCAAATGAGGGTGGGTGGGATTGTTCAGTGCGAGGAGGTAATTCAGACCCAGCAAAATCAATAGGGAAATTCATGAGTGACCTCTCCTGCCGGCCATTTGCTCCTGATTTTTGATTTTTCTGTGGCTGCTCCCGAGGCAGCCGTAGGAACCTCGGCCATGTTCCCCAGCAGCCTGGGCACGGGGCCAGGGTGGGCTGGCCCCAGGCTGTGCCCAGCACTGCTGCAAACTGTTGGGACCTCAGCTGCTCACAGTGACCCCAAGATGTGTCAGAAATTCTCCTTTCTCAGCCCGGCGCTCAAAGAAGGAGTCAGAGCTCTTCAGTTCTCGGTCCCAAGGCTGTTTGTTGTTCCTTAGCTATAAAATTCTTTCTCCTGTCCAGCCCAGGTGTGCTCAGCAGGACAGACAGAGGCACTCTGCCTGCCCCAGGTGGTGTTATCTTTTTATACTAAAAACTACGTGTGCAATATTTACAATTACTGCCCAACACCCATCACCTGTGTTAGACAGTGAGCTCCTACTCTGAACCAATCCAACAGTGCCACCAGCACAGCAGGAGATGGAGGCCAAGAAGAAGAAGGAGAAAGGCTGGACACACCCACTTCCCTCCATCTTGCCCCCTGAACCCCCATACCAAAAACCCTAAAATCTATTTTTTACCCCGTGATAAATTCACTATTATTCTATCTAAACTGTCTATTCTATCTGCAAACATGGCTTGCAGATCTTCATACAAGGTTGGTAATTTGCTCCATGGGTCATAATCAAAGCCACAGGGGCATTTTGGGCTCTGTGCCAGGGTCTGTGAGCCCCTGGCAGGGCCCTGGCCATCCAGGACAGCCAGAGGGATGTCCTGGCTCCTGACAGCTGCCCACCAGGGATGTGCCAGGACCACCTGCAGCTGCACACGCCTTGTACCAGAGGGCTCTGCCCACAAGGCAGCCCCAAACCCCAGACCCTGCTGAAAACACTGGTGGATCCTTTTCTTGCCACCCCCAAAGGCACATGATGCTTGCGGAGCCCTGGAGATTTCTGAAGGTGCTGGAGCATCCCCCCAGCTGGCACCTCTGTTCCCAGCCGAATCCCAGCTGGGCATTGCTAAGGAAGAGCCATTTTCCAGCAGATATACATCAAACTGACTGCTCAACAGGGCTGGTTAGCTGGGAATGAGAGCTGCTGGAGCACGGCCACATGCAGACTGGGCAGCTCCACATCCACACCGAGCCCTGCCAGCCCCAGCAGGACACCCAGGAGCCCTGCCAGCCCCAGGTGACACAGCAGGAGCCCTGCCAGCCCCAGCAGGACACCCAGGAGCCCTGCCAGCCCCAGGTGACACAGCAGGAGCCTGTCCCCAGCCTGTCCCCAGGAGTGTGCCACTCAATTGCCACGAGCAGGGAAGCAGAGCTGCTGAGCAATTTGCCGCAGCGCAAAGCCCAGGGAGCAGCTTTGTCAGGAGCAGCTCCGTTGTTGTTATTATTGTTGTTATTATGACTATTTAAAGAGCATCCCAGACGTGTGTGGCACTTTACGGACAAAAATAACGGATGGGCCTTGCCCCTGAAGCTGGAAATGGCACAAGGCCAGCCCCAGACAGCAATGAGGGAGGCTGTGGAGAGCAGGAGTGAGGCTCTGAGGAGAGACCAGAGGCTGGGCCTGTCCTCACCTCTGCTCCTGCCCTGACCTGCTCCCAGTGCCACCACACGGAGAGCTCGCCATGATTTCCACTGAACACCCAGCAGCAAGGAGGGCATAGTGTTTGCGTTATTTTGTGTCTCTCCCCAGAGCTGAGGATCCTGCGGGGGAGGAGGCAGATGATCTGCAGTGACACACAGGGAAAATGGCTCCCAGTGCCGAGGCAGGGCTGGATGGGACATTGGGAATGGGGAATTGCTCCTGGGAGGGTGGGCAGGCCCTGGCACAGCTGGGGCTGCCCCTGGATCCCTGGCAGTGCCCAAGGCCAGGCTGGACATGGGCTGGGAGCAGCTGGGGCAGTGGGAGGTGTCCTGTGGGAACCCAGCACATCCCTCTGGCTGTCCTGGACGGCCAGGGCCCTGCCAGGGGCTCACAGACCCTGCACAGAGCCCAGGACACCTGTGGGTTTGATTATGACCCATGGAGCAAATTACCAACCTTAGATGAAGATCTGCAAGGCACAACAGTTTAAGTAGAATAATAGTGAAGTTATCATGGGGTGAAAAAGTAGATTTTAGGGTTTTTGGTATGGGGGTTCAGGAGGCAAGATGGAGGAATCTGGGCATGTCCAGCCTTTCTCCTTCTTCTTCTTGGCCTCCATCTCCTGCTGTGCTGGTGGCACTTTTGGACTGGTTCAGAGGAGGAGCTCACTGTCTAACACAGGTGATGGGCGTTGGGCAGTAATTGTAAATATTGCACACGTAGTTTTTAGTGTAAAAAGATAACACCACCTGGGGCAGGCAGAGTGCCTCTGTCTGTCCTGCTGAGCAGCCCTGGGCTGGACAGGAGAAAGAATTTTATAGATAAGGAACAACAAACAGCCTTGAGACCGAGAACTGAAGAGCTCTGACTCCTTCTTTGAGCGCCGGGCTGGGAAAGGAGAATTTCTGACACATCTCGGGGTCGCAGCGGCCCAGAAAGGCCCCAGAGTGTCCCTGCCATGGCAGGGGGGGCACTGCTGGGATTTGGGGTCCCTCCCAGCCCAAACCATCCTGTGGTTCTGTGAAGCTGCTCTGCGGGGATGGCGTGAGCAGAGGCAGGAGCTCAGGGAGCCCAGACTCAGCCCTGAGTGTTTCCAGGCTGTGCTCTGAGGCTGCTGGGCTGGCATGGGGCATTTCTCCACACCAGGGCCTGTGGTGTGCCACAGCAGCCAGGCTGGCAGAACCTGCTCTGCTCAGCCCCAGGATGGGATCCCAAACTCGGTGTGAGCCCAGCCCAGAGCTCATGGGAGGGATAGCAAGATTCCTGCAGCTTTTAATGAGTCGTGGGCTGGGTGCCAGTGCTGTTCCAGGGCTGTTTTGTGAAATTACTTAGATTTATGTCCAGCTATTTAATATCAGCCTGGAAAAAAAAAGCCTTGCCTCTGCTTGGCTCGGTGTGATGGTGTCACTGCTGCTGCATCCACCCAAAGATTCTAATTTTTTATCCTGTTCATTTTTTTCCCCTTTGCACTGATTATTTTTTTTCTAATTTGGTGATCCCAGCGAGATGTTGGGGATGCACTTGACAGAGCATAATATATCACCTGTCGAGAGACCCCGGCCTTAAAAAAGTGTGGAAATTACTGGAATAATTGCAGAGTGAAGCCCTGTGCAGGGGCCTGGGCGCCGGGGTGGGCAGGAGCCGTTCCCCCGGGGCTGGGCTGGCCAGAGCCCCTGTGGGACACGGAGCCCCCTGCCCCACGGCTCAGAGACACCAGCCCTGGCTGTGCTCGTACCACGGCGACACCAGAGGGGGTCAGGTAAATAAATATGCATGTCTCACCAGTGCAAAATAATAAAATTCCAATGTGTGCAAGCCTGCTTGTTGAACATATGTTTGCAGCACGGCTAAGCCATCTGGCTCAATGTCAAGCATTTACACCAACTGCAGTCTTACACTACCTGACAGCAGAAAAGCTTTATTCCCTTGGTGTTTGGGCACAAATGGAGAAATATTATTGAAATGATTATCTGCATCAAGACTCAGATTTGGTTTGACATTTAGCTGGCTCTGTTTAATCCAAAGGGTTGTCTGAATGAATAAAGAGAAGGGTTCCTCCAGAAGATGCTGCGAGCAGCCAGGGAAAGCCAAATGATTAATGAGACTGAGAGGCTGGGTGGACCCTGCCCACCTCCACCCAGACCTCGGTGCCAAGAACTGCATGGGAAATCAGGCTGAGCCTTTGGAGCTTGTCAGGAGGTGCTCACGGCCGAGGGAGCTCTATTTCTGGACCCCAGGAAAGCAGCAGAAGTGAGCCCGATGCTCCCCGGTGGGAAGGAAAGGTCTGGGCCCTAATTAAACACAGTCCCTGAGCAGCTGCAGGGCCCCTGCCCCCAGTGGGATGCACCTGGGGGAGCCTGGGCTGGGAGCCCCCTGCTCCCACAGCCCCAGCCCAGCTCAGGGGGCTCTGCTGCCCCACCAGGGCACCTTCACCCCAAATTTTACATCTAATCATTAGCCCCTGTTACGTCCATGCCACACGTGCTGATGGCATGTATAAATCAATGGGTTAGGTGTTCTCTGTCACAGACATCTTTTATGAAAAATCCTTTCCTTAGGATTTTTCCTCCTGAGAAGCTGAGAGGCCTCAGGAACAAAATGTAACCAATGGTTATCTGCTGCTGTGGGATGCAACAGGTGCATCTGTGATTGGTCTCGTGTGGTTGTTTCTAATTAATGGCCAATCATAGTCTGGCTGGCTCGGACAGACAGTCCGAGCCACAAACCTTTGTTATCATTCCTTCCTATTCTGTTCTCAGCCAGCCTTCTGATGAAATCCTTTCGTCTATTCTTTTAGTATAGTTTTAATATAATATATATCATAAAATAATCAATCAGCCTTCTGAACCATGGAGTCAGATCCTCGTCTCCTCCCTCACCCTGGGAGCCCTGTGAGCACGGTCACAGCTCCACTTTGGGCGCCAGAAGGAGGTGTGGGTGGAGGGTGAAGCTCACATTTCACGAGGCTTTGGTGGCCTGTTCACCTGCACAACCTGAAAGCTCTCTCTGCTTTGTGGATGGAAAGCAGCACTCATTCTTGTGCTAGCAGGACTTAAGCCCACACTGGTTTGCAAAATGGGATAAAATGAAGAGAAAGGGACGAAATAAAGAAAAGAAAATTTACGATCCTTCAACCCAAAGAGGATCCCCTTCTTCAGAGGAGGGAAAGGAGGAGCAGGGCCCCAAGTTTGGGGTGGGCTGACAGCCGCCAAGCGGGAGCAGGAGCCCTTTGAGCTCACGGGCTGTGCAGGCTCGGTCTGACAGAGACAAATTCATCCCAGAGAGCGGAGAGAGTGTGTTTAAAATGAGATGGGCTGCAGTGCCAGGCACGGGGCTCTGAGCAGCGTCACGGTCCAGGAAATGCCTCTGTGGGAGCACCAGAGCACAGCCTCCTCCCGTGGCACACACGGCAGCCTCCCCTCCGCCTCACAGCTCCGCTGCCGAGTGCGGATCTGGATTTAAAACTCATTCGGTGATTTGAGTTTAATAAGAATGTTAGACATGATTTCCTTCTCACTCTTACTTTTAATTAACTTTTTAATTGAGATTTAAATGAATTCTAATGAACAGAATTGTAGCCTAATTGATTTGTTGCACAGCCTGGTGAGGGATCAGTATGCCAGCAGCATTTTGATGTATTGCTGTGGGACGGCAGACCGTTTACAGGTTAACTTTTTGGCAGGGGTTACCTAATGGCAGCTGGAAACAGTGATTTACCTTGGATTGGTTGGTGAACAGTTCCTGGGGAGTACATGGCCCAGGCTGGCTGAAGGAGTCCCTGGCTGTGCCTTTGCCACCTTGGGAGCTCCCTGAGGGTTGGTCCAAGAGGAGTTCTTGCCCAGCTGTAAACTAGGAGCGGCAGTATTCCTAAATAAATCCATAACCCGTTTATTTCTGTAAATACCTGCAAATCCACACTCCTGTAGCACACTGAGAGCTGAGAGCAGTGGGGAGCCTGTGGGGACAGAGGGACACGGGCTGTGGCCACACAGTCACAGAGGGCTCCCATCACTGCCCAGACATGCCAGGGGGAGATAAAGGGGAAGGCAAGGCAGGGCAGGGCCAGGCAAGGACTGGCACATCCCCAACTGCCAGATTTCACAGCCTGCAGAGCCAATCAGCTGCTCAGGAGTGCCAGCCTACTCAGACATACACTCACTTTGGCCTCTGCATGGAGGGATGTTCACCCTGCACCGGCAGAGCTCGGCAGACAGGGGCTGCGGCTGGCACGGGGGGACACAGGGCACAGAGCCAGGACAGGGTCCCTGCACACCCCCGGGGCTGTCCCTGTGCCCAGGCAGTGACACCGGGCTGTGCCAGGGCTGGGCTGTGTCTGTGCCCAGGCAGTGACACCGGGCTGTGAAACCCTGAGGGCTGGGCTGAGGGGACATTACTGCAGTCAGAGGGCAAAGCAGGATGGATGGATGGAGGAGGAGAGCGGGGACAGCGCAGGGAAATGGGATGAGAGAGAGAAATATTGCCAGCAACATCCGAAATGCCTTGAGTTATGGAGCGCTCCCAAATCCAAAGGAGTCGGGTTTTAAAGTCCCATTTTACAATTTGTAAGGAATTTATGTGAAAATAATATTCAATGACTGGCACTTTTTTTTTCCGTAATACCAAGCTGCTAGGTGGGAAGAGAGATCCACGGAGGACATTAAATCCCCTCCCTGCCCCTGAGCAGAGGTGGGCAGAGCTGTGCCCCCCCAGCCTCCCCGGGTCCGTTATCTGCCCCAGCCTGCTCCACTCAGGGTGCGCGTACAGCTGGAGATTAAAGGCAGAGCCTTTCTCAAATGCGGATTAATTTTGTTTTTCAACTTCTTAAGCTTCTGTTAACACCTTTTCTGCAATCAGTACAGTATCTTTTAAGTTAATTAGTTCTGGAGAAGAATTACCAGTGTAATTTGTGCTGAGCCCTCCCTCCCTGTCACTCAGCAGACAGAGCAGCCTCTGATGGAGATAAAAGGGGCACTGGAGGCTCCTCCAGCACGAGAGGTGCTGGAGAGGAGCTCCGATAACATCTTCAAACCATTTATCCCGTTCAGCTCTGCCGGTGGGGAGAGAAGGAGCGAGCTGGAGCCAAGCGGGAATTCCGGAACCTTTGGCGATTTCTCCTGAGTTATTTAGACCCCTGAACACCCCACATCCCAGGCAGGGAGCCCCTCGCTGGGGCCCGCTCTGGGTCCTCCACAACTGCTCACACTTGGCTTCATTGTTCCTTTTTCTTGTCACCTTGGGACGATGCTGCACAAGGTTCTGTGAAGCCTCTGCGGAGCTGAGCTGCACTTTGGGTTCCACACAGACTGCGAGCATTAAGATGAGTTATGTGCACCACTGTTCTGCTGCCAGCAGAGCCAGAGCTCCCACGCTCTGTCCTGCCTCCTCTCCGGGGCTGGGGAGCAGCCTGGGGTGGCTGGAGCCGAGGTCTCACCCACCTGGAGATCTGTGGGTGCCCAGGTGTTCCCACACACCTCAACTCCCACAGCGAGCTTGCACAGCCCCTCTGACTCACTGCCGGCCTCAGCAGCAGCAGGGATCGATTGGCAGCGCAGAAACCTGCCTGCAGAGCAGCCCAAAAGCTGCCACAGGTGCCCGGTGTCCCCCTCTGGAGCGTGCTCTGCTCACGGAGGGCAGCAGCGACAGCCAGGATTTCCTGTGCTCCCGGCCTGGGGAGAGCCCAGGGACAGCCCCGGGTGCTGGGTGAGCCCCTGGGGTGCAGGAGGGTCGGGGCAGGCAGGAGGGAGCAGCAGAGCCACATCCCAGGGGTGTCCCTGCCCCTAGGAGTGAGAGATGTAATTCAGGAAAGCTGATCCTGCTGGAAACACACAGAGCAGCAACCACACTGTTGGCCTACACTATTAACACTTCCCATTAAAATCGATTCATTAAATCCAAATGGAAAACATTCGCATGTAAAAATGTTCATTGAAGCCTGGTTGTTCCCTGCAAACCCCAAGTACAGCAGTGCCCAATCTGTCCCTCCCTGCAGTTTGCATTCAGAAGTGTCATCACCACCAGCTTCCCTGCTTTCCATGGGAGGAGGTTTATCCACAATTTGCAATGGGAAAAGCCTGGGCTGTTTGGCAAGACACATTTTCCAGCTGATGCTGACTTAGTCAAGCTAAATCAGCCAATAAGCCAACAGGAGAAACTTTGCAGCCACTGAGACAGCCTTGGGTGGGGACCAGCTGCTTTAATGGAAACAAAAGCTCTGTTAACCCCTAACTGAACACAAAATGTAATATTGCCTCACACACTGCCCAGCTCCCCAGCCCCCTGCAAACCCTGCTGACAGTGCAGGATGGGCTGCACCGATCCCTCAGCTGAGGACTGCAGTCCCTGGGCTCTCCTCAGGACCCCTGTTGCCATTGGGACAGCCTAGCTTGCTGGAATGACGGAGCCAGCGTGGTGCTGCCCAGCCACCACAACTGCTCCTCTCCACCTCTGTTGGGATCTCAGCTGCTCACAGTGACCCCAAGAAAAGTTCAAAATTCTCCTTTCCCAGCCCGGCTCCAAGAAGGAGTCAGAGCTCTTCAGTTCTCGGTCCCAAGGCTGTTTGTTGTTCCTTATCTATAAAATTCTTTCTCCTGTCCAGCCCAGGTGTGCTCAGCAGGACAGACAGAGGCACTCTGCCTGCCCCAGGTGGTGTTATCTTTTTATACTAAAAACTACGTGTGCAATATTTACAATTACTGCCCAACACCCATCACCTGTGTTAGACAGTGAGCTCCTACTCTGAACCAATCCAAAAGTGCCACCAGCACAGCAGGAGATGGAGGCCAAGAAGGAGAAGAAGGAGAAAGGCTGGACATGCCCAGATTCCTCCATCTTACCCCCTTGAACCCCCATACCAAAAACCCCAAAATCTACTTTTTCACCCCGTGATAACTTCACTATCATTCTACCTAAACTGTTGTGCCTTGCAGATCTTCATACAAGGTTGGTAACTTGCTCCACGGGTCATAATCAAACCCACAGGGGCATTTTGGGCTCTGTGCTAGGGTCTGTGAGCCCCCTGGCAGGGCCTCTGGCCATCCAGGACAGCCAGAGGGATGTCCTGGGTCCTGACATCCATCCAATCCTCTTCTTTGTTAATGGAGCTACCCAATGTGGTTCTGTTGCCCATTCCTCTATTTTTCTTCAAGCTGTCTTTAGGGCTGAATGATTTTGCAGAACTGGAGCCTTTTTGCCTGTTTGGTTGTGTTTGACTGTAAAGCTGGCAGCACAGGATGCCTGGGTGCTGCTGCAGCTCAGCCCTGGCGCGAGGAGAGCCTGGTGCCCGCAGCAGCCTGAGCAGCAGGGCCCTTGGGACCGAGCCACCAGCTCTGGGGTGGCCTGAGGCTATGGCTGGCCATGTCCTGCCCACCTGTAAAGGGTCAGGAGGGTGTTTAGGGGTCAGGGTGAGCAGCACAGTTTAGGGGTGAAGGTGTTTCAGCTCCTTGTTCCCAGCTCAGAGCCCAGCCCCGCTGGCACTGGGACCCTCCCCAGCCCTGGCCCTGGGGCTGAGCAGCTCAGTGAGGCAGCCCCAGCCCCGAGCGGGTGAGAGTCCCTGTCCTGTCCCTGGTGTCCCAGCCCCAAGTGGGTGAGGATGTCCCTGTCCTGTCCCTGGTGTCCCAGCCCGGGCTGCCAGAGCGCTGCCACCCCTGGGCACCATGGGCAGGGCCTGTGTGCGCTGCAGTGTGAGCCCCCAGCCCAGCGTGGCATTGGAGAGGAGCCGTTCCATTTGTGTTTTACCCGCTGCCGTTAATTACAGCTGATGGCTCTGATTGTGCTGATCACCCCTGCTCCTCCCCAGCCCGCAATCAGCAGCCCTGGCGGCTCTGGTGGCAGTGCCAGCACACGGACTGTGGGGGCTTCGTTGGTGGAGCCGCTCACACAGGGCTCTGCTCCGGGATTCCCGTTTGTCCCCAGCAGGGATGAGGTGTCCTGTTTGTCCCCTGCAGGATGAGCTGTCCCGTTCATCCCCAGCAGGGATGAAGTGTCCCATTCGTCCCCAGCAGGACGAGCTGTCCTGTTTGTCCCCTGCCCTGCAGGTGCCTGGCCAGAGAGGCCGGGCTGGCACAGCACAGAGGTGACACTGCTCCCTCCTGGGGCTGTCACATCCTCCCTGGGAAGTTTGGGAGGCTGTTTCCACCCCTGGGAGGTTTGGGAGGTTGTTTCCACCCCTGGGAGGTTTGGGAGGTTGTTTCCACAGTCTGTGCCAAGGCATGAGCGCTAGGAGCTGGGAAATGCCAGGAAAGTGGGGCTGGGAAATGAGCAGAGGCAGACAAGCTCTGCCTGCGTGCCTGCTTTCCCCTCAGTGCCACAGAGATGGGGACGTGCCTCCCCAAATCCTGCAGCTCGCTGTGGTCACGTGCCAGGGGGTTCCCTCGTACCAGGGGGTTCCCTCGTACCAGGGGGTCCCCTTGTACCAGGGGGGTTCCCTCGTATCAGAGGGGTTCTCTCGTACCAGGGGGTTCCCTCGTACCAGGGGGTTCCCTCCTGCCCTCCTCGCTGCTCCTTTTCCCTCCTAAGTGATGCTCTGGGTAACTGCCTCTATGATATCATCTGCTGAGGTCTTTGAATCTCTGCTTTGCATGAAAGACAAAGAATTCTCCACAATTAATGTGCTTTGAGGGTTTCCTGTCACAAGGAACATAATTAACTCTTTGCTGGCCTAACTAATTTCTGCATTTTAAAAAGTAGCCTGATAATGACAAAAGTGGAGCACTCAATCCACAGGATAGCCATTAACAGCGCTCCAGCATTGTGCTGGCTGCATTCAGCCCACAATTACTGTCAGGGAATGGCTCTGGAAGCTGCTCCTTGTACGCAAACAGCGCTGTTCATTAAAGGCCACTTCCAATAACGCACAATCTATATTGGTAATGAGTGTTTGAGAAAGGAAATAAAACCCTGCGCTCCCAAACCTGCCATACAACCATTGTTCTTTCACAAACAGACTTTTTCGGGGCTGACAGATGTTGGCACGGTGGAGGATACGAGGTGGGTGTTGTAGGAGCTTGGAACCCAGGGGTGAACAGCTGGGCTCGAGGAATCCAGGGGTGGACAGCCAGGCTGAGAGAGCTGGAGGTGTTCACCTGGGGAAGGGAAGGCTCCAGGCAGAGCTCAGAGCCCCTGGCAGGGCCTGAAGGGGCTCCAGGAGAGCTGGAGAGGGACTGGGGACAAGGCATGGAGGGACAGGAGCCAGGGAATGGCTTTCCCAGGATTAGATGGAATATTGGGAGGAAATTCTTGGCTGTGAGAATGGTGAGATCCTGGCACAGGGTGCAGCTGGGGCTGCCCCTGGATCCCTGGCAGTGCCCAAGGCCAGGTTGGACAGGGCTGGGAGCACCTGGGACAGTGGGAGGTGTCCCTGCTGTGCCTGGGGTGGCACTGGATGGGATTTGATGTCCCTTCCGAACAATCCCGGGATTCTATCCCATGACAAACTCACTTGGCTGCGGCACCGAGCGCAGCTGCTCCCCCTGCCCCTGAAATCCCTGACACCCCCGGACACCCGGGACACCCCCGGCACCCGGGACACTCTGGACACCCCCGACACCTCTGACACCCCGGACATCCCGGACACCCCCGGCCCCCGTCCCGCGGAGCCCCGGGCCGGCTCGGGGCGCTCGGCGCTTCCGCACGGCAACAGTGCCCCCTGTGGGCCGGCGGCGGCACTGCAGGGAGAGCGCGACAGGGACAGCGACAGGGACAGGGATGGGACAGGGACAGGGAACAGGGACAGGGAACAGGGACAGGGACAGGGAACAGGGAACAGGAACAGGGAACAGGGACTGGGACAGGGACAGGGAACAGGGACAGGGAACAGGGACAGAGACAGGGACAGGGATGGGACAGGGACAGGAACAGGGACAGGGAACAGGGAACAGGAACAGGGAACAGGGAACAGGGACAGGGAACAGGAACAGGGACAGGGAACAGGGAACAGGGAACAGGGAACAGGGACTGGGACAGGGACAGGGAACAGGGACAGGGATGGGACAGGGACGGGGAACAGGGACAGGGAACAGGGACAGGGACAGGGAACAGGGACAGTGACAGGGACAGGGGCAGGGAACAGGGACTGGGACAGGGACAGGAACAGGAACAGGGACAGGGACAGAGACAGGGACAGGGACAGGGACAGGGACAGGACAGGACAGAGAACAGGGAACAGGAACAGGGACAGGGAACAGAGACAGAGAACAGGGAACAGGAACAGGGACAGGGACAGCGACAGGGACAGGGATGGGACAGGGACAGGGGGACAGGGACAGGGACAGGGACAGGGAACAGGGACAGGGAACAGGGAACAGGGACAGGGACAGGGAACAGGAACAGAGAACAGGGAACAGGAACAGGGACAGGGACAGCGACAGGGACAGGGATGGGACAGGGACAGCGACAGGGACAGGGAACAGGGACTGAGACAGGGACAGGGACAGGGACAGAGAACAGGGAACAGGGACAGGGAACAGGGACAGAGAACAGGGAACAGGGACAGGGAACAGGGAACAGGGACAGGGACAGGGAACAGGGAACAGGGAACAGGAACAGGGACAGGGACAGGGAACATGGACAGGGACAGGGAACAGGAACAGGGAACAGGAACAGGGAACAGGGACAGGGAACATGGACAGGGGCAGGAACAGGGAACAGGGGCAGGGACAGGGACAGGGAACAGGGGCAGGGACAGGGACAGGCACAGGGAACGGGGCAGGGAACAGGGACAGAGACAGGGAACAGGGACAGGGACAGGGGCAGGGCCAGGAACCTGGGAGCACCGGGACCCCTGGCAGCAGGGACCCCCGCAGGACTCGGGGGATACAGGGCCCCACCCTCCCTCACTGGCTTCGTTACAAACCAGGCTTGGGAAAGGTCCCAGGAAAACGGCCGGTTCAGCCTGGCATTTACCTGCGTCACATTGGACTCTGTGGGGCCCAAGCTTTTCATGCGCGAGAAAATTCCACAGAACTCCAGATTTTAAGGAAAACATTAAATTTTATGGGAAAAAGAGATCCCTTAAGAGAGAAGTGAGAGCGTTTTGCACAGGTATTCTCTGGCTGTGTATACCGCTGGAGCCACCAGCACAGGAGGGATTATTAGAGAGTTTTGTTACCATCTGACTATAGAAATGGATACAATCATTAAAATACAAAGATGCAAAAACATATTGACTACAACTCGCTGACAGGAGGGTGGAGGTGAGACGGGGTTGGGCTCTGCTCCATCCAACAAGCAACAGGAAAGAGGAAACGGCCTCGGGCTGTGCCAGGGGAAGTTTAGGTGGGATATCAGGGAAAAACACGCTCCTCTGAAGGGGCTGTCCAGCCCTGGCACTGCCCAGGGCAGCGATGGGTGTGGATCCCTGAGGGATTTCCAAGCCAGGTGTATGTGGCACTGGGGACATGGCTCAGTGGTGCCCTTGGCAGTGCTGGTAGAACAATTGGACTCAATGGTCTCAGGGGGCTTTTCCAACCCTGATGATTCCCCAGGCAGGAGCAGCAGAGGGAAGTTCCCATCCTGGCATCCCTCCGGGAGTGCCAGGGCCTGGCCTTGCCCCTGCCTGAGGCGGGCTTGGTGGCAGCCGGGAGTGAGAGGCAGGAATCAGCCCCGTGTCCCTGCTGCAGCCACTGAGTGTGAGCAGGCAGAGCCCCCCGGGTGGCTGGGGGTGCCTGGGGGCTGTGCTGCACGGCTGGGAGCTGAGCAGACAATGAAGGGCACCAGGAACAATCCCTGCCCTGCAGTTCCTAGGCCTGAATATACAGAATGGCCAAAGAGGGCAAGTTCTAAGCTCACAGAGAAATTCCAGGCCAGGGACGAGGAGGGCCTGGGGATGGAGTAGCTCTCCCTGCTACAGGAGTCATTCTCAAAATAACTTTTGTTCCTCCAGCACCAAAACTTTATTTGGTTAAGATTTTACAAAAGAAAATCTTAATAATAATGAAAAAGAGAAATAAATAAGTTGTTGACCTTGTTAAATCCTAATGTGGCTATTTAATTTAATGGCACTGCACATGCTGATAAATCCCATGGGATCCCTCCCCCTTTCTCCCTAGTGGGATAAACACGGTTTGTCATGTTGAGGGAACACTCTGCAGCGCAGGAATAATCAGAACATATTGTTGGATCCAATTTTCCATCATTTACTTTTTGCTGTCAAACAAAAGTAGAGCCCAGCGCACGATTTAGTCATGGGTGGAAGGAGAATTAGCCCTGTAATGCCAACAACTTTTGGAGGTAGAAGTTGAGGGCTGCAGCCTGTATTAACTCCCATTGTCTGCTGCCCTCACGGACGCCGTGAAAGGATTTTGATTTTCATTATTTCACACTTTGTGTGTTGCTTGTATTAAACCAGTGGGCTACTTCCCTCCTTGTTTTCCCTGCAGCTGATCTAAAAGGGCTTTTGAAAGGAGCCTGGCCTGGCGCAGACCAAGCCTGAATCCTCATCTCCTGATGTGCCACGCCGCCAAAGGGGTTTGTGCACTCTGTCAGTGCCTCAGCCTGAGCCATGCCGCCAAAGGGGTTTGTGCACTCTGTCAGTGCCTCAGCCCCAGCCACGCCACCAAAGGGGTTTGTGCACTCTGTCAGTGGTTCCTCATCCCCTGACATGCCACCGAAGGGGTTTGTGCACTCTGTCAGTGGTTCCTCATCCCCTGATGGGCCACCAAAGGGGTTTGTGCACTCTGTCAGTGGTTCCTCATCCCCTGACACGCCACCAAAGGGGTTTGTGCACTCTGTCAGTGGTTCCTCATCCCCTGACGCGCCACCAAAGGGGTTTGTGCACTCTGTCAGTGCCTCAGCCTGAGCCATGCCACCGAAGGGGTTTGTGCACTCTCAGTGCCTCAGCCGCAGCCACGCCAGTTCGCAGCTCCGCCGCTCCGGAGCCCCTCCAGCGCCTCATCCTTCACCGTGTGTACCTTGGCAGACGCCCGCTGAGCGCCGATAGCAGCGCAGATTTACACCTTTGTGTCACCGCCGGCGTTTGTCACACACCCGCCAGCCTGCCCGGCGCAGGGCACGGCAGCCGAGGGGGCGGCTCCGCTTCCCCCGGGCCCGCAGAGATCCCGCGGGGCTGGATGGGCTGGGATGGCGCTGGGGATGGAACCGGGGCACCAGGGAGCCGGGGGCGATTCCCCAGGGCTGGCCGTGCCCGGGCCGGGCAGGGATGGCGCTGGGGATGGAACAGGGACAGGATGGAGCCGGGGGCGACGCCCCAGGGCTGGCTGTGCCCGGGCTGGGCTGGGCTGGCACTGGGGATGGAACCGGGGCACAGGAAGGTGCCCGGGGCCGCAGGGCACAGCGAGGCACCGAGGGCTCCCGGCCCCGCGGCTCTGCCCCGTCCTGCTCCTGGCAATTCCCAGAGCGCCTCTGCGGCCACCTCTGCCCGGCACCCCGTGCCCTCTGTTGGGGTCCTGGGAAAAGGAGGGGAAAAGGGAAAGGGGAAAAGGGAAACGGGAAGTGAGAAAAGGGAAAGGGAAAGGGGAGAAGGGAAAAGGGAAACTGGAAATGAGAAAAGGGAAAAGGGAAAAGGGAAAAGGGAAAAGGGAAAAGGGAAAAGGGAAAAGGGAAAAGGGAAAAGGGAAAGAGAAAGGGGAAAAGGGAAAGGAAAAAGGGAAACGGGAAATGAGAAAAAGGAAATGGGAAACGGGAAAAGGGAAGATGGAAAAGAAAGGAAAAGGTAAAAAAAGGATAAGGATAAGGATAAGGATAAGGATAAGGATAAGGATAAGGATAAGGATAAGGATAAGGATAAGGATAAGGATAAAGATAAGGATAAGGATAAGGATAGTGAACGGGAAAAAAGAAGAAAGGGGAAAGGAAAAGGAAAAGGAAAAGGAAAAGGAAAAGGAAAAGGAAAAGGAAAAGGAAAAGGAAAAGGAAAAGGAAAAGGAGGAAAGACAACAGGAAAGGGACAACCAAAGGGGATAAAGAAGGAAAAGCATAGGAATTAAGTATATGGATAATCACGGAATAGAATCACAGAACCATTAAGGTGGAAAAGAGCTCCAAGATCATCGAGCTCAAACAGTGACCGATCACTGTCTTGTCGCCCTGAGGTGGCCTGGGCTGGCATGTGGCATCCACACGGAGTCACAGCCCCGGGGGCAGCTTGCCAGGTCAGATGGACACGAACATCCCCCGGAACGGGAGAGCGAAACGCCGCGGGGAAATTCCTGGGGGCCGAGCGCCTGGGATGCGTTTTGCAGCACCTTAACCAAGAGCCCGCGTGCTGGCAGAGCAGACGGGGAAAAACTAACTCCGCTTTCATTCCTTTATGAGGATTCCACCGAACTCCCTTCAGGGCTTTGCCCGTCCTGTGTCCCGTCTCCCGGAGCATTGTGCGGCGGCAGGCGGAGGCGCAGCCAGCGCTGGCTGCCCTTTGTCCGCATCCAGCCCGTCTGGCATCTGACATCCGCCAGAGAGCCGAGCGGGCCGTGCCAAGGGGGCCGTGCCAAGGGGGCCGTGCCAAGCGGACAGCGGCTGCCGAGGCGGCGGCCGGGCCTGCAGGGATGCGGTGTGCTAATGCAGGGCCTTTGGAGCCCGTCCTGCGCAGGCCGAGATAGAAAGCAGGAGCGCCGGCTGCTCCCGGCGGGGCGGGCTCGGTGCAAAGGGAAATGACCCCGGAATGGTGAACCCGGGCACAACGAGGCACGGCGCGGCTCCGCGGGGCTGCGGCGCTCACATCCGAGCTCTCCAGCGCGCGATTTAAAGTACATTATGCAATACATAAAATATAATGATTTTGAGACAAATTAAGCTGTAACAGCATCAAATCAGTTTGTCTACACAGTTAATACGTTGATTAATGTCCTTTTAGGACTGAGACGTTCATTTTTATCTCATTATTCAACTCGGTGTTTTCCCATAGCTATTGAATAAAAATGTAATTATTGCTCGAAATTATCATAGAACCATAGAATGGTTTGGGTTGGAAGGGACAGTAAAGCCCATCCTGTGCCACCCTGCCATGGCAGGGACATCTCCCACTGTCCCAGGCTGCTCCAACCTGGCCTTGGGCACTGCCAGGGATTCGGGGCAGCCCCAGCTGCTCTGGGAATTCCCAATTCCCAATGTCCCATCCATCCCTGCCCTCTGGCACTGGGAGCCATTCCCTGGCTCCTGTCCCTCCATCCCTTGTCCCCAGTCCCTCTCCAGCTCTCCTGGAGCCCCCTCAGGTATTGGAAGGGGCTCTGAGGCCTTCACAGAGCCTTTTCTTCTCCAGGTGAACATTCCCAGCTCTCCCAGCCTGCCCAGGTCCCTCTGGATGCCATCCCTTCCTTGGATGCCATCCCTTCCCTGGGTGCCATCCCTTCCCTGGGTGCCATCCCTTCCCTGGGTGCCATCCCTTGTCCCATCGTGGTGACTGCCATGCCCACCTTGGTGTCCCCAGCAAAGTGCTGGTGCTGCCCTGGCATGCTCAGGTCCTCCCAGGAGGAGGCTCTCATATCTGGTTTTATTTTATTTATTTGCTGAAATTGTAACTGGCCTCTGAATGTCACATTGTTACTCAGAACCAGTCGCTGTGGACATTAAAAATAATGATGGCCTATTTCAGGATTCATTCTCTCTTTGGGCTTAATTGCTAATTTAATTGCTAAGTTGAGAGGTAGAGACCCTGGAAAACAAAATGAAAGAAAACTTGGCTGTTCTGGGTCAATGGTTGGGCTCAATGATTTTTAGGGACATTCCACTTAATTCCTAAACAAGCTGTGATTCTGCAGCAAGTTTTTTTAGCACTCTTGTATGGGAGGAAAGCTAAGGTGGTTTCAAATTTTTCATTGTTTTTTATATTTTTTTCAGAGTCTTTTAAATTGAATCAAAGTAAAATGAAAAAAAATTAAATACATTTATAGCAGCCCTAGTTATTTTTGATGCCTCAATCCAGGCAGAGTTTTTTAATAAGGAATTAAAGGTTGGACTTGATGACCTTGGAGGTCTTTTCCAACTTGATGATTCTATGATTTGCAGAAGGTGCACATTCAAAGCACCTGCAGGAGCATCTTTGGACGAGCCATAAAAGGGGAAAACCTGCATTCCCCGAGCAAGGTGTATCCACGGGGGGACCTGGGCTGCTCAGGGGCTCCCCAGCTGTGCTGAGCTCCCCAGCACTTCCCTGCCCGGCCTGTGCCAGGTGCTTTCCCCAGGCAGAGGGGAGGGTGCCAGCCCCATCCCACCGCTGCCAGCTGGGCCGGACTGGCACCAGCGCTCACCAGCACTGGGAGAACCTGCCCTGAGCCGCCCCCGCCTCTCAGCCCGCACAGGCAGAGCCCGGCGTGCACAGACGCTGTGCAGGAGGTATCAGGTCTGCTTAGCTTGATTGAGAAAGGTTAATTACATGTGAAATGAGACTGGGATTCAGGCTGTGTTTGCTCTAGATTTTGTGTAATGTTATATCAACACTGGGATTCTCTGTTATTCTATTAACAAAATAAATTCATTTTGTTTGGTTTCATTTTACTGTTGTTTTAATCCCACTGAACATTTATACTGTTATTTAATTTTACTAAACATGTGTGGATAGTAAAATACCTACAGAATTAAACTACCCAAGGATATTAAAGTGATCCAGTTCTCATGGAGATTTGATCTGCTAATTAGCCACACCAATTTTATGGATCATTGCAGCGCACTTAAAATGTATTGTTATATGTTCATAATCTTTCCTTAATGAGCTTTTATTGAGAGCACAGGGCAGCCTCAGCTCGCTGCTCGGCACCGGGGCTGCCTCAAACCTGAGCCCGCCCTGCCCAGCCCAGCGCCGCGGGCAGGGGGCAGCGTTTGGGTCACAGAAGGGCAGGGTTTGGGTCACAGAGGGGCAGGGTTTGGGGTCAGAGAGGGGCAGGGTTTGGGGTTAAACAGGGGCAGGGTTTGGGGTCAGAGAGGGGCAGGGTTTGGGTCACAGAGGGGCAGGGTTTGGGGTCAGAGAGGGGCAGGGTTTGGGTCAGAGAGGGGCAGGGTTTGGGGTTAAACAGGGGCAGGGTTTGGGGTTAAACAGGGGCAGGGTTTGGGGTCAGAGAGGGGCAGGGTTTGGGGTCAGAGAGGGGCAGGGTTTGGGGTTAAACAGGGGCAGGGTTTGGGTCACAGAGGGGCAGCGTTTGGGGTCAGAGAGGGGCAGGATTTGGGGTTAAACAGGGGCAGGGTTTGGGGTTAAACAGGGGCAGGGTTTGGGTCAGAGAGGGGCAGGGTTTGGAGTTAAACAGGGGCAGGGTTTGGGTCACAGAGGGGCAGGGTTTGAGTCACAGAGGGGCAGGGTTTGGGGTCAGAGAGGGGCAGGGTTTGGGTCACAGAGGGGCAGGGTTTGGGGTCACAGAGGGGCAGGGTTTGGGGTTAAACAGGGGCAGGGTTTGGGTCAGAGAGGGGCAGGGTTTGGGGTTAAACAGGGGCAGGGTTTGGGTCAGAGAGGGGCAGGAACTCAGCCCTGCAGGGTTTGGGGTCAGAGAGGGGCAGGAACCAGACCCTGCAGGGTTTGGGGTCAGAGCCCCCCCGGGCTCTCTCAGCCCCCTGGCCATGGCACCTCCAGAGGGGAGCAGCTCCTGCCGCAGCTCAGCCAGGGCTGCAGCCCCAACGCTGGGGCACAGACAGGGACTGGGGCACAGGACAGGGATTGGGGCACAGACAGGGACTGGGGCACAGACAGGGATTGGGGCACAGGACAGGGACTGGGGCACAGACAGGGATTGGGGCACAGACAAGGACTGGGGCACAGGACAGGGATTGGGGCACAGACAGGGACTGGGGCACAGACAGGGATTGGGGCACAGGACACAGACTGGGGCACAGACAGGGATTGGGGCACAGACAGGGATTGGGGCACAGGACACGGATTGGGGCACAGACAGGGATTGGGGCACAGGACAGGGATTGGGGCACAGGACAGGGACTGGGGCACAGACAGGGATTGGGGCACAGACAGGGACTGGGGCACAGGACAGGGACTGGGGCACAGACAGGGACTGGGGCACAGACAGGGACTGGGGCACAGACAGGGATTGGGGCACAGGACAGGGACTGGGGCACAGACAGGGATTGGGGCACAGACAGGGATTTGGGGCACAAACAGGGACTGGGGCACAGGACAGGGACTGTGGCACAGACAGGGATTGGGGCACAGACAGGGACTGGGGCACAGACAGGGATTGGGGCACAGACAGGGATTGGGGCACAGGACACAGACTGGGGCACAGACAGGGATTGGGGCACAGACAGGGACTGGGGCACAGGACAGGGACTGGGGCACAGGACAGGGATTGGGGCACAGACAGGGACTGGGGCACAGACAGGGACTGGGGCACAGACAGGGACTGTGGCACAGACAGGGATTGGGGCACAGACAGGGACTGGGGCACAGACAGGGATTGGGGCACAGACAGGGACTGGGGCACAGACAGGGACTGGGGCACAGGACAGGGATTGGGGCACAGACAGGGACTGGGGCTCCAGGACAGCCAGGAATGCTTCCATCCCGGGGTGGGGGTGCTCTGGGAACCAGGGATCTGCACACCCAGGCCCGGGCCCCTGTCCATGGACAGAGCTAACCAGATTGAACCCTTGTCACCCACACAGGTTATCTTTGGCCTAAACATGCACAAATTAGAATCAGGAGGTGTAACAGTCCCCCTACAACGAGAGGGGGGGACCATGCAGGAGTGCCAGCAGCAGTGGGCTCATTTTTGGCTGGCACGGCTCACAGTTCCCCCCTGCAGCCCTCTGGGTTTGGGGCCATGGCCCGTGTGGTTTTGCCCAAGGGGTTCTGCCGTCAGGGATTACATCCTAAAGGCAGAGCCAGGGGGGTCACTTTTGGATGGACGGTGCTGGGACAGGTGTGGGGATCCCTGAGGGAGCTGGGGGGCATCCCCTGCCCAGTGAGCTGTTTATGTACTCTCTGCTCCCCGTGGATTGCCTTGCTTGGGGGTCTCTGGTGTTCCTCCAGGGCAGGAGGGACCAGGGGTGGTGCTGTCTTGGCAGGAGATCGCTGAAAACAGGAATGGCTGAGGTTGGAAAATCCCTCTCAATCCATCGAGTCCAACCATTCCCCAGCGCTGCCCAGGCCACCACTGCCCCATGTCCCCAAGTGCCACATCCGCACAGCTTTGAACTCCCTCCAGGCCTGGGCACTCCACCCCTACGTGGGCAGCTGTGCCAGGGCTGGACAAACCTTTTCTTGAAGGAATTGTCCCAATATCCAAGCTAAGCCTGCCGTGACAGCCCGGGGCTTTGCGCGGGGATGGACGCAGGGATGAGGGCTGGAGAGGGAGCTGGGACATCGGGGGGTCCCGGGACCCCGGCCCACCCCGGCCCGGCTGCTGCCACGGGGCCCGGCCCCGCCGCCGTTGCGGGGCTGCTGCTTAATTAACCAGGGAGGAGAAGCTGGCGAGCCGAGAGCGCACCGCGGATCAGAGAGTGCTGTTTGGCGCCGGCACGGGCTCGTTGAACAATTCAAGGGTCACTACCTGCGAAAGTGAGGACAGCGCTTACAAGCGCGCGGATCCCGCCAGCGACAATGTGCGCGTCGGGATAATGAACTTAAAACAATCGTAATTAGCAGGCCGAGACAAAGGAGTGAAATGAAGCCGGATGCCGCGGCGCGCGCGGCTCGCTCGCAGAGCAGCGCTAAACCGGCTCAATCCGTCTGAGCGGAGCCGGGCCGGGCCGGCGGCTGCGGAGCCGCGATAGCTCGGGCGGCCGCGATAAGGCCCGCGGGCCCCCGGGGAGCGGTGTCGGCGTGTCCGGGCCCGGGGGGCGCCCCCGCTTTGTGCCGCCGCTGTCAGTGAGTGATCGGGCCCTTTGAGCGCGCTCCCGGAGTCAATGGGCCCACCTGAATAGATGAAAGGCGGACGGCTCCTGACAAACAAGGGGCTGCGGAATATTCATTGTGCATCTGCGAGGGAAAGATTAATGTATTAGAAATTAAAATGGGCCCGGGCTGTATGATCTTGCTCTAACACTTGGCCAGACCTGTGTCACCCACCGCGAGCGCCTGAAGTCGGCAGACAATCCTGCCAAGGTAGTGGGAATCATTAAGCATCCGGCTATTGTGCGCGGTGAATAATAAAACTTTCCCCCTATTCTTTGCCCGGAGCTGACAATGAATAATTCCGGAGCTATTTGCAATGTTAACAGCACCTATCTTGCCCATCCATTCCTTCACGATAAGGATGGAAATATGCATTTCAACAGTCTGCACAGATAGTGATTCACAGGCGCTTCAAAGGACACCTGCCACTCAAGCGAGGGGCTGTCAGTCTCCCGCCGCCGCCGCTGCCAGCAAAATGGCGAAAAAGATTATCTGCACTTTCTTCCTTTTCTCCTCCGATTATAACACCGGTACGTTTGCCATCGACTGACAAGTGATTTACGCTCGCTGCTGTAACGCGGTTAAGCTAGGAAAAGCTATTCTCTTAGGCAGCCCTTATTCCTCCAAGGTTTACAGCTGTATCGAGCGCCCTATCGCGGTGTGATCGCCGCCGTACAGAGCGCCATTCCCGGACATATCGGCAGCGTTTAATCTGTTTGCTGACATAAAGGTGACAGTGATAAAGTTCCGTCTCTGGCCCAGGGCCCGGCCAGCTCAGCCGAGTTTTGCGCAGCAGCAGGGCGGCCAAAGTTCGGGGCTCTGGCTGGAGAGGCTCCAGACCCCTGCACAGTGAGTCCTGAGAGCAGACACTGCCCATGGGGACTCCTTTGGCTGCAGCAGGGTTCTGGGGTCCCAGTCCTGCCAGGGTCCCAGGCCAGGCTGGCCAGGGCTTGGAGCAACCTGGTCTAACGGGCAGTGAGGGTCCCAGCCCATGGCAGGGGGTGGGCACCGGGTTTAAGGTCCCTTCTGGCCAAAACCAGCCTGGGATTCTCTGATTCCATGAGCCTGGAGCCTGTCACCGTGGTCTCCTGCAAGCACACAGGTGAGACCAGCCCCTGGCCCTGCACCTTCAGCCCTGGCAGCTGTCCTGATCATTCTGTGCCCGTGATTCCTGCACCCTTGGAGCTCCCAGGCAGCCACAGGCCCTGCCAGCAGCACAGCAGCAGCTCCTGCTGCACTCTGCATGCTCCCGGGGCAAAAACAAACAAGCAAAAACTGCTGCAGTGCTCCCATTTATCTGAAATATTTTCCAGATTATTTGCTTGAAATTCTTCCACCACAATCTTCCCATTGTGCCTGTTGGGAGGACGCCCTGAACAGCCAGGCTGTTCCCCATCAATGCCCACTTTCTTTTGGCACCAGCCACAGGAATACTGGGGGTGACTCAGAGCAGCAGCCCCAGCTCTTTCCAGTGAGAAACAGTTCCAGCTGGGGAGGAAGGGGCACTGTGGCTCTGTGTGCCCCGGTGGCACCATTCTCACCACACTGACACTCCCCAGCCACGCTGGGCAGGGGGCTGGGGGCACCAGAGCCCCCAGGGCGCCCTGCACTGGCTGCTGGCAGAGCCTTGGGTGCCCACCAGCAGCAGCTCTTTGGTGCCAGCACCGAGGGGCAGCCAGAGCAGGAATGGGCACCGAGGCTGGGCAGGGTCCCCGTCCCACCAGAACTCAGCAGTGGAGCTCAGCCGTGCTGACCACAGCTGGGAGCCCAGGGTAATGAGCCATGGGTTAATTAACAGGCCACTCTTATCCCGGTAAATGGAAACAGGGTCCTGTGATCCCCAAAGCTTGCAAGAGCTGGAGGGGTGCAGGAGCTGTGTCCTGGGAAATCTGCCTGAGACCAGGAACCAGGAATGCTGGAGGCAGCACAGGGACCGTGCTGGAACTCTGAAAACTTGGGGCTTTCTGAGTTTAACCCTCAACCTCACCTGAGTTTTACTCCCCCAACCGTGGAGCAAGAAAGAGCCTGGTGTTCAAGGGGACCAGGGCCCCCAGAACCCCTGCAGAGCCCTGCTCCCTGCATGGCCCCATCCCTGTGTGAGCCCCAGCTGTCCCTGGGCAGGACAAAGCTGGCATTCTCTGCTGGCAGTGCCGTGCTGGAAATGCTGACTCACAGGGACACTCGTGCCCTGCCACCCTGCCAGGGTCCCCCCCACAGCCCCCAGAGCCCAGGGCATGTCCTGCCTCCATCAGCACCTCACACACAGATGGTCACAGGTTTTCTCCAACGTGGAGTGTCACAGACATCTTTTATGGAAAACCCTTTCCTTAGGATTTTTCCTGCTGAGAAGCTGACAGGCCTCAGGAACAAAATTCAAACATTGATTGTCTGCTGCTGTGGGATGCAACAGGTGCATCTGTGATTGGCTTGTGTGGTTGTTTCTAATTAATGGCCAATCACAGTCCAGCTGTCTGGACTGTCTGGTCGAGTCACAAGCCTTTGTTATCATTCCTTTTCTATTCTTAGCCAGCCTTCTGGTGAAATCCTTTCTTCTATTCTTTTAGTATAGTTTAATATAATATCTATAATAAAATAATCAATCAGCCTTCTGAGCCATGGAGTCAGATCCTCGTCTCCTCCCTCACCCTGGGACCCCTGTGAACACCACTACAGCCACAGGTTTCCTCCAGTGTGGAGAAGGTCTCCTGAGCTGGGGGTCAGGAATAAAGTGCAGAAATCTCTCCCTGAAGGGGAACTATTAAGGTCGCGTGGTTTTTTAAGGAAAAAAGCAGTCCCCAAGTCAGCACCCAGACCAGCAATCTGCCTGCAACAGCGCCTGCTCCAAAACAGGAGTGAGCCCGTGTGTGCTCAGGAATGAGGTGCCCGGGCACGCTGGGGTGGGTGCTGCAGCAGTGCCCAGCCCTGCAGCCCCCCCAGCTCGTCAGCCCCAGTGCCAGCACCACGGGCCTGCCCTGACCTCTGCTTGGGAGCCCCTCTTCTTTTTTTGAGCCCCTACCGGAACCCCTGTGGGACCCCCTCTGTTTGGGAACCCCTCTGTTTGGGACCCCCTGTGTTTGGGAACCCTCTGTTTGGGAACCCCTCTGTTTGGGAACCCCTCCGTTTGGGAGCCCCTGTGTTTGGGAGCCCCTCTGTTTGGGAGCCCCCTGTTTGGGAGCCCCTGTTTGGGAACCCCTCTGTTTGGGAACCCCTCTGTTTGGGAGCCCCTGGTTTGGGAGCCCCTGTGTTTGGGAGCCCCCCTGTTTGGGAGCCCCTGTGTTTGGGAATGCTGCCCTGTCACTGTCAGCACAGAGCCAGAGCAGCTCCCTGAGGCCTCAGCAGTACCAGGGCACCGTTGGTCTCTCAGGTCCTGGCTCCGTGTCCCTTCCACAGAGCAGACCACAACCAGCACTGCTTTTCAGCAGAACCAAAGGGGGGAAACCATGGAGCTGTGCCCACAGGTGTGGATAACACAGATTGTGCTGTTTTCAGGACTGTCTCTTTGGCCTGCACTGAGACATTCTGCTGCACAGCAGAGGGACTTCAGCAGAGCCCCAGTGCTGGCCAGGCCCCTGTGGGATGCGGAAGGTTCTGGTTCCCAGCCCTGGCCTCTGAGGACGCGGGTCCCTGTGCATGCACCTGCAGTCAGCCCTCAGCAGCCTCTGCTTGTACACAAACCTTTGCACCAAGGTGCTGCCAGCTCCAGAAGCACACAGGGATCCCCACTCCAGCTGATGCATTCCCTGGAGCGAGGGTGGAAGTGATCTGGCTTGTGCTGGGAGCTCTTAAGCTTAATACGAGAGTGAATTCAGCCTCTGTCCCACTAAATTATCCAGCAAGGGCTGAACCCTATTTTTCTTTTGAAGAAGAACAAGGGCGCTGAAATAATTTGTGGATCTGGGTTCCTAATCTTAAATAATTCTTACCATTTAAAACAGTTTTTGCAGGAAATATTTTATAGTTAGAGAAATAGTTTTTGACATTTTGGGGGGAAAAGAACAATGGACCGTTTACAGGTCTACACAGTAGATTAATGAATCTAATTGAGTCTGTAGGGAAATGCTTCAGTTTAACTACTGGAACTAATTTATACATTCACTACATCGTAATAAGTCAATTTAAGTTTCTGGAAATAAAACTGGATATCCTGGGTATAGATTTGAACTATAAATTTCTGCAAGAAAGGAGTCTGTGTGTTCATTATACATTGTAAAATTACCATATGGACCTGTCAACACTTCTTAGCACAGCTTTGTAATAATGTCATTTAGTTTAACATTGTAATGTGCCAGCTGAATTAATGTGTGTGGCACAACGAGCGCCTCCCACCACCGCCTCGGGATGGGGGGGCAACTTTTAAAAGGGGTTCCTGTGCCAGAGAGTTTTGTCTGTGTTTGCACAGCCAGTGTCCGGTCTCTGATCAGGTGTTACCAGCAGCAGGGAGTGCCCAGGGCTGCTGCTGGAGCACCACGATCAGTTTCCCAGCAGCAGACTGGACTGCTGAGGGCAGGGCACAGCAGAGCCCTCAGCCTGGCTGCAGCACACATCACAGGGCTCTCCTCTCACTGTGGCTGCTGAATTTCTCCTCCTCCCTCGGTTATTTACAGCCCCACAGCTGCTGCTCTGCTGCCTGCAGGCTGAGGAACAGACACCCCTGGCTCCAAACCCTCCCATCCATCCTTGTTGTGCTTCCAGCTCCCCACTTTCTCTGATGTGCTCATGACACCTTTTTCACTCATCTCGTCGAGAAATGAAAGCGCTCCGTGGTAAATGGAGTCAGAGACAGAAGCAGCAACATTCCCATTCCCTTCTCGTGGGTTACTGGGGGCCCTGGTGCAGACACATCTCACACTGGACCCTGGACTGGCTGCCCAGACCTGCGTCCAGCTGACAGCTCACCTGAGAGCACCTGAGCCCATCCCCGTGGCAGAGCACCTGGGTGAGCCCCTTTTGCTGCCCCTCTCTCCCACCCAGCCCGTGCCCATGGCAGAGCAGCAGGGTGAGCCCCTTTTCTGTGCCCCTCTCTCCCACCCAGCCCGTGCCCATGGCAGAGCAGCAGGGTGAGCCCCTTTTCTGTGCCCCTCTCTCCCACCCAGCCCGTGCCCATGGCAGAGCAGCAGGGTGAGCCCCTTTCTGTGCCCCTCTCTCCCACCCAGCCCGTGCCCATGGCAGAGCACCTGGGTGAGCCCCTTTTGCTGCCCCTCTCTCCCACCCAGCCGTGCCTGGCAAGCACCGGGTGAGCCCCTTCTGCTGCTTTCCCAGCCGTGGGCGGTGCACGGGGGCCTTTCTGTGCCCTCATCTCGCACCCAGCGGTCAGGGAGCACAGCCTTTGTGTTGGGCAGGGTGAGCCCTTTCTGCGCCCTTTTTCAATATTGCCCTTTTTCCCACCCACCCCTCCCAACACCCCCTTTTCCCCCCCCCCCCCCCCCCCCCCCCACCCTCCCCCCCCACAGCAGCACTGGCTGCAGGGGTTCCCCAGCACATCTGTACCTCTCTGCCCCTTGTTCTGCTGTAGGACACCCCAGGACCAGGCTCAGCTCCTGGAGGCCTGGGAAGAGCAGCACCAGCCTGCAGGGTGTGTGCCAGACGGGTCTGCCACGGGAAAAACAGGCGCAGCAGAAAGGCTGAAATTCCCTGTTGTATCCCAGACCCAATCCTGCTCCAGCCTGGACAGGGCATTCCAGGGGCAGAAGTGACAACAGGAATGCACACACAAAACCCATAATCATCCCTACAGCCTTCAGTGGTGCAAGGATCCAAGGAAAAACTCCTTTAGCTACCCAAAAACCAATCCTGCAGCGCCAACCGTTCTTGCTACTGGAGCCAAGGGGAGCTCCTCCCGAGGATGCTCCACATAAATCAACTAACATTTCTGCCTTTGTCCTTTATTTGTCTAACTCTTTGCTTTTCTCCCCTCTCCTTCCTCTCTCAGCAGCCTTGGGAAGTGACACTGGAGATCTTATAGAACTCTAAGGCGTGTGGCCGGAGGAGGGGAGGGCAGGTGGAATTCTGCCTAAAGGGGGGAAATGCATTTACTAACATCCCAGCAACGGGTCTGCGGGCAGCCAGGTGTGCAGCTTTCCCCTCTGTGCTGGGGCCGTGTGCCCCAGCAGCAGCAGCATTAGCAGCAGCAGCAGCAGCAGCAGCAGCAGCAGCAGCAGCAGCAGCAGCAGCAGCACGTACCAGCCATGCAGCGCTGCCGGCGCACACAAGCTGCAGAGATGCTGCCTGATTTCCCTCAGGATGCAGCCAGGAAGGCTGGAGGAATAGCTGAAATTCCTACCTCAGTGAATTAGCAGAAGGGGCTAATCCCCGCAAAGAGAGAGGATTTAGGATTTGACTCTGGGGTTCTTTATCCAATTGCACAAATCTGCACAGCCCGGCCGTGCTGGAGCGCCGGAGCTCCGGGTCAGCGGCTCTGCCGGCAGCACACGGATCAGAGGGCTCTGCCTTGGGATGGGTGTGGGGAAACAGACCCAGTTTGGTAATTAAATACTGTAACTGAGGCTTGGCATCGCTAATTACGTATTAAAATCCAGCGGCTATTTACATTTCTGCGCCTGGATTTCTACTGGAAGCTGGCGGTTAATGTCACCACTTCTGCAAACCCGATGGCATCTGCCTGTAAAAGGGTGATTGTAAAAGCTGAGCACTTTACCTATAAATTCATCTCGCTAATAAGCAACGCGCTCATGACTGAAAGTCAAAGAGTCTTTGGAAAGTAGTTGGGTGTTTTATTTCCTTTTAAAAAAATGTATCTGATGTCAGCCAGGCAAGTTCTGGAGAGCAGCGCGAGAGTCGGAGTGCCAGCGCCGAGCGCGGTGAGCCCGGGCAGGGTGATAAATAGCGGCTCCTCAATTACATCCCTGCTTTATTCCCCAAGTGACTTGTACTCGGCTTGATATACAGGCTCTGTGACTGCACTTGTTTCCCACTGCAAGGGAAATGCCCTTCACGAGCGCGTTATTAATTAGGCGGAGCTGTAATTGTGGGGACGGGTGGGAGTGGCGGGCGGCTCTGCCGTGCCCAGGTAGCCCATGCCTGGCAGAGCACTCCCACACAGGGACAGCCTGGCTGGAGCTGGGGGGCACAGCCCCTTCCCAAAGCGCTGTGGCTCTCTCTGGAGACGCCCATTCCCTGTGTCCGTGGGAGATTTTTCCCGTTTATCGCGCGGCCCTTGTTTCCCTTTAATAAACCTGTAATTGTACACGCTCGCGGGTATTTGCCGTGCCTCACGCCTTGACATCGCCTGCCCGAACCTTATCCAGGTCAAGAGAGGTCACGAGTCAGTAATGATTTCCCAAGAGCCCCAACCCAGAATCTATGTTTTTTATTTGGAATATCTTTTATTTAATTAAGCACTGACCCAGGCAGACGGTGTTTCCCGCACACCCTGCCAGTACAGGGAATATCTCAGTGAATCTCCAGGGCAGGATTTCTCCCTCCCACTGTGCCAGGCGGGCAGTGCCCACAGAACCCCTACTCTGGGCTCCTGCTTCCTTTCCTCCTCTCTCCTTCTCTCTCTTTTTAATTATGAAAATCAAGGAACCCATAATTCCCATGGCAGCTGTGACTACATACAGACTTAACCATAAACTGTGCAGCAAATGCTTGGTTTGTGGAAAATCATGTTCTCTGACATATGTTTCTCATTATGGGGTAGATTTGCAAAGGAACAAGGCTGGTTCCTCTTGCAGGTGCAAAGTAGAGCCCTGCATTTCCCATGCCCTGCTCTGCACCTGCAGCCCAGCACGTGGAGGGACACGGGAGGCTTTGCCTTCCCTTTGCAATGCAAGCAGAGGAGCAGTCCCTGTGTCCCTGTGCCCGTCACACACACCTGAGGGACGTCTGGGGATGCACCACAGCTGGGAATAACCTGAGGTAGTGAAAGGGGGTGGAACAAGGGCTGGAACCCAAACCATTCTGGGATTCCTCCCGAGGGGCAGTGGAGGGGCAGGTACCCATCTCCTCACTCTGACCTGTGACAGGGCTTGAGGAAATGGCTGGACTCGAGTCAGGAGAGGTTTAGGCTGGATATCAGGGTAAGGTTCTGTCCTCAGAGGGTTGTTGGGCACTGGACAGGCTCCCCAGGGAATGGTCACAGCCCCAAGGCTGCCAGAGCTCCAGGAGAGTTTGGGCAGTGCTCTCAGGGACAGGGTGGGACCATTGGGCTGTCCTGTCCAGGACCATGAGTTGGATCAATGATCTTATGGGTCCCTTTCAGCTCAGCATATTCTCTGACTCTAGGGCTGCCCAGGCCTCTGAGGGTCCCTCAAGTCCCAGGACTGACCCACGAGGTCTGGGCTGCTGCAGTGGGACCTGTGCCTTGGCATGTCACCCAGGAACAGGGGCTGAGCAGTGACAGCCCTGCAGCAGCCGAGCAGGAGCCCCCAGGGCAGGAGTGGGACTGGGGATGTCTATACAGGGATGTCCGTCCTCATCTGAGCAGCGGGACGGTGACAGCCCTGGGGAGCTGGTGATCGCTGCCCCCACTGATTTGTGACAGCCCTGGGGAGCTGGTGATCAGTGCCCCCACTGATTAGTGACAGCTCTTGGGGAGCTGGGATGCGCCCCCATATTGTGAAGCCCTGGGGGGGTGACACCCATGATTGTGACAGGGGGTGGTGAGCTGCCCCCACTGATCGGTGATAGCTGGTACGTGCCCCACTATCTGTGGACAGCCCTGGGGAGCTGGTGATCAGTGCCCCCACTGATCTGTGACAGCCTGGGGAGCTGGTGATCAGTGCCCCCACTGATCTGTGACAGCTCTGGGGAGCTGGTGATCGCTGCCCCCACTGATTTGTGACAGCCCTGGGGAGCTGGTGATCAGTGCCCCCACTGATCTGTGACAGCCTGGGGAGCTGGTGCTGCCCCCATAGTACACTGGGGATGGTGATCCTGACCCCTTGGGCATGGGGAGCTGTCATGTGCCCCCATGACCCCGTTCAGTCCTGTAAGTCTGGTGACGCTGCCCCCCTATAGTGACGCTGGGGGCTCAGTGCCCCCCATCCTCCTCCGCCTCCTTCCGTGATCGCTGCCCCCACTGATCTGTGACAGCCCTGGGGAGCACTTCCTGCCCCCCCTCTCTGCGCCCTGCTGTAATTGCCCCCCATCCTTCCATGGACCCATTAGTCCTGCCGCTCCCACTGTGCTGGCTCGCCCCGATCCTCCTCCCCCACCCCCTAAAGACACTTCCCTCATTGCTGCTCCTTTCCTTCCATGGCATTAACTGTGCACTCCTGCTCTCCCACCGCCAAACATTGTATTTCAGCTCCTTTCCCACATCCCGTGTCTGCCTGTCTCCCTCCAAAATTCCCCATGTCATGAAAAGTTCAAAAGCTTTAGCAGCAGCAGGTTGCAAACAGAGTAGAGAATTTCGTGTTAATCCAAAGGGGGTTGGCAGATCCATGGGCCAGGAGAAGGAAAGTTTCTGTTTCCTGCCTCCCTTTCACTGCTGATGCAGATTATTCTGTACAGAAATTTGTTGCCAAAAAAAAAGGGGAAAGGAAAAGGAAGAAAAAAGAAAAAAGAAAAAAGAAAAAAGAAAAAAGAAAAAAGAAAAAGAAAAAAGAAAAAAAAAAAAAAGGAAAAAGAAAAAAGGGAGAAAAGAGAGAAGAGAAGAGAAGAGAAGAGAAGAGAAGAGAAGAGAAGAGAAGAGAAGAGAAGAGAAGAGAAGAGAAGAGAAGAGAAGAGAAGAGAAGAGAAGAAAAAAGAAAAGGAAGAAAAAAAGAAAAAAAGAAAAAAGAAAAAAGAAAAGAAAGAAAAGAAAAGAAAAGAAAAGAAAGGAAAAGAAAAGAAAAAGAAAAAGAAAAAGAAAAGGAAAGAAAAGAAAGGAAAAAAAAGAAAAAAGAAAAGAAAAGAAAAAGAAAAGAAGAAAAGAAAAGAAAAGAAAAGAAAAGAAAAGAAAAAGAAAAGAAAAGAAAAGAAAAGAAAAGAAAAGAAAAGAAAAGAAAAGAAAAGAAAAGAAAAGAAAAGAAAAGAAAAGAAAAGAAAAGAGAAAGCTTTGGATGTACAGAGGAATGTTTCCTGGTGTTTATTACACAACTGCTGCCGAGCTCTGAGAGTGCAGTTGCCATTAAGTATTAACTAGACAGGTATTAGCAATCGCCCATGTCACTGCTTTAAAGGAAATCAATAGACAACATAAATACAAAATCAAAGGGCTCTTCCCCCGACGGTGTCATCTTGCCAGCACTGAGCAAATAAACCCCAAAGCACCTCTCACTGCTCCCCAGACCCTTCAGCAGGCTGGAATTGCCTGGGCGTCCTGGGACACGTGGGTCAGGGATCCCCGAGGGTCAGAGAGCCCTGCCAAGCCCAGCCCGGCCATGCCCAGCCCACCCGAGCTGGGTGGCCCTGTGGCCCCGCTGCAGTGACAGCCCCAGGCTGTGCTGCCCGCCCGGCAGCAGCTCCGTGTGTTCCATCTTGCTCCCTGCTAGGAAATCACATTTCCTTCAAGGGCTGAATTTCTCCAACCTCCACTTCCAGGCGTAACTTCAAGTGAAGAATGAAGATTATATTTTTAGGAAGTGTGATCGTTTGCTGGGAAAAAGCACACAGAGCACATAACATAATGAGAGAAGTTGCCTCATTAGATTAATTAACTTGTGCAGGCGAAGCCTTGCACGCCAGCTCTGGAGGGAGCAGAGCCCCAGCTGCCACCGCTCCCTGAGCAGGGAAGGCACCCGGTGCCGCAGGAATTCTGCTTCTCGTGGGCTTGCAGGAGATGTCCTCAGCCTGTGGCCCTTGGAGCCGGTCCAGAGGGGGCCACAGAGATGCTCCAAGGCCACAGAGATGCTCCAAGGTCACAGAGATGCTCCAAGAGGCTCTGCTCTGAGGCCAGGCTGGGAGAGCTGGGAATGTTCCCCTGGAGAAGGGAAGGCTCCAGGCAGAGCTCAGAGCCCCTGGCAGGGCCTGAAGGGCTCCAGGAGAGCTGCAGAGGGACTGGGGACAAGGCATGGAGGGACAGGAGCCAGGGAATGGCTCCCAGTGCCAGAGGGCAGGCATGGATGGGACATTGGGAATTGGGAATTGTTCCCTGTGAGGGATGCAGCAGCTCCTGTGCCAAGGCTGCTGAGGTGGGACCCCCTCCCCAGCCCTGTGCCACCTTCCCTTGCTGCACAGCCCGCTCCCTCCCAACCACCAGCCCTATAATTCAATGTCAAGGGGGCTTATGTAATATTTAGGTGTGTATTACACTAAATTAATCTTAACATGAAAAATCTTTTGATTACATAGTGTGTTTTTGTCAGTGATTGATTAATTCATTTATTCATATAGTAATGCTATGTCCAAATTCTATTTATATTCAGTTGTAAGAGAAAGTTCCTATTCATGTCAGAGGAGATGAATTAAAATAGTTATCACTGGTATTTGCCAGCCGACTGTTTCAGAAGGTCCCTTTACAATGTGGGCTCTCATTCCTGCACCAGCTGCCCGCCAGGAATCCCTGCACATTCTCATCCTCCCCAGGGGAGCTGAAGAGTCTGGGGTGCTGATTCCTTCCAGCATGTGGGAACCCAGCAGATCCCTCTGGCTGTCCTGGACTGCCAGGGCCCTGCCAGGGGGCTCAGAGCCCAAAATGCCCCTGTGGGTTTGATTATGACCCGTGGAGCAAATTACCAACCTTGTATGAAGATCTGCAAGCCATGACAAATTAAGTAGAATAATAGTGAAGTTATCATGGGGTGAAAAAGTAGATTTTAGGGTTTATGGTATGGGGATTCAGGGGGCAAGATGGAGGAATCTGGGCATGTCCAGCCTTTCTCCTTCTTCTTCTTGTTCTCCATCTTCTGCTGTGCTGGTGGCACTGTTGGATTGGTTCAGAGTAGGAGCTCACTGTCTAACACAGGTGATGGGCGTTGGGCAGTAATTGTAAATATTGCACACGTAGTTTTTAGTATAAAAAGCTAACACCACCTGGGGCAGGCAGAGTGCCTCTGTCTGTCCTGCTGAGCAGCCCTGGGCTGAACAGGAGAAAGAATTTTATAGATAAGGAACAACAAACAGCCTTGAGACCGAGAACTGAAGAGCTCTGACTCCTTCTTCGAGCGCCGGGCTGGGAAAGGAGAATTTCTGACACATCTCGGGGTCACTGTGAGCAGCTGAGATCCCGACACCAGCACCGAGGGCTGGGCAGCCAGGGCAGCCACCGTGCCCGGGAGCAGGGGCTGGGACACCTGCAGGGACAGGGGAAGCCCAAAGGTGGCACCGTGTGACACAGGGGGCCCTGGCACTGCCACAGCCTGGCATGGCCGTGCCCCCCGCCCTTGGAGCTGCCACAGCCCTCCCTGGGCAGCAGCACCGGGGCTGAGCCGAGGGCAAGGCAGGGCAGATCCCTCTTCATTTGAAAAGAATGCCTAATTAATTGTGATCCTCTAATGGCTCTGCCATTAAGGCAGAGCGCCCAAGGGCCCTGCAGGCTGTCACCAGTGTGACAAGTGTCCCCTCAGCCCCACTGCCCTCACCCTCCTTCCCAGCCACGGTGAGTGTGGGGGAGTGACCTGCTCCACGAGGCATGTCCCACCCCATGCACAGCAAAACCTGGGAGCTGGCCCCAGCCGCTGTCCCTTGTCCCCAGACACTGTCCCTTGTCCCCAGACACTGTCCCTTGTCCTCAGATGCTGTCCCTCATTCCCAGCTGCTGTCCCTTGTCCTCAGACACTGTCCCTTGTCCCTAGACACTGTCCCTCATTCCCATCCACAGCAAAACCTGGGAGCTGGCCCCAGCGGCTGTCCCTTGTCCTCAGACACTGTCCCTTGTCCCCAGTCTCTGTCCCTCATTCCCAGCCCCTGTCCCTTGTCTCCAGTCCCTGTCTCTTGTCCCCAGCCCCTGTCCCATGTCCTCAGTCTCCATCCCTCATCCCCAGCCCCTGTCCCTCATTCCCAGCCCCTGTTCCTCGTCCCCAGCCTCTGTCCCTGCCCTGTGTGCTCAGCCCCAAGGCTCAGCAGCCCCAGCAGCTCCTGCCTGGCTCCCCAGGGATGCAGCAATCGGTGGCAATTGGAAAATTGGAATCAGCACCCACCCGTTCTGCTCCTGTCACACACAACAACAGAGCCACCGGGAAGCGGCTGTGCACACACGGAATGTACCTTCTGCTATTTATAAGTGTTTCCCTCAATTAAGGGGGATATAAAACCTGTGAGAAATCTACTTGGAAGCGTTCCCTTTTGGGTGGGGAAACCCTCAATCCAAGCGGCACCAGCAGGGAGAGGAGAGCCACCCTGGAGCAGCCCTGGCACTCAGAGGGCAGCCGGAGCCAGGGGCACCCCCAGCCCCAAAGCACCCGGCTGACCCCGCAGAGCTGCCCCTCCAGAGCATTTCTGTGCCAGGGATGGCGAGGGATGATGAGGGCCTGGGCACCAGCCTGTCCTGGCCGGGCACAGGTCGGCAGGGCTGCTCAGGAAGGGGGGCAGCGGGGTTTGCACTCTCACACTCGACTCTGCTCAGCAATATTTCACACACGCAGGTGTACAGAATCTTCATTTTCATGCGAATCCCCCCGCAGCCAGGCAGGTGCGTTTCCTGATCTCTATTCATCATCTGGAAATCCAATAACTTGGCTTGTGTGCTTGCAGCTGGTTAGGGGCTGACCCAGTGCGCACTTGAGCATGGATTTCAGGTCTGGGCAGCAGAGAAATAGCTTATTTTCCCCCTGGCCTTTATAAAATTAAGTGCAAGCCCCTCTGTGTTGGTGCAATGTTCATGTTGCAGGATCAAGCATTTAGAACTCAGGAAATTCCACAACTTAAGGTTGCTCCAGTGATGCCACGTTGAGGCATCACCCTTTTGATGTGGTTTTTTTTGTGTATCTAATTGTAAATATTAATAATTGAGCAGTAAAATAAGCAATATTAAAATATGACAGTATTTCAGACAATTGAAACAAAGGGAATTGTGGCAGGAGATCCCAGGTGTGGGCTCAGAGCCCTTGGAGATGGCCTTGCTGAGCCTGACAGGCTGGCAATGGGTCCCCAGGCTGTGACAGCATGCCTGGGGCTAAGGTGTCTCCTCGGGGGAGGATTTTGCACTGTTATTGTGGAAAAACAGCTCAAACCCAGGGTTTTGGGAGGGGCTGGAGGCTGCTGGCCCCAGGGTGGCCAAGGCACCCCAGGAATTTCAGCATCCCCCAGCTGAGCATCCCTGGGCACCCCAGCTGCAGAGGGATTTCAAACACAGCAATTCTGTTTCCTCCTCCTCCTCGTGGGGAAAAAACAAACAAACGCTGAGGTTTTCCATGGGGGAAGAGCTGTGATCCTGGCGCCAGGAGCTCCTGTGGCTCCCGGCTGGCACAGGCAGGTGGGCCCCAGTCTCTGCCCTGTGCTGGGGGTGGGAACCAGACCTGGTTTGAGGGCTCTGCCCTCCCTTTGCCAGCCCTCAAACGCCAGCATGATTCTGCTGCTGCTGCTTCAGAGATTCTGGCTTGTGTTTGCTTGTTTCAAGCAGGAAAAATATTTGTTTCTTTTATTATCTTCAAAATAGACCAAAAAGGTAGATTTTTCTTTTTGTTCTTTTTTTTTGTCCCCTGGAAAACACAGGAACAGAAGGGCAGAGACCTTTGGGAATGGGCCAGACACGAATAGGTTTGACAAAGAGAGACTTGGAGCAGCCTGGTGTAATGGAAGGTGTCTCTGCCCGGGGGGCTGGACCAGACGATCCCCAAGGTCCCTTCCAACCCAAGCCACTCCATGATTCTGGGATTTTGGTCATTCGCTGACCCTTCCACGCAAGAAGGAGGACAATCTCATTGTAAGGGGATAAACCACAACCCTGCTGGGATGAGTTGCCCTCGCCAAGCCAGGACCTGCTGCTCCCATGGCTGCTGGCCGGGGAGCTGCAGAGGGGCAGCCCCTGTGCTCCAGTTCCAGAGCAGAGGTGCACATGTTATTGCTGTCCAGCCGCTGCAGCTGCTGTGCTTTCATTGCAAAATAATATTTTTTCAAATGAAGTAGCAGAAAACAGCTTTACATTTTTGTTATCCCTTCCAGCACAAAATAAAAAATGCCTTTGCTGCCAGTACCTGATTCAATCAAGTGGAGCACGTTGGATACCCACGGGCTACACACACTGGAAAGAGCTGACTTGTATTTTAATTAATAATGCGATACAGCATCTCCAGACCCCGGCCTCTGGCAACGCTCCTGCCTTGCTTCATTATTTGCTGTAAACAATTTCCAAGCGATGTGTAGACAACCCTATTCTTTAATTTCTGCTAATTCATTACACCAGCAAAATGCAGGATTTTTCTTGTGCAATAAAGCCAGCGATTCAACCTCCTTCCCACCTCCTGGAGGATTTCAGGCCGGTCCTGACCTCAGACCAGGAACCTCCACGGTTGTTCAGCAGGGATCCCGTGGGGTCTGGCAGGCGGGGATGGCAGGATTGGCTCTGGGGAGAACGAGGGGCAGCCCCAGCGAGGGATGCAGGAGTCGCTCTGCTCTCCAAGAGCTGAGTCCATACTGCAGGCTGCAAAGGGCATGGGATCTCGATCCACCAACAGTTCTCTCACTTTTACTGTCCCAATTCTCCACCCATCCCACTGGGAGGGGAGTGGGCGGCCAGGGGGCTCAGTGGCCACCCAGAGTTAACCCCTCCAGAGTTAACCCCTGGCTTGGTTCTGTCCAGCCCTGCAGTTCCCCGGCAAGGAACCGGCTGGCCCTGCCCAGACCCAGCCCAAACCCCATTTCTGTGGCCGGGGGGACACGCTCTCTCCAGCTGGGTAGAGAGGTGGGTGCAAGGGCACAGCTTGCACACTGGCAGGTGCAGGCAGCGCTGCTCTGTCTGTGATCTCCCTGCTGCTTTCACAGAATCACCACTGTGTGAAGAGCCATGAGATCACCTAATCCAGCCATCAGCAGTTTTGCTGCATTAATTCACCCGATCCTTTCGTCCTGTGCATTGGGCTCCGGCAGCTCCAGGCTCAGTTTCCCAAATCCAGCACAAACGCCCCAGGAACAGTTGTGCTGTCCATTTGCTGCAGCCAGGACCCTGCATGGCCCCTCTCAGCACACACCTCTGAAATGTGCCTCAGCCCCCTGCTCCTCTGATAGCAGCAGCTTGATCCCAGCCCCTGGTGAAAGCCCCAGCACCACGAGTACAGGAAATTGGGGTGACACAGAACGCGCAGCCCCGCACGGCTGTGCTGCACTTACACAACTTCTAACAATTAGGTGCTCGCTGATTATGTGTTGAAAGGAAGCTGAACACTATCAGACGGCATCGTTGCTGATTTATTGAGTTATTATTGGCCACACCCTAAAGCTCTGGCTGCTCTTCTTTTATCAAAACTCCTCATTTAACTGGATGGAGATGAAGAATTTTGCCCTGTAGTCTCTCAGGCCAGAGTGTGTAATCTCCAAACCTTTTCAAATGCTATTTATAATCCCGAAGCATATTGTTTTATGCTTGTTGAGTTTTATAAACAACTATTTTTCCTGCAAGGATAAAAATAAAGTCAGCCAATGGCTTCTGCATTGAAGTCGGGTCACCACAAAGTGCAATAGGCAGGATTTTAAAAGGTCTGGTTTTACAATTTATTGAAGGCAAAAGAAAAGACTCCTGAAAGCTTCCCCATTCCATGTGCACTGCAGTACATTATGTATAAAATAAGGTCACAGATGCATTATCTCCCTTCTAGACATCAGGCATAGGATGAAACAAAGCTGACAAGCCATTTACTGAGTGTTTTCTTTATTAATATCACAAACTTAATTCAGCTGTGAGAAGACTCTTTGCATAGAGCATGCCATTGACAAAAAGGTACTAGACAATCATAAAGAAAACAAGGTAAGTGATCTTCATCATTATTATTATTTATTCCATCTCTTCCCTTTTCCCCCATTAAGCATTTCATTTGGAAAGCCACCGGGGAAAAAGCAACGGGAGGAAACGCGTTCTGCTTTCCCATCTGAATATCCTGAAGTCACATATGCTATAATATATTTGCATTTTTACATAAATACCCCTCGCAAGAGCAGATGAGAAATGGTTATTTATGCCTCGGGAAGCCGCGCTGGCCCACAGTGCTGTCAGAAGGTCAAGCATTGCCTCCAACGTGGCCGTGCTCACGGTGACCGGGGAGCGCCCTCGATGGCTGCGAGTCCCGAGGACTCCATCGTCTCACAGCCCGGGCCTGGCGCCGGCCTTGCTGGAATGTGCACAGACAATACGCATTTTGAACAGCCCCAGGCTGCCTGCCCACGGCAGTCACGGGGCCCTGGGCCCTGGTGGAGCAGGCTCCAGCCCCGGCGAGCCAGCGAAGGGAGCCGGTGCATCTGGAGCGCGGAGCTGGCTGCGCTCGCTGCTGGCATTTGCTCCATATTGCAAGGGAGAGCTATCATCTGCGTCATCTGGAACTTAATTACGCTCTGCCACCAGCCAAATCTGATTTTAAGCCTCTCTCAGAGAGAGTTCATCAAGCACAGCAACAAAACGGGGGAATTGTGCCTTCCAAAAGCAGCTCGCCCCAACCCGAGAGCCCCTCAGGAGCAGCTGCTGCTGGGAGCCCCTGTGGCCGTGGTGCTCGGCCAGCAGGGGCTGCCTGCAAAGGGCACCCTGAAATGGTCCAGAAGAGCCAATTCCTGACAGTTTTCCTCTGGCCTGATGGAGCACACCCGAACCATGGGAGGAGATAGGGACTGCCTGGAGCAGGAGAGACAAAGGCAGCATTAACGAGAATGAAGGGCAGGATTCACCCATCCCTGGCTCAGAGACACGTTGGAAGACCACCTGAGTGGGACATGCCTGGCAGGGGCAGTTCCTGCTGGCCCTGCGGGGTGGGAGAGCTCACCTGGGGCACCTGCAGACCCACAGCCCAGAGAGGCACCTGCTCTGCACCTTCCCTCATCAAAGGGCACCCTCGTCCCCCTAACTCACAGCTCCTCTTGCAGAAGGCAAATCCCACGAGAGCCATGCCCATCTCCAGTAACGGGGACCCTCAGGGGCGGTGGGAAGCCAGCAATTCCCCAGCAGCACTGTGTGATCCTCCTGCATGGTGTGCCAGGCCCCCCAGCCCCAGCAGGCAGGGAGGGAGGGACAGTGCCCTGGGCAAGGACAGATGTCCCCCACCATGGCCTGGCTGGCAATGGGGATGGACCAGCTCTGTACACTCTGCTGGAGAGGGGCTCTGCTCCAAGGGGGAAACTCTGCAGACTTTGAGGCTCTGGGAACACTGCTGAAGTGACGGAAAAGGCAGATGGTTCTGAGATGGCACCCAGCTGGTGATAAGAGGGTTGGACAATGCAGAAGGTCACCCCAGTGCCCAGAGTGACCCTGCTGAAAGGAGAAGCCTGTGTGAGGGCACCTGTGAGGGCCGCAAAAGGGAGCAGGGCTGTGCTGTGTGTCACACCCAGGGCTCTGTTAAACACGCTGCAGTCACACTGGGCTCTGTTAAACACGCTGCAGTCACACCCAGGGCACTGTTAAACACACTGCAGTCACACTGGGCTCTGTTAAACACAGTGCAGTCACACCCAGGGCTCTGTTAAACACACTGCAGTCACACTGGGCTCTGTTAAACACGCTGCAGTCACACCCAGGGCTCTGTTAAACACGCTGCAGTCACACTGGGCTCTGTTAAACACACTGCAGTCACACTGGGCACTGTTAAACACACTGCAGTCACACTGGGCTCTGTTAAACACGCTGCAGTCACACCCAGGGCTCTGTTAAACACGCTGCAGTCACACTGGGCTCTGTTAAACACAGTGCAGTCACACTGGGCTCTGTTAAACACAGTGCAGTCACACTGGGCACTGTTAAATACGCTGCAGTCACACCCAGGGCTCTGTTAAACACGCTGCAGTCACACTGGGCTCTGTTAAACTACGCTCATCACCACGAGGCCCCGTTAAAACACTGCAGTCACACTGGGCTCTGTTAAACACAGTGCAGTCACACTGGGCACTGTTAAATACGCTGCAGTCACACCCAGGGCTCTGTTAAACACGCTGCAGTCACACCCAGGGCTCTGTTAAACACACTGCAGTCACACTGGGCTCTGTTAAACACGCTGCAGTCACACCCAGGGCTCTGTTAAACACACTGCAGTCACACTGGGCTCTGTTAAACACACTGCAGTCACACTGGGCACTGTTAAATACGCTGCAGTCACACCCAGGGCTCTGTTAAACACGCTGCAGTCACACCCAGGGCTCTGTTAAACACGCTGCAGTCACACTGGGCACTGTTAAACACGCTGCAGTCACACTGGGCTCTGTTAAACACACTGCAGTCACACTGGGCACTGTTAAATACGCTGCAGTCACACCCAGGGCTCTGTTAAACACGCTGCAGTCACACCCAGGGCTCTGTTAAACACACCTCACTTCCTTTTAACACACCTCACCCCTTTTAAACCCACCTCACTGCTGTTAAACACCCTTCACTCCATTTAAGCATGCCTCACTGCTGTCAAACACACCTCTCTTCTCTCACACACACCTCACCTGCAGCCACACCAGCACGGAGCTGCGCCTCCGGTGAAGGAACAGGCAGCATTGCTTCACATCTGCACCTTCATTGAAAACATTTATTCAATCAAAGGGAAAAATAAATGTGGTCCCTCTGCTCTGTCAAGTATAAACTGTTATTGATCCCCTAAATGAAATTTGTCCATGCTGATCGATCAAACACATTATCCCTTTTCCCCAGTCCATTACCAGCAATTGGAAACTCACAGGCATCAATAGCAGCTTGACCACACACAGCTGCATGTTCAGCCTCTGTTCACCGAACCCAAATCATTCCTGTCTCCCTCCTTCCCCTCCAAACAACAGGCTCTCAGCATTATAACCACATTTTTTCCATGGTGACGGGTAGAAAAACTGAATTTCATGAAATGCTGGGAATCAGTGGTGTTGTGTTAAACTCAGTGCTCGTGGTGACGTGAGCGTGGGAGAAAAACTGAATTTCATGAAATGCTGGGAATCAGTGGTGTTGTGTTAAACTCCAGTGCTGTGGTGGTGGCCGTGTCACAGCGTGGGGACAGCACCAGGGCCCAGCCAGGCTCCCAATGGGATCCTGGATGTGCAGTGATGGCCGTGTCACAGCATGGGGACAGCACCAGGGCTCAGCCAGGAGCCCCAGCAGGGTCCTGGATGTGTCCCAATGTCAGCCCATGGCGCCCTGGCTGGCCACATGCACTGGAGCAAACCAGTGGGTTTTGGTATTTCCTAGGAGGGCGTTTTTGCCAAAGCTGGTATTTATCAGGGGTGTTCCTGCTGTACATGGCACAGTCCCCACTCCATGGCTTTGGGGTGGCCCTGGCAGCGCAGGGGGACTCTTTGGGCTCCCTGGGCTTTCCCCACGCAAGCCCCCCATGCTGTGTGGCTCCAGGGAGCAGGAGGTGACCCCGAGCCCTGAGCCCAGAGGCAGAGCCCCTCTGCAGGTGCCCTGCCAGCCCCACGGGCACCATGCCCTGCTGCTTCTCTCACTGCCAGCACCGGACAGGCGCCTTCCCACGCTGCCACAGCCCAGCACTGCCCAGCAGGACGTGGCCTGCCCTGCCCCTGTCCCTGTGCCTGTGCCTGTTCCCTGTGTCCCCATCCCCTGTCCCTGTCCCTGCCCCTGTCCCTGTGCCTGTTCCCTGTGTCCCCATCCCCTGTTCCCTGTCCCTGTGTCCCCATCCCCTGTCCCTGTCCCTGTCCCTGTGTCCCTGTCCCTGTCCCTGTCCCTGTCTCCTGGACAGCCGGCCCTGCAGGAAGGGACAGGGTCACACCCAGTGTGCGCTGCTGATCCAGGGCCTGCAGCAGTCCTGGGCACCAGGTGCTGGCTCCACAGGGCCACTTGTGCTCTCTGTGCAGGATTCCCATGGTCACAGAGGGCCCAGAGGCAGGGAAGGGCTCCAGGCCAGGCTGGGCAGAGCTCGGAGCAGCCTGGGCCCGTGGCAGTGGCGTGGAACTGGGTGATCTGTGGGGTCTCTTCCAACACAAAGCTTTCTGTTACTGCAAGGCCTGGAGGGAGCTCAGGCCTTGGCAGAGCTCTGATCCTCCAGAAGAACCTAACTTCAAGTAGGCAGTGGAGAAAAGGCAAGGCTTGTCTGTGCCACAGACATCTTTTATGAAAAACGCTTTCCTTAGGATTTTTTCCTCCTGAGAAGCTGAGAGGCCTCAGGAACAAGAATGTAAACAATGGTTATCTGCTGCTGTGGGATGCAACAGGTGCATCTGTGATTGGCTCATGTGGTTGTTTCTAATTAATGGCAAATCACAGCCCAGCTGGCTCGGACAGAGAGTCTGGGACAGCAGCCTTTGTTATCATTCTTTCTGATTCTATTCTTAGCTTAGCTAGCCTTCTGAGATGAAACCTTTTCTTCTATTCTTTTAGTATAGTTTTAATGTAATATATATCATAAAATAGTAAATCAGCCTTCTGAAACATGGAGTCAGATCCTCGTCTCTTCCTTCAACATAAGACCCCTGTGAGCACCATCACGTCTGCCCACAGCCCCACCAGGGCTGGCTCTGCTGCTGTCAATAGCTCCTGTGTTTGTCTTTTGTCTTGCTGAGGGGTAATAATTTTCTGAGTGAGCTCAGGGAGCAGTGACTCTTTTATTAAAGCCAATAAGCGAGGGAGTCACAGGCCTTTAAAAATCACTCAGGAAATTATTGCTGACAAGTCTTTCTTGCCTGACCCCTCAGAAGGAGTGTGGTGAGGAGTTAGGATGCTCTGCATGACACCAGCTCATGGATTTGCTGCCGTGTGTGCTCAGGACTCCCAGGTTTTACCTTCACTGGAGGTAACAGAAGCTCCAAGTGTGCGTTGTTTCAAATGTCCAATTTTGTCTAAATATGGCCAAAATCACATACCAGGGGTATAGACAACTGTGGGACATTTTGGGTGCTTTTTAGCACCTGCTCAAGTGTGACAGTGGTCACTGGGGTTTTCAGGTGAGGGAAGAGACGAGAATGTTGACTCCATGTTCAGAAGGCTGATTTATTATTTTATGATATATATATATTACATGATAACGATACTAAAAAGAAATAGAAGGAAAGGTTTCCTCAGAAGGCTAAGCTAAGACTAGAATAGAAAAGAATGATAACAAAAGCAGCTGGCTCGGACTCTGTCCGAGATAGCTCGGCCCTTGATTGGCCATTAATGATAAACATCCAACACGGGCCAATCACAGACGGACCTGCTGCATTCCACAGCAGCAGATATCCATTGTTTACGTCTTGTTGCTGAAACTTCTCAGCTTCAGCAGGAAAAATCCTAAGAAAGGATTTTCACAAAAGGGATGTCTGCGACACTCAAGTGCTAAAAATACAAATCCTGAGAAAAAGTGGAAACAGCTCTGCCCCTGTAAAGAGGGAAGGGAAGGGAAGGGAAGGGAAGGGAAGGGAAGGGAAGGGAAGGGAAGGGAAGGGAAGGGAAGGGAAGGGAAGGGAAGGGAAGGGAAGGGAAGGGAAGGGGAAGGAAGGGAAAGGGAAGGGAAGGGAAGGGAAGGGAAGGGAAGGGAAGGGAAGGGAAGGGAAGGGAAGGGAAGGGAAGGGAAGGGAAGGGAAGGGAAGGGAAGGGAAGGGAAGGGAAGGGAAGGGAAGGGAAGGCTGCACTGGCTGAGGAGCCACCCAGCCATGGTGACCTCAGGATCCCAAGCCCCTCCAGCCTCCAGGTGTGAGGTCACACTGGTGACACGAGTGGCAGCAGGTCTCAGCCTGCTCCAGTCACATCCTCCCAGCAGGACAGAGGCTGGCTGTGTTTAATGACCTGGGACACAGTGACATCCGTGGAGAGAATGGCTAGAAAAGGAGGAGGAGGAGGAGGAGAAAAGAAGAAGAAAAACAGGATAAAATAGAATAGACTTCAAGAAAACCTAAGAAATAAAATAAAAGCCAATAAAGAGAATGAAAAATAAGGTAATAAAAACTAAGGGATGAAATAAAAACTGAGAAGTAGAATAAGGACTCCTGCTCTTGGAGTTAGAGTTAAAACAAAAAAGTTGGCTTTTAATATGCTTCTTTTTTCTCCCAGCCTCTCCACCTAGCTAAATTCAACTGATTTCGTTGTGCTCCAGTGCTTCTCCACTGACTCCTTTGGCTCTTTAACAAACAGTATCCACATGTGGATGTTCTTCCCCAAAACACCCGTTCCCTCCTTTGCCTGAACTTTTATGCCCAAGTGCCTCTGCCGTTCTCTGTGAGCTGTAAATTCTCCTCCTCTAAAGAACCCAGCAGAGGGAGAAACCCTCTTCACCCGAGGCTACAGATGCTCCTTCACCCTCAGGCCCTGCTGGGTGTAGTTTGCAGAGGAATTAAGTTTAAACATTTTTTTTTTTTAATTGTAAGCATGGAAGATCAGGGTTCCTGATCTTCCTGTGAGCACCCAGCAGGTTCCACCTCCCCTGGCACCTCCTGGGAAACCAAACCCAGCCCCAGGAGATGGAGCTTCGGGAGCCTCCTGCACCTCCTCGTCCCATAAGTGCAATTACACCAGTGGATTTTTCTCTCTAATCACAGGATGAGCTTTTAAAAGGAAAACAACCGAGTCCGGCAGGTTCTCGCTATGATATTTGCTGGGGGATAATTCAATTATTGTAGAAAATTATTTTAAACATTAAGATGCACAAAGTTCAGTTTCCCCTGTTTCTGTGACTATCACCCAAGCTATTGATAAGATGTCTAAATTTATTGCAGAATAATTCTGCAGGAAAAGAGATAAAAGGTTCCTGAATAAAATATGAGGCGAGAGCTGTAAATTGTAGCAATGCATATCATTTCATTCAAATGTAGGAAGCAATTACCATCTGCTATACTCATCAGTTCCCTCCTTTATGACTTAATTATATGTTTAATGCTATCAGATCAAGGAAAGGGCACAATAGATGAATGAGTGAAAGAAACAGAAAAGATTCAGCAACAAGACAAAAGGCAGATGAAAAGTAACCCAAGAACAGAATTGATTTCATTTGTTGGGAGAGGAGTTAATTTAAATAGTATATTCTATCATCTCCCGTGCTGTACTGAGATAATATAAATCATGTGTTTGTGAATTTGCATCATACAATTTTAACAAAAGCATTCAAGTTTCTGAAAACCCAGGGTCTGCAGGTTTTGATTTATTTATGAAATGAGTAACATTTACAAAGAAAGAGCAGTGAGTGACACCAAAGCATTTAAATGATTATTAACAGCACTTTGCTGTACAAGTACGAGATGACAGAGGGGAAGGCAACGAGCTGAGCTTGGACCCCTCCTGTCTGGGCTCCAGGACCAGACCTGGGACTGGGATCACCTCCCGTGGACATGGGGTGGTGAAGGGGCACGGCCACAGCCATAAATGACCACCACAGCCACCACAGCCACAGCCACGACCCCCAGGGCCACAGCCATGGCCACAGCCACCACTGCCACCACTGCCACCACAGCCACGACCCCCAGGGCCACAGAGCCAGGGAGGGCACAGGGGTGGTGGCCCTAAGACCCCTCAGGTCCCTCCACAGGACTGGGCAGCTGCCCTCCCCCAGCTGCTCTGGTTTGATGGTTCCGGATGGGTCCTGGCAGAGCTGCTGACACCCTGCACCCTGCACCTGCACCTGCACCCCTCACCCAAAACCCTGCAGCCCTGTAACCTGTACCCTGTATCCCTGCACCCTGTACCCTGCATCCCTGCATCCCTCCATCCTGCACCCTTCTGACTATACGTGCCCGTGGAGAAAAGTAACCATGGACTAATGCAATTTGCTTAAATATCACCTGGTGGGGTTAGAGCACACAAAAGGATGTGATCCCCTGACAGAGCCCGGGTGCCTGTAACTGCCCCCAGTGCCAGCAGGAGCAGTGGGGCTGCAGCAACCCCAGTGGCATGGCCTCCCAGAGAGTGGGGCACAGCTGCAGTTAGAGGCACAACAAAGTGACACCCCTGCACAGCACTGCACAGGGACAGTTGAACACCACGGGCACCCAGTGCTCCTCTGAAACAGCAGAACAAGCCAAGGCTGAACACTTCTCACTGCGGGGCTGAGTGCAGATTTACATTAGGCATTAGAAGGAAATTGTTCCTGTGAGTGCAGGCTGGACACTGGGGCTGGAGCAGCCTGGGACAGTGGGAGGTGTCCCTGCCATGGCAGGGGGGGCACAGGATGGGTCCCTTCCCACCCAAACCATCCTGTGAATCGTGATTCCCACTGCACAGCAGGGACTCACCGAGGGGTTTGCCCCACTGAGGGGGGTCACCCTCCTGCAGCAGTGAAGCTCTCAGAGGGCTGCACCTGCATCCCCTTGTGGGCACCAGCACCAGGGCCTGCCCACACCCTCAGCACTGTGTGTGCAGCAGAGATGGGCTGGGAAGTTCCAGAGAAAGAAAGCAGTTTTGTACTAATTCCCTTAATTTATTCACATCAAATGTCAGTGCAGTGTCATATAAAAGCCTTTTATGATTTTAAAACAAATGGTCCCTGAGGCAGGAAAATAGTTATAGTGCCATTTCTAAAATTAATTTAATTCCTGCGGAATAGAAATAAAAAAGGTGTCTGCTCGGTTGCACAAGCATCACAAATAGCACTGGAATGTTCCTGGAGAGGCTTTTCAGCTGCCCTCACCCGGGGTTTCCCAGCCCTTTTGCCAGCCCTGGCACTGGGAGCCTCACGCTGGGCAGAGCTGAGGGCAGGGTGCCCCCTCCCCATCGCCCCTGCCACCGAGAGCCCCCACATCAATTAGCCCCTGCAGCAGAAGCTGTTTGATTGCATTTCTCTGTGGCTCACGGCGCTCAGTGTCCCCTGCTGTGTGTGCACAGGACAGCACTGCACTGGCACTCCTGGCTGCAAGCCTTCCTCAGCAGCCCTGCGGTGATCACAGCAGGCCTGCTGCTGCCCTGCCCCTGCAGCTGCTGCCCCTGCTCTGCAGCTGGTTCCAGCTGCTTCCACGCTGGGACAGGGCTGGTTCCATGCTGGTTCCACACTGGTTCCACACTGGTTCCACGCTGGTTCCACACTGGTTCCATGCTGGTTCCACACTGGTTCCACAGTGGTTCCATACTGGGACAGGGCTGGTTCCATGCTGGTTCCATTCTGGTTCCACACTGGGACAGGGCTGGTTCCACACTGGTTCCATGCTGGTTCCACGCTGGTTTCATGCTGGTTCCACACTGGTTCCACGCTGGTTCCACACTGGTTCCACGCTGGTTCCACTCTGGTTCACACTTGTTCAATTCGTTCCACGCTGGTTCCACACTGGTTCCACACTCGTTCCACTCTGGTTCCACACTGGTTCCACACTGGTTCCATGCTGGTTCCACGCTGGTTTCATGCTGGTTCCACACTGGTTCCACACTGGTTCCACGCTGGTTCCATGCTGGTTCCACACTGGTTCCACACTGGTTCCACGCTGGTTCCACGCTGGTTCCACACTGGTTCCACGCTGGTTCCATGCTGGTTCCACGCTGGGACAGAGCTCCATGGACAGCCAGTGCCATCCCCAGCTCACCTGTCCCTCTGGCAGGGGGACACGCTGCCCTCGCCCCAGAGAATCCCGGAATGGTTTGGGTTGGAAGGGACCTAAAACCCAACCCAGTGCCACCCTGCCATGGCAGGGACACCTCCCACTGTCCCAGGGTGTCCCAGCCCCAGTGCCCAGCCTGGCCCTGGGCACTGCCAGGGATGCAGGGCAGCCCCAGCTGCTCTGGGCACCCTGTGCCAAGGGCTCAGCTCCTTCACAGCCAGGAATTCTCCCTAATACCTAACCCAAATCTCCTTCATTTTAAAGCCCCTCTCCCTTGTCCTGTCACAACAGGCCCTGCTAAAGGTTTGTCCCCATCTATTTTATTGTCTCCATGGACACTGGTTCCCATGTTGGTACCCAAGAGTAGTGCTGGGGAAGAACAAAGGTGTGAGATCTCCTGAAAACTGCCAGTATGGATAATTAAAATAACTCCCAAACACAAGGAACCCTGTTCAGTGACTCAGTCCCCACACTCCCCCGCTGCTCCCACACACCTGCTGCTGCTCAGCAGAAAGGAAGCACTTATGGATTTTTCATGCTTTGTATTTAGGACCCCACATTTTCTCTCTCCTTGGGCTCATCAAGGCCACCCCCAGCCTGAAGGGGTTTGGGAACCTGCCAGGGATGCCTCCAGCTGCCCTGGCCCACCTGGAGCACTGCAGTTTCTCTGCCAGGGAGTGAGGACGCAAAGGCACAAAGGCAGCAGCCTGCAGTGGGAGCACAGCTTTGCTCCCCTGCACACAGGGAACACCCCAGCTTTCCCTCCCCAGGCGGGGTGCCCGGGCTGCACAGGGACCCCTGCACCCCCAGACTCCTCCGTGTCCCAAGGGAGGCCAGGCTGGTGCCTTCCAGCCCTGTGGGAGAAGGGATGCGTGCAGCCCAGCCCTTGCCTGGCTGGGGTGAGACAGCTCAGAGCTCACCCTGCTCACAAAAGCCATGGGGAGGATGAGGAAGGGGGCTCCTGGAATGCTGCTTTTGGTGTGGAATGCTGCTGGGCAATGGGTGCTATCCGTGCTATCCATCAGCCCGACTGATCCCCGAGTTCAAGTTCCATGTGAGGAGGAGGACAATGCTCCCTGGCAGAATCCAGCAGCAGGGAGGATGCGAAGGCTCCTGATAAAGGAACCAGCGAGTCAGTGCTGGTGCCTTACTTCCCTGCACAGCCCTGGGGACAGCGAGGCTGAGTGGGAAACAAGGAGGAAAATGAACATGAGACTAACTTGGGGAGCAGTGAGGGAGACAAGGTCGAGGTTTGCAGCAGTTCCTGCCCCGGGGCCAGGGGATGGTGCCCAGAGGGTCCCTGCACCCCGTGGGGAGCTGGGCCCAGGGCCAGCCCTGCTCCAAACATCCCAGTGCTCAGCAGACAACTTGACAAATTTGCTTTAACTGTTTTGATGTAATAATGTAATTAGGTAAAAGAGTTCAGCAACCAATTGCATTTCACTAATTTCAACCATCTGCTTCAGCACTTGTTCTGTGTGTGCCAGACTTCGGTGTCTTTGCTCTAATAGTAATTAATGAAACTGTTAATAAGCTACATATATCATATTATGCTGCAATAATTTATCAAAGGATAATATTACGAGACAAACTCTATATAACAATTATAGAAAATGGCTTACATTACTAATGCTGCACACTGCTCACTAGTTTCTTTACTCTTCCCTTCTTAATGAATTCCCTAATTAATTTAATGCATACGTTATGCATAATTTGAAATTTAAAAACATCGCTGGGTCAGGTTTTAACCATCCTCTTTTACATGCTGTCTGCTTCTACAAGACACATATTAGCAAAACATGACCTCTATGCAAATCAGGGTGCCCGCTGCTGTTCCGGTTCCCGGTGACAGCAGCGGCGCTCCGGCAGCACGCTCCTGTGCCACAGAGGCACCAGAGGCACCTCCTACAACCAAACCCAACCACCAGCAGCTAGCCCAGTCTCTGACTGTGTAACCAGCCTTGTTTTGGGGAGAGCTGCCCTCAATCACACATGGTGCACACAGCCATCAAACACCGGGGCCTCGCTGCCGTCACCTGGCCCGGGATAGCGAGCTCAGCTGAAAAATCCAGAAACCTTCCAAAATAGAAATGTGAACTTTAGCCTCTTCAGATTTTTAAGCATCCAGCACACAATTGCACAGTATTTCCCAGCTTTCTGCCTCTACAGCTTTGGGGTTTTCCTGCAGAACATGACGCAAACTCTTCTTCCAAAGTTTCTATTTTCATTCCCATCTGACTGGGTGGAGACTTCCAGAACAGCACCAAACACCCCAGTGGGACAGGGTACTCCAGCTTCAGTGTTTCCTTCAGTGGGACAGGGGAAGGTGTCCCTGCCCATGGCAGGGGTGGAACTGGATGAGCTCTAAGGTCCCTTTCAACCCAAACGATTCTGAGATTCTTGTGCTCCATGGAAGAAATACAATTTACCAAGCTAGCCAGGCTTTGGCAAGAGATCACTCCCTCACTAATTCTTTTCAGACAATATATAATTTACATTGCCAAAATATTATACAGAGACCCAGAGTGAGTGATATTAACATTTCCTTATCTTCTGGGACACTTCTGGCTGAAAAAGTGTTGAGTTTTCATCTTCGAGCAAGCTTGCTTCCGCGCTTTTCCATCTGACGCGTCAGATTATTTTAATGATGGAGTACTTGATTAAATTAATTCCTCCCTACAAAAGCAGCTGTCTTGTGTCATGGAATCTGTTCAGCTATCTGGAACGTTTGTACTTGCCAGGGAGGAGAGCCAAGGCACAGAGCGTGCGGAGGGAGCGCCTGACCATGCCGAGACTTTGTCACAGCGCGTAAGGCTGAAGCTCAGCGGGCGGCTCGGCTCTCCCCCTGCCCCGGCAGGGCTGGATCCCGTGCCCAGAGATCAGGGAAGAGGCTGCTGGTCTGGCCCCCTGGCAGGGGAGCACACTTCCAGCAGCTCCAGGGGTCCCTGGGTGGGTGCTGAGCCCCAAAACACAGCCCTGGGGTGCGCTGGCAGGGCCCAGCACTGGGGACCCAACCGTGCCCGAGGGAGGGCCAGCACCAGCATGGGGAAAAAACCAATGAAAATGGAAAAATGGTGCCAGCATGGTGAATGAAGCACAGACCGTGTGCGTCAAACTTTTATTTCTAAACAAACGGAATTGTTCCATTTAAGTTCATCTCTTGCTTACTCTCAAGCTGCTGCTCTTTTTTTTTTTTCCCCTTTAGAGAATTTTTGCAATCTTATCCTTCCCTCCCGCTTACTGGGAGTCCTTAAGCACCATCCACACATGCAAATCCTCTGTAATCAGAACTGCCTGCCACGTCTGAAGGAGTTTGCTTGGCAAAGAAAAGCCTTGGAAAAACAACAGCATGGCCATTTCCTTTCTTTTCCATCACACAATGTAACCATAGGCTGGGTTTTGATATTACTGATTTTTTGAATTATGAATATTAATGTAATTTTTCCACTGATTTCTTTTCAATATTCATATGCACTGCAGTTGGAGCCCTTTATTTAACAAAATCTTCTGCTTTAGGATTTGAAATACAGGGCATTGCTATTAAATTTATTGATACCAGAGAACTTTAAGAGAGTTTAAGCAAAGTTTAGTAAAGCTGCAAAATACCAGCTCAGGCTTTTCTTTCACTTCGGTGCCTGTATCCTGAGTTCTTGGGACAGGTCCTCTGGTGGCTCACTGCATGTCCCCTGTACCCAGCAGCAGCCAAGCCCAGGGGGTGATACCTGGGGGGCAGCCCATGGCTACAGACTGCAGAGCCCATGGCTACAGCCACACAGACCAGGCTCGCTGGGGCTGCCTGGCGTGCTCTTAGGATGCCCTGCACAGCCCACCTGAGCCCCAGCCCTCAGCTGCCAGCGCAGCCAGGACAGCCCGCAGAGCTGGCACTGCCAGCACAGCCAGGACAGGACAGCCAGCACAGCCAGGACAGCCCGCAGAGCTGGCACTGCCAGCACAGCCAGCACGGCTGGGACAGCCAAGACAGCCGGGACAGGACAGCCAGGACAGGACAGTCAGGACAGCCAGGACAGCCCGCAGAGCTGGCACTGCCAGCACAGCCAGCACAGCCGCAACAGCCTGGAGAGCCAGCACAGCCAGTGCAGCCTGACCTGCCAGGACAGCCAGCACACATGGCACAGCTGGCACATCCAGGACAAGTGGCACATCCAGAACAGTGAGCACCCTGCCAGCAAAGCCTGCCACGTCCCAGCCTGCCGGAGCAGGAGCCCGAACAGGAGCAGGAGGGTGGTTCCTCGCTGGCTCCTTCCTTGGCGCTCTCCGGCTCAGCCCACCGGAGGCTGCCGTGCTCGCCAGCGTGGCTCCCGTGCCCTGTAATTGAGCGGGATGTGGAACACACCCACGTCCTCAGCAGCGGCTCAGCCACCGAGCGCCGCGTCAGCTGCCACGTGGAGCGGGGACACGGCTCCGCCGAGCCACGGCCCCTCTGCCCCCGGCGGGGACCCCCAGACACAGCCCCGGGCAGAGACAGCCTCAGCCCGGGATGTGCCCCCAGCCCCATCTCTGATCCCCGGGATGTGCCCCCAGCCCCATCGCTGATCCCCGGGATGTCCCCTCGTAGCCACACCACCCGTTCCCCGGGCTGTCTCCCCCAGGCACAGCCCCGCTCCTCCCGGGCCGTCCCGCCGGGGCCGGGCGGATCCTCGGCTCGGGCTCCAGCGCGGGCGGGTCCCGGCGCGGGGTGGGGCGGGTCAGCCGCGTCCCGGCCCCATCCCCGGTCCGGCCCCATCCCCATCCCCGGTCCGGCCCCATCCCCGGCCCGCCTCCCGCCCCGCTGGCCCGGCGGCTCCGCGCCCGCCCGGGATGAGCGGGCTGCGGCGGCTGTTCCGCGGCAGCGGGCGGGCCCTGGCCTTCGTGTTCGCCGCCTCGGTGGCCTGGCTGCTGCTCGACATGGCCGCGCGCTGCCTCTCGCTCGGCGAGGCGGGCGGGCGGCTGCTGCGGGAGGCGGCGGGGCGCGGGCCGGGGGCGCGGGCCGGGGCCGGGGCCGGGGATGGGGATGGGGATGGGGATGGGGATGGGGATGGGACCGGGGATGGGGAGGGGGCCGGGGATGGGTTTGGGGCGGGCGCGGCCCCGGCGCGGCCCCGGGGCGCCGGTGAAGGCAGCGGCGGAGCCGGGCGCAGCCCCCGGCGGCCCGGGGCCATCGCCGCCCCAGCCCCCGGGTCCCGTTGGCGGGACGGGCACGGCGCTCCCCGGAGCCCCCGGCAGCCAGCAGCGCCCCTCCGGCACGGCGGCACCGAGCGGCCCCGCGGCCCGGCCTGGAGCACAGGACACCAGCACGGGACGCGGAGAAACTCCCTCCGAAACTCGCTTCGTCCCCCTTAGCAAAGGGGGGATGGACCTCGCCAGCCCCGCAGCCCCGCGCCGCGGGCCCCACTCTGCGGGCAACGCCGCACGGAGACGTGGAAAGCACAGAGAACCTGCTGAAAAGGGGAGTGACGGTGCCCACGCTGCGACTGCCACTGCTGGGGCCACCGCCGTGGGTGGCAGGAGCCGGACGCTGGGGACGACACCAGGAGCAGCTCCTGGAGCAGCTGGCACTGGCAGGGATGGGCAGGAGCAGAGGGGAGCAGCTCCTGGAACACCTGGCATTAGCCAGGATGGGCAGGAACAGAGGGGAGCAGCCCCTGGAACAACTGGCACTGGCCAGAATGATCAGGAGAGGAGGGGAGCAGCTCCTGGAGCAACAGGCACTGGCCAGGATGAGCAGGAACAGAGGGGAGCAGCTCCTGGAGCTGCTGAAACTGGCCAGAATGATCAGGAGGGGAGGGGAGCAGCCCCGGGAACAAATGGCCCTGGCCAGGATGAGCATGAGCAGAGGGGAGCAGCCCCGGGAACAAATGGCACTGGCCGGGATGGGCAGGAGCAGAGGGGAGCAGCTCCTGCAGTGGCTGGCACTGGCCAGGATGAGCATGAGCAGAAGGGAGCAGCTCCTGCAGCCGCTGTCACTGTCCAGGATGGGCAGGAACAAGCAGGGAGCAGCCCAGGGATGCACAGAGTCCTGTCCATGGATGCAACGCTCGCCCCGAGAGACCCCCAAGCTCCCGGCCAGTTTGGACACCCTGTTGCTGTCCCTGATGACAAACAAGAAGAAGCAAAAAGTAGATGGAAAGAAGGAAACTTCAATGTCTACCTCAGCGACCTGATCCCTGTGGATCGAGCCATCGTGGACACCAGGCCTGCCGGGTAAGATCTGCTTGCCTTGCACAATTCCCTGCTGCACCCTGGGCATGGCTCCGTGGCTCTGGGCAGGGCTGCTGGGGGCACAGAGAGCCCTCCACTTCAGCTGTGCCACCTGTCAGATGGCTTTTGCCTGTCCAGCTCAGAGCAGCCTGCTGTTAAACATAAAACTGGGCAAAGTTTGCAGGTTGTAACCCACTGAGCCCAGCTGCCCAAGGGGCCAGGACTGCCAGCCCAGGTGGTGGGCTCAGGCCTCTCTGTGCCGTGGGACACTGTACTTAGTGTGTCAGGTGCAGCTCTGGTTACCTGGTGTGTCAGGTGCAGCTCAGGTTACCTGGTGTGTCAGGTGCAGCTCTGGTTACCTGGTGTGTCACGTGCAGCTCTGGTTACCTGGTGTGTCAGGTGCAGTTCTGGTTACCTGGTGTGTCACGTGCAGCTCTGGTTACCTGGTGTGTCAGGTGCAGCTCTGGTTACCTGGTGTGTCAGGTGCAGCTCTGATAGCCTGGTGTGTCAGGTGCAGCTCTGGTTACCTGCTGTGTCACGTGCAGCTCTGATAGCCTGGTGTGTCAGGTGCAGCTCTGGTTACCTGGTGTGTCACGTGCAGCTCTGATAGCCTGGTGTGTCACGTGCAGCTCTGGTAGCCTGGTGTGTCAGGTGCAGCTCTGGTAGCCTGGTGTGTCAGGTGCAGCTCTGATAGCCTGGTGTGTCACGTGCAGCTCTGGTAGCCTGGTGTGTCAGGTGCAGCTCTGGTAGCCTGGTGTGTCAGGTGCAGCTCTGGTTACCTGGTGTGTCACGTGCAGCTCTGGTACCTGGTGTGTCACGTGCAGCTCTGGTTACCTGGTGTGTCAGGTGCAGCTCTGGTTACCTGGTGTGTCAGGTGCAGCTCTGGTAGCCTGGTGTGTCAGGTGCAGCTCTGGTTACCTGCTGTGTCACGTGCAGCTCTGGTTACCTGCTGTGTCACGTGCAGCTCTGGTTACCTGGTGTGTCAGGTGCAGCTCTGGTAGCCTGGTGTGTCAGGTGCAGCTCTGGTTACCTGGTGTGTCACGTGCAGCTCTGGTTACCTGCTGTGTCACGTGCAGCTCTGGTTACCTGCTGTGTCACGTGCAGCTCTGGTTACCTGGTGTGTCACGTGCAGCTCTGGTAGCCTGGTGTGTCAGGTGCAGTTCTGGTAGCCTGGTGTGTCACGTGCAGCTCTGGTAGCCTGGTGTGTCAGGTGCAGCTCTGGTTACCTGGTGTGTCACGTGCAGCTCTGGTAGCCTGGTGTGTCAGGTGCAGCTCTGGTTACCTGGTGTGTCACGTGCAGCTCTGGTTACCTGGTGTGTCACGTGCAGCTCTGGTTACCTGCTGTGTCAGGTGCAGTTGTGGTTACCTGGTGTGTCACGTGCAGCTCTGATAGCCTGGTGTGTCAGGTGCAGCTCTGGTTACCTGGTGTGTCAGGTGCAGCTCTGGTTACCTGGTGGGTCAGGTGCAGCTCTGATAGCCTGGTGGGTCAGGTGCAGCTCTGGTTACCTGGTGTGTCACGTGCAGCTCTGGTAGCCTGGTGTGTCAGGTGCAGCTCTGGTTACCTGGTGTGTCACGTGCAGCTCTGGTTACCTGGTGTGTCACGTGCAGCTCTGGTAGCCTGGTGTGTCAGGTGCAGCTCTGGTTACCTGGTGTGTCACGTGCAGCTCTGGTTACCTGCTGTGTCACGTGCAGCTCTGGTTACCTGCTGTGTCAGGTGCAGCTCTGGTTACCTGGTGTGTCACGTGCAGCTCTGGTTACCTGGTGTGTCACGTGCAGCTCTGGTTACCTGCTGTGTCAGGTGCAGCTCTGGTTACCTGCTGTGTCACGTGCAGCTCTGGTAGCCTGGTGTGTCAGGTGCAGCTCTGGTTACCTGGTGTGTCAGGTGCAGCTCTGGTTACCTGGTGTGTCACGTGCAGCTCTGGTAGCCTGGTGGGTCAGGTGCAGCTCTGGTTACCTGGTGGGTCAGGTGCAGCTCTGATAGCCTGGTGTGTCACGTGCAGCTCTGGTTACCTGGTGGGTCAGGTGCAGCTCTGATAGCCTGGTGTGTCAGGTGCAGTTGTGGTTACCTGGTGTGTCACGTGCAGCTCTGATAGCCTGGTGTGTCACGTGCAGCTCTGGTTACCTGGTGTGTCACGTGCAGCTCAGGTTACCTGGTGTGTCAGGTGCAGCTCTGGTTACCTGGTGTGTCACGTGCAGCTCTGATAGCCTGGTGTGTCACGTGCAGCTCTGGTAGCCTGGTGGGTCAGGTGCAGCTCTGGTTACCTGGTGGGTCAGGTGCAGCTCTGATAGCCTGGTGGGTCAGGTGCAGCTCTGAGCAGTCAGAATTCGCGTGTTGGTTCCAGCTCAGGTGAGTGCCAGGTTCCTCTCTCACACTCAGCCCTTCCTGCAAACACCTGTGAGCCCCTGGGCAGGTGAGGGACCTGCCCCGTGCAGAGACCCCCATGTCCCTGTTCCCACCCTCACAGACCGGGGGTGTGGAGGGCTGGGCATTGTGCCGCGATTGTCCCCGTGCCACAGCACCGTGCAGACACTGCCACCGTGCTGGTGGAGCTGCCTGAGGTGAGACCTGCACGGCAAGAGTGGGGCAGGGACGGGGCAGACAGCTGGGGCTGCTTCCTGGTGCCACCTACAGAAGCCACCTGGGCAGGGGACACGAGCCGCGGTGGCACAAGGGCAGCCCCGGGTCTGTGTGAGCTGCCGAGCAGGAAGCGCCTCCGGCAGGGAGGGACGCGCCTGGCCAGGAGGAGACGCTTGGCTGTCCCGGGAACTCCTGGGCCAAACAGGGATGTGAGCTGCTGTCCCGGGAACACCTGGGCCAAACAGGGATGTGAGCTGCTGCCAGGGGAACTCCTGGGCCAAACAGGGATGTGAGCTGCTGCCTCAGGGCACGGAGCTGCCCTGGGCACCCTGCTCTTGGCAGCAGCCTGTGCAGGCTCTGTCCCCAGCCTGCTGGCACAACCAGGTTGTGAGGGCCAGCTCAGGGCAGGGGCTCGTGGCAGCCAACAATTGTTTTTTGGTGTATTCCAGTCTGTCCCAGTTTAGACTCCAGTTCCTGTTGTGGCTCTGCCTGGAGTACTGCACTGGGCACTGAAATCTGGCCAATCTGTGCCTCCCTGTGCTCAGTGCTCGCTGCTTTTGGAGCTTCACTGGCGGTGCTGTGCTCATGGGCCCTGTGTCCCTGCAGCTGGTGTGGGGAGAGGCCCTGAGGAGGAGTGTGGTGAGGGAGGGGCCCTGAGGAGGAGTGTGGTGAGGGAGGGGCCCTGAGGAGGAGTGTGGTGAGGGAGGCTTGTGGGGAGCGTCCCATGCAGAGCCCAGATCAGGAGCCCTGGGGCTGAGGGGAAAAGGGAAGAGAAGGCTCCAAGGAGCCCTTAGAGCCCCTCCAGTGCATGAAGCCTCCAAGGGAGACGAAGAGGGACTCTGGGTAAGGGTCTGGAGTGCCAGGACAGGGAGCAGTAGTTTCCCACTGCCAGGGGGCAGGGATGGATGGGATACTGGGAGGGAACTCTTCCCTGTGAGGGTGGGGAGGCCCTGGCACGGGGTGCCCTGACAAGCTGTGGCTGCCCTGTCCCTGGAAGTTTGAGGCCAGGCTGGCTGGGGTTCTGAGCAGCCTGGTTTAGTGGAAGGTGTCCCTGCGCCGCTGGAAGGAGATGGGCTTTGAGTTCCCCTCCAACCCAAACCATTCCAGGATTCTGTGGTGGAGGACAAAGGGGGCACGACCCAGGTCTGCTCACCAGCTGCCCAGCAAGGTGAGGCTAGGCTGGATCCAAAATGGACTTTTTGGTGTTTTCTGCCCGCTGACCTCCCTGGGACAGAAAGACACATCTCAAGGATTGTGACACAGAGTAATTCTGGGCTGAATTTCACTTAGCCAGAGCACTTCCGAATAACTGCAAAGCCCTGAAATGCCTCTGAATTTCCTTCAGTGTCAGAACCAAGTGAGTCCATCCCGTCCCATGGGGCTGCCCATGCGGGGGGCCCTGGGGCTGTGCGTGGGGTCCCTGCTCACCCCTCTGCTCCCCTCCCAGCCCCGCAGGGCTTTCCCTCCGTGTTTCGCGTTGGGCATTTTCCCTTTCCCCACGCGTTCTCCTGGGAACACCAAGCCTGGCCGTGACCCGTGTTGCCGTTGCAGGTGCTCTGAGCAGCAGGTCCACGACGACCTGCCCACCACCAGCGTCATCATGTGCTTTGTGGACGAGGTGTGGTCGGCGCTGCTGCGCTCCGTGCACAGCGTGCTCAGCCGCTCTCCGCCGCGCCTCCTCGAGGAGATCATCCTGGTGGACGACTGCAGCTCCAAGGGTACGAGAGGCTGCTGCTGCCCTTATGGAACTAATGTAACCTGGGGGCAACATGCCATTTGTCCTCTGTAATTCAATTCCAAGTAGGAGAGAAATCACGTTTTCTCCTTCCACTGTATTGAAGTGCATCCCCGGCCTGCGCTGGGGCTGAGGGCGATCAGAGGGCAGGGGGGTGCTGGGGCTGGCTCTGGGGGAGGAAGGCAGAGGCTGCCAGAGGCTCCAGGAGCACCAGGGAGCTGCGTCCTGCCCGGCCCTTGTGTCCTTGGAGCATCCTGGCTCAAAGGCTTGTGCGATCAGGTGCTCCCAGCCCTGAGTGTGCAGCTCCCAGGCAGGTGCCCGTGCTCCCAGTGCAGGGAACACCCTCTGGCATGGCTCAGAGGGCAGGGAGCTGCAGTGGGAGCAGTGCTGAGCCAGGATCTGTGCTGCACAGGGCCCCCCATCGCCATTCCAGCTGGTACCCAGCCCCTGCAGTGTGGTGTCTCCACTCTCTGCTGGGCTCAGCCCTCCAAAATCGAGGAGTGTGATGGTGCTCACAGGGGTCCCAGGGTGAGGGAAGAGACAAGGATCTGACTCCATGTTTCAGAAGGCTTGATTTATTATTATTATATTTATTATATTATATTTAAACTATACTAAAAGACTAGAAGACAAGATTTCATCAGAAGGCTGGCTAAGAATAGAAAAGAAATGATAACAAAAGCTTGTGTCTCAGACAGTGTGAGCCAGCTGACTGCGATTGGCCATTAGTTAGAAACAACCACATGAGACCAATCACAGATGCACCTGTTGCATTCCACAGCAGCAGATAACCATTGCTTACATTTTGTTCTTGAAGTCTCTCAGCTTCTCAAGAAGAAAAATCGTAAAGAAAAGATTTTTCATAAGATGTCTGTGACAGAGGAGCGGTGCAGTTTGCCCACCACTGGTTCTGCAGGAGAGCGCTGGCTCAGATGGCTCAGAGCTCACACCACGGGCACAGAGAGCCGTGCCCAGGCGTTCACAGCCCAGAGCTGAGCCCCTGGCGTGCCTGGGAAGATCTGCCTGTGGCTTTTCACCGTGTCAGAGGGCGCAGGGGCTGAGCCAGGTCGCTGTCCCCTCTGCAGGGTACCTGAAGGAGCAGCTGGACGCGTACATGTCGCGCTTCCCCAAGGTGAAGGTGCTGCACCTGCGGGAGAGGCACGGCCTGATCCGGGCCAGGCTGGCCGGAGCTGAGATTGCCACAGGTAGGGCAGGAGCGCGGGGTGGGCCGGGCCTGGGGACACAGCCCACGCTGCACTGGGATTGGCACTCTGCCTGCGGCACTGGAACCTGCGGGATTTGCACGGGAACAGTGCGGGGCAGGATGGAGGCAGTGTGTGTGTGGGGGGTGATCCGGGGTGGATGGGGCAGCTCCAGGGCTGCCAGAGCTCCCAGCCAGGGGTGGGGGGCTCTGCTCCTCCTCCAGCCCCTCCAAAGGCAGCCCCACGCTCAACGATGCCAGGGAAAAGACTTTAATTCACACAAGAGTCTTACACTCCTGGTTTATGGCTTAATGCTGAGCGTAGGGGCTCAGAGGGATCACCAGAGCTCTTCTCTGCCATCAACACGGCTGAACGACGTGCTGAGGGGAACCTGGATTAGAGGAAAAGCAAAAAACCCAATTGGAGCAATCAAACCCAAAAAAATTGCTGGACTAACAAGCTTTAGGGGACCCCAGAGGTTCTGGGCCACCCTCCAGCACAGCCTTTGTCCCTCCCAATGCACCAAGGGTGTCCTTGTGCCACCATCTCCAGCCCCAGCTCCTCCACCTGCCCTGCCAGGCTGTGTCAGCACCAACATGGCCATTTCTGTCAGGAGGGGAAAAACGCTTGTGGCTGTGGCTGGGCAGGTCTGGGGAGCCAGGGAGTGTGATGGTGTTCTCAGGGGTCCCAGGATGAGGGAAGAGATGAGAATGTTGACTCCATGTTTCAGAAGGCTGATTTATTATCTTATGATACATATTATATTATATTAAAACTATACTAAAAGAATAGAAGAAAGGATTTCATCAGAAGGCTGGCTAAGAATAGAAAAGGAATGATAACAAAGGTTTGTGACTGACCAGACTGTCCAGACAGCTGGACTGTGATTGGCCATTAATTAGAAACAACCACATGAGACCAATCACAGATGCACCTGTTGCATCCCACAGCAGCAGATAACCATTGGTTACATTCTGTTCCTGAGGCCTCTCAGCTTCTCAGGAGGAAAAACCCTAAGGAAAGGATTGTTCAGAAAATACCATGGCTATGAAGCAGGTCCGTGGCACAGTCAGCAGCAGCCCGAGCCCCCAGGGGCCGCTCAGCAGGGCAGGGTTGGGGTGCCCGGGGCTGACCCTGCCCTGCTGTGCCCCAGGCGCTGTGCTGACCTTCCTGGACTCGCACGTGGAGTGCAACGTGGGATGGCTGGAGCCGCTGCTGGAGCGCGTCCGCCTGCGCCGCACCAAGGTGGCCTGTCCCGTCATCGAGGTCATCAGCGACAGGGACATGAGGTGGGACCACCCCTCCCTGCAGTGAGCCCGTGCAGGCACAGCCTGGCACCGCCAGCATCCTCTGCACGCCGTGGATGCGCGGCTCCAGACCCCTCACAGCCTGCAGAGCCTTCCACGGGGCACACAGAGCATTGCCGTGAAATTAACATTCTCGGGTGTTCTGCAGTTTGTCGCAGCCCCGAGACACATGAACAGGCTCTGTTTCGGCCCGCACGTTTGAAGAAGGAGTCAGAGCTCTTCAGTTCTCCGTCTCAGAGTTGTTCATTGTATCTTATCTATAAAATTCTTTCTCCTGTTCAGCCCAGGGCTGCTCAGCAGGACAGACAGAGGCACTCTGCCTGCCCCAGGTGGTGTTATCTTTTTACACTAAAAACTACGTGTGCAATATTTACAATTACTGCGCAATGCCCATCACCTGTGTTAGACAGTGAGCTCCTACTCTGAACCAATCCAACAGTGCCACCAGCACAGCAGGAGATGGAGGCCAAGAAGAAGAAGAAGAAAGGCTGGACACGCCCAAATCCCTCCATCTTGTCCCCAAAACCCCTATTCTAAAAACCCCAAAATCTACTTTTTCACCTAGTGATAATTTTATTATTACACTACTTAAACTTCTGTGGCTTTCAGGTCTTCATACAAAGCTGGTAATTTGCTCCACAGGTCACAATCAAACCCACAGGTGCTCTGGGCTCTGTGCCAGGGTCTCCGAGCCCCCTGGCAGGGCCCTGGCAGCTCTGGACACCCAGAGGGATGTCCTGAGTTCTGACAAACATTAGCTGGGGATGTGGCCCCTGTTTATCACACACCTTTCTGCTTTTTCACAACTTTTAGTACATGAAGAGGATTCCTGATGAAATTTGTTAAAATCCTGGTTTAATTACCCACAGATATTCATCTTCTCTCATTAGGGGTGACCTTTCAATCAGGAGTGTGACTCAGAATTAGTCAGCCCGATCTTTCCTCTCTTTAGTTACATGACTGTGGACAACTTCCAGCGTGGGATTTTTACTTGGCCAATGAATTTTGGATGGAAGCAGATTCCACAAGAAGTCATTGAGAAAAATAAGATCAAGGAAACTGATATAATAAGGTAAATAAAAGAGATGACAGAGCTTTGCAAGCCAGCCTGTTCGTTTGGTAATAATTCAGCAGCAGAGGCTCCTTTGAGGACAAATGTTGTTATTTTGTGGCCAAGTATTGTTCCTGTGCTTTCCAGGACAGGTGAGGCACAGGCAATCTCCCCATCAGGCATGGGCAGAGCCCAGAAGCCTTTCTCCCCACGCATGGCACTGCTGGTGTCAGCCAGGAGAACATTTCACTGCCTTTCTTGGCAGCGCATTTCTTTCCTCACTGCCGTTCTTTCACTGCTTTTCCTGCCCTTCCCTGCCCCGTTACAGCTTTCAGGCCACCCAAACGCCCTCTCTGTCACAGCCTCTGTCACACCATGTGGCCTCTGTGTCCCCAGGTGCCCCGTCATGGCAGGTGGCCTGTTCTCCATCGATAAGAAGTATTTCTCTGAGCTGGGAATGTACGACCCAGGACTGGATGTCTGGGGAGGCGAAAATATGGAGATTTCATTCAAGGTAGGTGGCTGTCACACGGCTGCACCCCTGCCAGCCTGCGTGGGTGATGGGGCTCAGGCAGGGGCTCCCCAGGGACTGCTCCATCTCCCTGGGCAGCTGAGCTGCCGCCCACCCTCGGCTGTGTCTGTCAGTGACCTCTGTTCTCAGGTGTGGATGTGCGGGGGAGAGATCGAGATAGTTCCGTGCTCCAGGGTCGGGCACATCTTCAGGAATGACAATCCCTACTCCTTCCCCAAAGACCGGGTGAGGACGGTGGAGAGGAACCTGGCGCGGGTGGCCGAGGTGTGGCTGGATGAGTACAAGGAGCTGTTCTATGGCCATGCCTACCACCTGCTGCACAGCGTGGACGTGGGCGACCTGAGCCAGCAGATCCAGCTGCGGCAGAGGCTGCGCTGCAAAACCTTCCGCTGGTACCTGCAGAACGTGTACCCGGACCTGGAGGCTCCCTTGGTCAAAGCCAGTGGGCAGGTGCGTGCCCAGGGGCTGCTCCCGGGGGCTGGCCGTGCCCTGGGCTGCGCTGCTGCCGGGCCTTTGGCAGCTTTTGGGGTGTTTGATGTGGCACAGAGGTCTGCATTCCTGAGCATTTTTACAGAGAAACAGGCCACAGACAGAAGGGATGACGTCCCTGTGGGGGGCTGGTCGGGTGTCTGGATGGCCGAGTGGGAGCACAGCTGGCCTCACCCCCTGCCCCCACTCGGGGCCCGTAGGTGCGGAGTGGGGTCTGCAGGTGCGGGGTCTGCAGGTGCGGGGTCTGTAGGGTCAGGGTCTGTACAGTCGGGGTCTATAGGGCCGGGGTCTGTAGGGTCAGGGTCTATAGGAACAGGGTCTGTAGATGCAGGGTCTGTAGGGTCGGGGTCTGTAGGAACAGGGTCTGTAGGAATGGGGTCTGTAGTGTCAGGATCTATAGGAACAGGGTCTGTAGCAACAGGGTCTGTAGGGTCGGGCTCTATAGGAACAGGGTCTATAGTGTCGGCCTCTGTAGTAACAGGGTCTGTAGGAACAGGCTCTGTAGGATCACGCTCTCTAGGAGCAGGGTCTGTAGGAACAGGGTCTGTAGGGTCAGGATCTCTAGGAACAGGCTCTGTAGGAGCAGGCTCTGTAGGAGCAGGGTCTGTAGGAGCTGGCTCTGTAGGGTCGGGCTCTGTAGGAGCAGGGTCTGTAGGGTCAGACTCTGTAGTAACAGGGTCTGTAGGGTCAGGATCTCTAGGAGCAGGCTCTGTAGGGTCACGCTCCCTAGGAGCAGGCTCTGTAGGGTCAGGATCTCTAGGAGCAGGCTCTGTAGGGTCACGCTCCCTAGGAGCAGGCTCTGTAGGGTCAGGATCTCTAGGAGCAGGCTCTGTAGGGTCAGGCTCCCTAGGAGCAGGCTCTGTAGGGTCAGGATCTCTAGGAGCAGGCTCTGTAGGGTCAGGATCTCTAGGAGCAGGCTCTGTAGGGTCACGCTCCCTAGGAGCAGGCTCTGTAGGGTCAGGATCTCTAGGAGCAGGCTCTGTAGGGTCACGCTCCCTAGGAGCAGGCTCTGTAGCACGGCTCCGCCGCCAGCAGAGCGCAGCAGCCGCTCGCGTTGCCGGCGCTGCGGGGCGGGAGGAGGCGCCGGCCCCGCTCCGGGCTCGGGAGCTGCGCCTCGCCGGGGCAGCGGGCAGAGAGCGCCTTAGAGCCCTTTTGGGTTCGGTGCTGCTGCACCAACTCTTGCTTGGCACCTGGTGAGAGAAACCGGGTCAGGCTCCCCTTCTCCTCCACCACAGAATGCCAGAATGGATTGGGTGGAAAGGGACCTTAAAGCTCAGCTTATTCCATCCCTGCAATGGGCTGGGACGCCTTTCACTCGACCGCGGTGCTCCAAGCCCCGTCCAGCCAGGCCTGGAACACTCTGTTCTGCCTCCCTTCGTTATGTGGGCAGTGTTAATTCGAGAGTCCCGTGAGCCCAGCAGGTTCAGTTTCAGTGCAGGGTAGCATCCTCTCCCCCATCCTGGAATTTCTGTCTAAATCTGCCTTTTGGTGCTGTTTGCAGCTCGTTAACGTGGCCCTGGCCGGGTGCATCGCTGTGGAAGGCACCAGCCTGGCTTTTGAGGAGTGTGATGCTAACAGCACGGTAAGGACAGCCTGCAGGTGCCCCAGGTGTGCTGCCCTGCCCGTGGCACCTGGCACCCTGAGCCTCCCCTGTGACCTGTCCCCTCCCCAGGGGCTGGCACAGCCCTTCCCACACGGCCAGGCCGTGCCTGCAAGGGGCAGGAGCAGCCTGCAGCCAAGCAACAGCGTCAGAACAGCAAATTGAGCTGGTTAGGAAAGTTTGATAAAGCTGTGAGTTTGCACAGGAAAACAGAGAAAGATTTAAATAGCAGCCTGTGGTCTGTGTGCAGCTGCTGGACATCCATCCGGCTGTACCTCACAGCCCTCTCAGTGCTCTGAGAGGGCCAGAGAAGGACCCAGAGTGCCAGGACACAGGGAATGGCTCCCACTGCCAGGGGCAGGGATGGGTGGGAGATTGGCAATTGGGAATTCCTGCCTGGGAGGGTGGGCAGCCCTGGCACAGGTGCCCAGAGCGCTGTGGCCAGCCCTGCCATGGAGCCTGACGGGGCCGTGTCTCCTCCTGCTCTCTGCCCACAGAACCAGAAGTTCAACTACACCTGGCTGAGGCTGATCCAGCACGGAGAGCTGTGCCTGGCCCCCGCGGGCGTGCTGGGAGCCGTGGGCCTGCGCCAGTGCCAGGGCAGGAGCCGCAGCCTGGCCTGGCTCCACGGGTCCCTGGCCACTGTGCAGCCAGGGCTGGTGAGTGATGCTGCAGCTCCATCCTCCAGCGATGGCAGAGGGGACAGGGTGCCCTGTGCAGCCAGGGCTGGTGAGTGATGCTGCAGCTCCATCCTCCAGGGATGGCAGAGGGGACAGGGTGCCCTGTGCAGCCAGGGCTGGTGAGTGATGCTGCAGCTCCATCCTCCAGGGATGGCGGAGGGGACAGGGGTGCCCCTGCCTGCCCAGCGTGGGTCAGGGTGCCAGGAGAGCACTGATGGGGGCACAGCCTGGCATGGGGGCGCCCCACCCTCTGCTGCCTGCTCTGCCAAGGCCACCTGTCCCCTAGAGACCTGCTGGGACCCAGGCCCCCCCATGCCATCCCATCCCATGCCATCCCATCCCTCGTGCCCCTCTGCCAGGGTTGTGCCCGTCCCAGTGCTGAGCATACCCCAGGGCTGCCAGGCTGGGGACACTGGGGACATGCAGGCACTGCCACACGGCAGCAGCAGCAGCAGCAAAACAGCCGTCAATAGCACTTAAAGGGAGATGAGTCGGCATCGATTGGCTCTCAGCTCACAGGGGTGTTTAAAGACAGCACTTATGGAAAGGAGGAGAATGGAGACTTACACTAATTGCCTGCCCTGCACAGAGTCATGGCTCTGCCTCTGTCAGCCTGGTGCAAAGCAAGCAGTTGTCCAAAATGCTCTGAAATGGCACAGTCTATTGTTGGGAAAAAAACACTCTTCACTTAAGAAAGAACAAATGTAGCATTCAAAACACAATTTCCTGTCGCCCTTTGGTTTTTTCAGCCTAAAGTGCTGAATGCCAGAATGCCACAGGCTCACGTTGGGTGGGCGTTTAGGGAAAAATACAGGAAAATTTTTATCCACTTACTGAAAATTGTGAAATTGTCATTTCACTTTGTGAAAAGTACGCAGAAATGCCCAGGGAGCTGTTACAGGGCACGGGCAGGTCTTGCCTCCTGTCACAGCCTGGTTTCTCAGCTGAGGGTGAGATGGAGTTGGTGCTGCTCTTTTACTGGTGCCAGCAACAGGAGAATGAGGAGAGCTCAGTGGCCTGGTGGAGTGGCAGTGCTTTGCCCTCTCCTGACACCAGGCATTGCGTTGTGCAAGGATGTGCAGCTCCTGTCTGCACAAAGGTGCAGCTTCTGCCCAGGCCCCTGCACAGCTCACACCAGGAGTGTCTCACCCGGGTGTCACTGAGCTGCTCTGAGCACCACCGCAGTGCCAGGGGTGGCACAGGAATGTCCCTCACCTGAGGCAGCACCTGCAGCATCCCCTGGCTGGCCACAGGGCTTAGAGAGGTCAATCCAAGCAGGTGGGAAAAGCAGGAGGATGGAGGGTGCTCAGACTCTTTGTTCTTTCCCTGCCCCAGCACTTGGGCTCCAGGGCTGTGAGCCGACATCCTTGTCAGTGCAGGGGACGTGCCAGGCTGAGAACAGGTTCATCAGCCCAGGCTAAACCCAGAAATCAGTGCCCTGCTGTGCATTCCCTGTGGAGCAGATCCCACCCGAGGGACTCCCTGCCCACGGCAATTGCCACACAGACAGTGAGAGAGAGAGCTCATCTCTCTGTTCCAGCCAGGGAAAGCCCAGGACAGGACTGCACAGGTGTGGTTTCACTGCACAGGTGTGCTGTGGCTGCACAGGTGTGCTGTGACTGGGCAGGTGTGACTGCACAGGTGTGCTGTGACTGCACAGGTGTGCTGTGACTGCACAGGTGTGACTGCACAGGTGTGACTGCACAGGTGTGACCGCACAGGTGCGCTGTGACCCTGCCTCAGCAGCAGCTGCAGTTTGGATCCCCAGCCACAGTCCCTGTCAGTCAGCAGAGATATCTCAGGGATGAGCCAAAAAAGGGCACACTGCAAGGAGCTGGGCTTTCCCAGAGGGAAACCAGAGCTGCTGCTGCTGCAGGATACCTGAAGCTGAGCACCCCCCAAGCCCCCCCAAGCCCCCCTGAGCCCCTCTGTGTCCTGCAGAGCGCCCATCTGGTCTCGCAGCACCCGCGCCTCCCGCAGCAGCCGGCGTGCCTGGAGGTGGATGCCGCGTTCAGGGCCCTGCGTGTGAGGGGCTGTGACGCCAGGAAGCCCCACCAGAAGTGGCAGTTCAGCAGGTACCACGCGGGCTGAGGGCAGCCTGGTGTCACAGCGCTGCCCTGGTGTCGCTGCGGGCTCATCGCTGTGCCTGGCCGAGGGGAGGTGCATCTCCAGAGGGACTGGGACGTGTGATGTGAGACCTGCGCCTGGAGGGGTCCCAGCACCCAGAGCAGCACGTCTGAACACAGCAGCATCATTTTCCCTCTCTGCAGGAGACTTTGGGAAAAACTCCTTTTCTGCGTTATTAAATGGAAATATTTTTTGAAAAAACAAGTCCCCATCGTACTGTAAGCAAACATCCCTCAGCTCCCTCTGACAGCAGCATAAGCTACAGAAATACCTCTGGTGCCCTGTAAGCAGCAAACTGGGCTGCTCGTTCCTCCTCAGAAACTGGAAGTTTGTTGACCAATGCATCAAAAATATCCAGTACCATGTCCATGCTGGATGTGGCTGCAGGATCCCTCCCTGTGGGGCGTACTGTGTGACAGGTGAGGCTCACGATCTGTGAGGAATCACTTGCACATCAGTGAAGCCCACGTTTTATGGTGGGGGTGGACGGGGGGTCAGTCCCAGCCGGGGCTGCAGGAGAGGTCTGGAGCAGCCCTTCCCCGTGCTGGGGACAGCCAGCACACAGGAGCCTTGCTTTGTTTGTGGGGAGAGCAGCTGCAGGAGCAGGGAACCAGAGCTTTACCCTGCCTCTTGCCAGGGGCACTCCAGGCCAGCCTGAGGCTGCTCCTCCCAGGGCAGCCTGAGGCTGCTTCTCCCAGGGCAGCCAGCGTGTCCCACGTGTGTCCCAGCCCGGTCCCCGAGCCCCTGTGCCTCCCTGGGGCTCTGCAGGAGCTGCTGCTCCCCTCGGCGCAGGCTGCAGGCACAGCCAGGCTCTGCACAGCAGCCTCCTCTGCACTCTCTGCCACGGCAGCTGTTGGCTGCACTGTCAGGTTCCTCACTCCAAAACCCAGGCACCGATGGGATGGGTTTGATGGGAGAATAAACTCTGTGTGCCAAGGCTGTGGGATGCAGAGTATGTAACACCGGGCAGTCTCAGGGCTCTGGCTGCTCACAGTGACCCCGAGATGTGTCAGAAATTCTCCTTTCCCAGCCCGGCGCTCAAAGAAGGAGTCAGAGCTCTTCAGTTCTCGGTCTCAAGGCTGTTTGTTGTTCCTTATCTATAAAATTCTTTCTCCTGTCCAGCCCAGGTGTGCTCAGCAGGACAGACAGAGGCACTCTGCCTGCCCCAGGTGGTGTTATCTTTTTATACTAAAAACTACGTGTGCAATATTTACAATTACTGCCCAATGCCCATCACCTGTGTTAGACAGTGAGCTCCTGCTCTGAACCAATCCAACAGTGCCACCAGCACAGCAGGAGATGGAGGCCAAGAAGGAGAAGGAAAAAGGCTGGACATGCCCAGATCCCTCCATCTTGGGACCCCAAGCCCCCATTCTAAAAACCAAAAAAATCTATTTTTTTCACCCCGTGACAAACTGATTATTATTCTCCTTAAACCCTTTTGATTTGTAATTCCTCATACAAGGTTGGTAATTGTTTTTTCCGAGGGCTAAATCAAAGGCACAGGGCCTTGGGCTGTGTGCCAGGGTCTCTGAGCCCCCTGGCAGGGGCTGGAGCCCTGCAGGGCAGCCAGAGGGATTCCCTGGGTTCTGCCAAGGCCGGTTTCCCCCGCTGCTCCCACTGGGAGTCCCTGCAGTGGGATGCTGCTGCCCGTGCCCTGGGGGCTGCAGTGGGAGGCAGTGCTCTCCTCCTGCCCCGCTGCCCCGTGCTGGGCTGGGGGCTGCTCCAGCCCCAGCCCTGGGCTCCGTGGGCTGAGTGTGGCCCCAGTGAGCCCAGCCGAGCCCCAGCCCTGCCTCCCAGCCCTCCCAGCCCTGCCTCTGCTCTGGGCCCGGCACAGCACTGCCTCTGACGTGAGCATCACTGCTAACAGCATCTGACAGGCTCAGTCTGCCAGAATATTGACTGGCCCCACAGGTTTCCCCAGTTGACTCCTATTCCAGCTGTCTTCCTGATTTTCCCTGCCTCCTTCAGCGCAGCTAGCCTGCAGTCACCATCACAAAAATGACACAGGCGTTGTTCGGGCAGTCAGCTCATATCAGGAGCACGAATTTCATCAGGTTCTGTTTGCTGACATTCAATCAGCTGTCACGGAGCGGGCAGCAGGCAGTCATATGTCACGGTCACATCCCATCGGCAGCGCTGTCACTCGCAGCCGCTGCCCGCTCCTGGAAACGCTCGCTTCCCTGTGGATCTGTGCTCAGGGACTGCAGCCTGCCCGGGGGCGCTGCCGCTGAGCTGGGCCCTGCTGCTGCTGCTGCTCCGTGCTGGGACCACTCCGAGGGCACCAGTCAGCCCAGTCTTCCAGAAACGAGAGCATTGCTCCAGAATCGAGAGCATTGCTCCAGCAGGCACAGCCGAGCCACCGTGCACCCCGGGCTGGGCTCCGGGAGCGGCGGGCCGGGGAGCACCGGGGCTGGGGACAGCCCTGTGTGGGGTGGGGACAGCCCTGTGTGGGGTGGGGACAGCCCTGTGTGGGGTGGGGAACCGTGTATGGGGTGGGAACAGGAGGCCCTGCTGTCCCCGGTGCTGAATTGTTAAAAAACAAAAAAAGGGAATAGATGGTGGTGGACGGAGCTCTCCTCTGAGCTCAGGCTGTTAAATCTGCCCAGCCCGGGCCCTCTCGAGGGGCTCCCCCCGAGTTACTGCCATAAAGGTGAGCTGTAAAGCATGGCCCCAGGAGGAGCCCCCAAAGCACCCATTCCCTGCGTTCTGGCCGGCTGGCTCCGTGCAGGGAAGGGCAATAGCCGAGCTGGGTGCTGCAGCCACAGCCGCTGCAGCTGTTGTGACAATTGTCACCTGTCACCTGTCACCGACACACCCCTCGAGGCTCCGCCCTTTACTCACCTGCGGTCAGCCCGGTCCCGGCACGGCAGAAGCGGAGAAAAGGGATTTGGGGGCTGTGGCTGCCATGGCCTGGCCAGCAGCAGCCTCCAGGTGCCTCTGCTGCAAGGGACAGCGTCCAGATCCCTGCGTGTGCCCTCGGGGCAGTGCAGGCAGCTCCTGTCCCACCCTGTGCCCACGGGCACGGCCAGAGCTCCAGCCCCTCATCCCTGCCCAGCTCCTGTCCCACCCTGTGCCAGAGCTCCAGCCCCTCATCCCTGCCCAGCTCCTGTCCCACCCTGTGCCCACGGGCACGGCCAGAGCTCCAGCCCCTCATCCCTGCCCAGTTCCTGTCCCACCCTGTGCCAGAGCTCCAGCCCCTCATCCCTGCCCAGCTCCTGTCCCACCCTGTGCCCATGGGCACAGCCAGAGCTCCAGCTCCTCATCCCTGCCCAGCTCCTGTCCCACCCTGTGCCCATGGGCACAGCCACAGCTCCAGCCCCTCATCCCCGCCCGTCCCTGCCTGTGAATCCCTGCTGTCCGCACCACACCACACCCTCCCGGGGGCCAGGCCAGGCGGGCAGGGCTCTCGGCCCCCCGAGCGTCCCAGCACTTCCATTTTTTCACTTTTTCCACCCAGGAAAGCAGGAGAGGGCGCTGCGCTCCTGGGCTGAGCGAGCGCTGCTCTGCACGGACGGCAACAAGCGAACCCAAGGTTCTCAGAGCCTTGGGCAGCCTCTCCACCGAAAGCTCTGGGAATGGCCACAGACACCGGTAGAATCGGAGTGGTTTGGGGTTAGAAGGGACCCTAAAAGTGGTTTTGGGTTAGAAGGACCCTAAAGCCCATCCCGTGGCACCCCCTGCCGTGGCAGGGACGCCTCCCCCGTCCCGGGCTGTGCCAGCCCTGTGGTGGCCCTGGCTGGAGCAGCACAGCCACGTCCCGAGAGGCCCTGCCACCCCAGAGCAGCTGCCAGAGGGAACAGACCCGCAGTATAGGTTGGTACAAGCGCAGCTCAGAACTTGCCCAGGCCAAGGAGCAAACAAACAAGTGTGAATGGCACAATGAGGGCTATGTCTGCTGGCACAATGCAGAATTGCCCCGTATTATTTTCACGTTGCCAATAAATAATTGCCTTTATGCAGAACAAGAAAAGTCAAAGCGATATTCAGTGCTGCTGGAGATGTAAAACTAATCCTTTAAAAGGCACTTACGGCTGCAGGAGGCCCTGTATAACTCCTTCTTTACCTCCTCTCCCTTGCCAGCAGTCCTCAGCTTTCCCAGATGCTTTCTGGGATGACAAGTGCAGAGCTAAGTCCCAACTCCAGACAAATCTAGAGTAAAACAGTTTAAAAATATTGACACCACGGCATGGTGCTTACACAAAGGTCTTTCAAAACAGAGAAGGGTGATATCCAGGTGAGACAAAAATAATGGATTAAAACCCACCTGGTTTCGACAAAATAATCTTTTAAATTTTGCACCTAAACTTAGGATGAAAGTGAGGACACCTGAGAGGGTCTGACCTGGTGGCACTGGGACAAGAGGTGCTGCTGGTGGTGGCCAGGCTCACCGGCTGCACACAGGCACAGGCAGGGGGTGCCAGCTGAACCCGGCTGTGCCTCTGGAGGTGGCACTGGTCACCGGTCCCCAAAGCCACCCCAGGCTGGCACCAGCACCAACAGCAGTGCCCACACCCTAACCCTAACCCTCACCCTCACCCTAACCCTAACGAGCTGCCCTGGCCTGGTGGCATGTCAGCATGAGCTGGGCACAGGCAGGGCTGGCAGAGGGCACCAGGACAGACAGACAGACTGCAGAACAGAGCAGGGTGGTCACCACCGTCCCTGTTGGTGCCCCTGCCCTGGCAGTGTCACAGCTGCCACACTGCCAGCTCCTTACAGCACAGCTGCAGCCTGGGGCAGCCAGAGGGGCCCAGCCAGCTCCAGCCCTCCCTGGTCTCAACACGGTTACAAAGGCAGAGAGGAGAAAGGAGGATAACCTGAGCATCCAGTGGGTGTGCATTTAGCAAACTGATTATTTATTTTCCTGCGCTATGGATGACTCCACCCCCGTCAAAGCCAAGATGTTAAATGTTCACAGTGTATTACAAATCATGTACAAAAAGAAGAAAAGCAGTGACCTTGTGTTGTGTGAAGAGACACGTTTTGGGGGAGCCACGTAAAGCCAAGCCCAGAGCAAGGGCTTGGAGCGTCAGGCACTCCCCCTCAGTTCACAAGTGCATCATGGACTCGAACTCGTCGATGCGCTGTTTGGTGTTTCCTTTACGGATCCTCCGGTACGAGATTGTGTTGTACCTGGAGTAGCTGTGTCGGGAGATGTCGTTCTTCTTGCCCAGGCCGGGCGGCTCCCCGGCTTTCTCCAGCGGGGAGCGGCAGCCGGGGCTGCCCGGGGGCGAGGGCTGCTTGTCCCGCGGCTGCGGCCGGGACGCCTCGCTGCTCTCCTTCTTCATCTCGATCACCTGCACCTCGTCCTCTTCGGTCTCCTCCTCCTCCTCCTCCTCCTCCTCCTCCTCCTCCTCCTCCTCCTCCTCCTCCCCTCCCGGGCCGCGTTCCCTCGGGGCTCGGCGCTGCTCGCCGGGCTCTCCGGTGCCTCCCTGCCGGCTGCGGACACCGTGCCTGTCCCCTTCGTGCTTGTCCCCGCCGTGCCTGTCCCCGCCGTGCCTGTCCCCTCCGTGCCTGTCCCCGCCGCGCCATCAGGGCCTGCGCGACACGGGGGACACGGCAGCTGCGGCAGCCCCGGCTCCTGCCCCGGACTCGCCATCCGGGGTGACACGGGGCCAGCCCGGAGCCGGGCGGCAGCCCAGCACCTGGGGACAGCTCCCAAAGCCACCCCCTGTCCTCTGCGATGTCCCCTTCGTACTGCCACCCCATCCCATTATTCCATGCCATCCCATGGATCCCATGCCATCCCATCCCATTATCCCATCCCTTCCAGGGGAAGGGAAGGGAAGGGAAGGGAAGGGAAGGGAAGGGAAGGGAAGGGAAGGGAAGGGAAGGGAAGGGAAGGGAAGGGAAGGGAAGGGAAGGGAAGGGAAGGGAAGGGAAGGGAAGGGAAGGGAAGGGAAGGGAGCCGTTGTGGATGCAGTGCCCAGCTGTGCCCCGATGGGACGTGTCCCTCCCTCAGCAGTGGCCACCCCTGCTGCCATGGCCATCTCCCATTTGCCCTGTTTGGCACGTCTCTGCGGTTAATGATGCTTTAGTGTCGAAACAAATGGTCTATTCAAGGTTTTGCCTGTGGGGTCCAGAGTATTAATTAGACTAAATTGGTCGGGTACTAAAAAGCTGCCTGCAATTTGGAGATAAAGCGCTGTGGTTGCAGGGCGGGTGCAGGGGCCCCATGAGAGATCCTTTAATAGGTTTCATTGTGTGCTCCTAAAGCAGCACAGCTGGAATATGGATGTCAGCTCTAAATGTGAAAGCCTTCACCACTATTCACCTCTTCACAGCCTAGGCAGTTGCTATGAAATATTAATTTGGCCATGACAAATGTTCAGGATATTTTTCCTTTTGTTGATGGAAGCAGGATTTGCTTGCAGGGCACAGCCCATGGCTCATTTAGAGCCCACTTCACAGGTCAGGGCAGAGCATCACCAGCAGCTCCCGTGCAGCCACCCTTGTCCCAGCCCAGCCAAACGAGGCAGGAGGAGCCCGTGGTGGGAGATGAGGAAAGGAATAATGCCCAGAGCCCCCCTTGGAGAGACACGGCTGATCCCCTCCAGTAACACACTGTGAAATACTCCTCCTTTTGGAGAAGGGGCTGCAGTTTGCATAGTGAAATAAATATGTTCATGTCTGTATATACTCAGGACATTTTTAGCTCATGGCCAGGATGGGCAGTGACCCCCCCTGCAGCCCTGCCCACCACAGGCGGGGGCTGAGGCTCCAGCCCTGGCTCCTGCTCATTCCCACCATTTTCACCCAGAAATGAGCAGAGCAAGACCCAGGAACAGGTGTTTAGGAGAGCTATTTTATGTGGATACTGGGCATTGGGGGATTCAACACTTGGTGAATCAGGCAGGAAAAGAATTTGTGTTTTGTGAGCACCAGCAGCCTCACAAGGTTCTCCTCTGAGCATGGAGCAGAAGACAGAGAATCTGCCAAGCCCATGAGGCTGCTGGGCACCTCCTGCCTGAAGACCCCACAATGCTTGGATACCCCATGGCCCATGAGACATGTAAAACTCTGGCAGGAAGAGATCAGCTGTGGTTTCTAAGGTGCAGCAACTCACAGGTGAGAGATGAGTCACTGCTCCCTGCAGTAGAAGGGTCTGACCCAATTAAAATAAAATAATAACCACCTGCATCCATTGTGTCTGTGCTACACACCAGTGAAACCCCGCATCACATGGCATTTTGCATTACCTTCCCCTGATCCCTGGCCATTGGTCCCCGTGTCCTGGATATCCGCTGGTCCCTGCCGCGGTGTCCCAGCGTTCTCCTCTCGCTTTTCTTTGGGAACACAAAGCACAAGACATGGGCTGGTGGAGCAATTAGTGATGGCAATCAGGTTTTAATGGCTGCAGATCAGCAGGTTTTCAGAGCAGATTTAGAATTGCTCATTTCTTTAGTTATGATCTTTTCATTGCATCCCTCAAATGTGTCCCAGATTCTGAAACAGTCCAAGTCACTGTTACAGCTACCACAGATTGGGAATTTTGGCTAACACTCAGCACATCCCGTTATTCATCAGGCTATAGATAAACCAGAACGTTTCTCCCCCAACACCTAGAGACAGGCAGCCCCCTACGATACCTTGGCATCGCTGCTCTCCAGCAAAATTCTCATGAGCGGTGTCCTCGGGCAATGAATTTCTATTTTCCTCCAGATTTTCCTCTGCAGGTGAAGTGTCAGGGCTCGTTTCAGCGTTTGCATACGGGACTGTCCCCAGAGATTTTGCAATTTCTTGGAGGCTGCCGATGACCTGGCGCGGGCCGTCCTGCGGGGGAAGGCTCCCGTTGCACGCCGGCATGGTGGCAGCTGCGGGCGCTTCTTCTGTCATGCTGAGGGCCGTGCCGGGCCGTGCCGGGCCGGGCCCCGCTCCTGCCCCGGGGTGGGCAGCTCCTCGTCGCCCCTTCGCCCCGGGGTCTGTCCCCTGCGCGAGTGGCCCTGGCGCGTCTCCTGTGCCCAGCCCGCACCATCCGCTGTGCCCGGGGCTTGCCAGCCCAATCAGCACCTCCCTCGCCGCCAGGCTCTGCCCGTTGCATAATTAAATGCACCATTATAATTTACATAAACAAACAATCTGAAGCAAGGAAGCTTTTGTGCTGGCCTGGAGAGCGGGGCTGTGGGCATGTCAGCCCCGCGGGAATAAACAGGAGCTTGTGCTCTGGGCACAATGGCTCTTTGTGTGTCCGCTGGCCACAGGGACAGCCTTTGTTCTGACCCCTAATCCCCGGAGGGTGACCACCTTCCCCAGCCTGCCACCTAACCCGCTTAACATTCCCCAGCGGGTTTGCGCCGGGGAGCTGCGCCGGGGATGGAGCTCACCAGGGATGGAGCTCACCATGGATAGAGCTCACCAGGGATGGAACTCACCAGGGATGGAGGTTACCAGGGATGGAGCTCAGAGGGATGGAGCTCACCAGGGATGGAGCTCACCAGGGATGGAGCTCACCATGGATAGAGCTCACCAGGGATGGAGCTCACCAGGGATGGAGCTCACCATGGATAGAGCTCACCAGGGATGGAACTCACCAGGGATGGAGGTTACCAGGGATGGAGCTCAGAGGGATGGAGCTCACCAGGGATGGAGGTTACCAGGGATGGAGCTCACCAGGGATGGAGCTCACAGGGATGGAGCTCACAGGGATGGAGCTCACACAGGATGGAGCTCACCAGGGATGGAGGTTACCAGGGATGGAGCTCACCAGGGATGGAGCTCACCAGGGATGGAGCTCACAGGGATGGAGCTCACAGGGATGGAGCTCACACAGGATGGAGCTCACCAGGGATGGAGGTTACCAGGGATGGAGCTCGCCATGGATGAAGCTTGCTGTGGATGGAGCTTGCTGTGGATGAACCACGCTGTGGATGAACCTTGCCATGAATGGGCCTCACCATGGATGACCCTCGCTATGGATGGAGCTCACCATGGATGAACCTCACCATGGATGAACCACACTATGGATGAACCTCACTGTAGTTGAACCTTGCCATGGATGGAGCTCACCATGGATGAACTTTGCTGTGGATGGAGCTCACCGTGGATGGATGAACCTCGCTGTGGATGAACCCCACTGTGGATGAGCCTCACCGTGGATGAGCCTCACCATGGATGAACCTCGCCATGCCCTGGGCAACAATGGGTGCACTTTGCCCTCTGGGGAGCAGCCCCAGCAGTGGGACAGGCACAGGCCCTTCTTACAGCATGGTGTCACACTGTCCACCTGTGCCTGGACAGCCAGCAGTGCTCAGAGGGCCCATGGCTGCCCCTGGAACCCTGGCAGTGTCCCAGATGAGGCTGGACAGGGCTTGGAGCACCCTGGGGCAGTAGAAGGTGTCCCTGCCATGGCAGGGGGTGGAACAGGGAGAGCTTTAAGGCCCCTCCCGTCCCAAGACGTTCCATGACTCTCTCGGTGACTCTCAGTCACACCTAGGGCTGGCAGGATCGAGAGGGAGGTTTTGCAGAGGGAAGCTGGAGAGTCACCCGAGCAGCACTGGGGCATTTCTGACCGCAGCTGAACTCCTCTCAACCCTGGTGCCCAAAGCCAGGTTTACATAACAGCGTAATCTCCTGCTGTGAATGACATTCTGTGTTTGTGCAACACAGCATTTCTGGTATCTTTGGGCTTTAGGGTTTGGAAATCCTCTTGTCAAGTTCAGCCCCCGATTAGAAATGGACCCAAACACCTTCCACTGCTTCTATTCATCTTTTGAGTTTTTGTCTTTAAATCAACAAGTTTTCATTATTGTTTTAAAATTAATTTGGTGTGAATGATTTATAAAACCCATCCTTTGCTGGAAAATGTTGTCCAAGAAAAGCAAACGATAAGGTTTGAATGTGAGCTGACAATGAGCAGTGGTTGGTGCCCTCAGGAGGAGAGGCTGAGCACCCCAGCAAGGTCTGGTGACTGGAGAGGAGAAGGTTCTTTCCTGTTGTCACAGGATCACAGAACCGTTTGGGCTGCAGGACTGCAGAAGGAAAAGGCAGCTGTGGGTTCTTCCCACCACAGGCAGCTCTTTGTAAGCAGCTGGGCAAAACCACCCCTCAAGGGCAGGGAACAATTCCTTCTGCACAACCCCCACAGGGTGGATTTTCTGCCTCCTCAAGCTTTTAAAAATGAAAAACCTTTATTCTGTCCAGTCTGGTGTGGCACAGCCACAGCTGGATGTGACACCACTAACAGCAGCTGGTCATGCCAGGAGCACCGGGACTCACTCCCAGCTCTGTCTGTGGATAAAGAGTGGTTCCCCTTTGCCTGGAGGTGCTGGCAGGCCAGGCTCAGCTGCCCTCAATAACCGCCTGTGCCATCTTCTGCTCTGAGCCCCGGGAGCTGGGTGTGACCAGAACGGGGGAACGGGGAACGGGGGAGCGGGGCCCCGCAGCCGCGGGGAAAGGAAGCGCGGGGTGGGGCTGCGGGAAGCAGCCCAGCAGCAGGAGGGACCCAGCACCACCACCCTCACTGTGGGGCAGGATGGAACCCAAAAGGCAGCTCCACATCCCTGACTGTGGGGCAGGATGGAACCCTGGAGTCAGGACCTGCTGGGAGGGTCTGGGCAGTGGGCAACACTCAGCTGAGCAGTTAAGTCCCCAGAGAAGGTCCGGCTCTGTAGCATCCATCAAATTAATTGAAAAGTTCAGTTTAAAATCCGATTGCTTTCATCGAGGACCAGCTGCACTCCCCTCTCAGCCCCTGGGGGATAAGCAGAGAAAAGGTTCCGTTGGCCGCTGGGAACTTTCCCATCCCTCCAGCACCCCTGTGCCCAGTGAGAACTCTGCTGCTGCAGGTGCAGAGCCCACAGAGCCCAAGCCCTGGTGTCACTGGCCCACGCTGCCTGTACACCACCCTGCTCCTGCCCCTCGCCCAGGAGGCAGAGCAGGATCCTCCCAAAGGGCTCTCTGCAAGGAGAAATGCCTTTTTCAAAAGCTGTTGCAGTTGGTTTTCTTTCTGAGCACTTTGGCTGGCCCGTGAGCTCCTTCCTCCCCCAGGCTGGGGCTCAGCAGGGCTCGGTGCTGTCACCCACATCCTGTTTGTGACTGCGGTGAGAACGTGTCAGCTGTCATCTGCAGGCACCCAAATTGTGCTCTTACCCTGCTGGGAGAGCATCTCCTGCTCAGCCTGCCCTGAGCCCCTGGGGTGCTCAGGCTCCTCCAGCCTCTCCACGCTCACAGGGACTGCCTGTATCCCAAACTGTGGCAAATTAATCAATTCTTTTCATGCCTAGAGGAACCTCACCTTTGGACTCTGCAATACTTCAGGGTCCCTTTCTCAGTGCTGGAGCTGTCCATTCCTTTTGGGCCCTACAATGATCCTCACCAGATGTTCTGGTTTTTCTGCCCCCCGTTGCTTTTGCACAACCCCACATCTGCCTTTAACTCAACATTTTGGCCCAATAGAACCAGACTCTGATTTTTTTTTTCCTTCTTTCAGCTGGCGTTACTGGCAATGAAAAGTAGAACTCTATTTTGAGGCAGAAAATCATGGGTCATAATACTGGACCCAGAGCAGAGGGGGTCCCGGGCTGAACTGCGGGCACTCGGTGCAGCAGCATGAGCAGGGCATCACCCATGTACACACCATGGGAGCTCCTCCTCTGACTGTCCCCATCGCCCTGAGTGTCCCCCAGCCCCCCTGAGTGCCCTTCATCTTTCCCAGAGCCGTGCCATATTTCCAGCTCCTTAATCCCTTCCACAGAAATTACAGAGGCCAGTGCTGATTCTCCTGTCTCAGCAAGGCTGGTGAACCAGAGGAGTTTTGGGAGCAGATTGTTTTTGTTTGGAGCTCATCTCGCAGGGCAGCTGCTGGATTTAGCCTGTGGTCTCTGAGAAGCCCAGAGAACCCTGGCATGGCAGTACCTGAGGGTACAACTGCACAGGCTGCCCGGGCAACAGGCGAATGAGTCACACCAGGTCTTGAATTATACCTAAAGTGCTTCCAGTTGTATTTGAAAAACATCTTTAGGCGGCTCGGGCTGAACAAACAGCCTTTTCTATGTACTGAGAGGGAGCGAAAAACCTCTTTTTGTTCACCTCTGTGCCCATGGTTATTAATCCCCACTTCACACACTCTCGTGTGATCCTTGCTGCCTGAAGCCTCGGCTTCTGGGGAAATCAGTGTGAGCAGGTGTGGAGTGCTGAGAGCAGGGGGAACACGGGACCAAGGGGCAGCTCCTGCACTGGTGGGCAGGGTCCCCAGCACAGCACACGGGGGGCATCCCTGGATGTCACCAACGTGCCAGTGCCACCAATCCTGCTCAGCCCTGCAGGACACACAGAGCTGCTCCGGGCAGTGTCACAGGCAGCCCTCAGGGCTCTGCAGAGCAGCCTGGGGACATGTGCACCTCAGGAGAGTCCTTTCCGCTCCACATGCCCTGGAATGAGACACCTGGCAAGACGTGGGATATCAGCAGCTGGCAGAGGCTGTAGCTGGCCAGACCAAGCCAGCACTGGGTTATCACACTGTTTGTACAATGGATGCAAACCTGGCAGAGCAGTTTCATTCCAGAGCACTCTGCCCAGGCTCTCTCTGCCACACACTCCAGGCTCCGTCCTCTTCCCATGGGACTCTGCAACTGGTTTTAGTAGAAGCACTCATTTTATTAAAGGCCTTTGGAAGACACTGACTCCGGTAACAGGAAATAAATAGCTATCAAATTTGCACTCAATTAAAAACTGTTATTAACAGTAAAGTTCGCTGAGGAAGTTCTGCAAAGGTTCTTCACATTTTGGAGTCACTCATTTTTCCCGTCAATGAAGAGGTCCGCAGCGTGCTCTGATTGAAAATGCAAATAATTAAAACCCCAGAGCCGTGTGGCTCTGATCAGAGCTGTTGTCTGGGGAGCGCCCTGCGGTGCCACCGCCGTGCGCCCCAGCGGGGCAGCCTCAGGCCACCGACGGTGACACTGACATCAGACCCGGCTCTCTTCCTCTTCCACTGCGCGGTGGAAGCCCGGGATGAATTTCAGGAGGTGCTTCCGGACGCTGGCTCTGCGGCTCTTGCGCGGGAGGGTGCCGAAGCTGCTGGAGCAGCTGTCCCAGAGCGGGGACGCGGAGCCGCTGCTGGCCAGGCTGATGCTGCTGCTGGCCAGGCTGATGCTGCGGTGCCGGCGCACCGAGGCCCTGCCCGCAGCCCCCGCCCCGTCCCTGGGGAACACGCAGTCATCGTCCAGGCTGGACTGCCGGCTCAGGCTCTCCGCAGCCCAGTCCTCGGGGGCGCTGCCCTGGTAGAAGCTGTCCTCGCTGCCCACCGTCATGGAGCTCAGCCGGCTGCGGGAGCTGCTCTCGCTAGAGAAGCGCGGCTTGCCTGGGAGGAAGGGTCCCGGGGAGCTGCAGCCGCCAGCCGAGCCGGGCTCTGCCGGCTCCAGCGAGCCCAGCAGGGCGTTGTCGTTCACCTCCCCTGGAACAGGAGCCACAGAGCAGCATTAACCAGAGAGCAGCGTTAGCCAGAGAGCAGCGTTAGCCAGAGAGCAGCGTTAGCCAGAGAGCAGCGTTAGCCAGAGGGCAGCGTTAACCAGAGGGTAGCATTAACCAGAGGGCAGCATTAACCAGAGGGCAGCGTTGGCCAGAGAGCAGCGTTAGCCAGAGGGCAGCGTTAACCAGAGGGTAGCATTAACCAGAGGGCAGCATTAACCAGAGGGCAGCGTTGGCCAGAGAGCAGCGTTAGCCAGAGGGCAGCGTTAGCCAGAGGGCAGCGTTAACCAGAGGGTAGCATTAACCAGAGGGCAGCGTTGGCCAGAGAGCAGCGTTGGCCAGAGAGCAGCGTTGGCCAGAGAACAGCATTAACCAGAGGGCAGCGTTAACCAGAGAGCAGCGTTGCCCAGAGAACAGCATTAACCAGAGGGCAGCGTTAACCAGAGGGCAGCGTTAGCCAGAGAGCAGCGTTAGCCAGAGGGCAGCGTTAACCAGAGGGTAGCATTAACCAGAGGGCAGCGTTGGCCAGAGAGCAGCGTTAGCCAGAGAGCAGCGTTGCCCAGAGAACAGCATTAACCAGAGGGCAGCGTTAGCCAGAGAGCAGCGTTAACCAGAGAGCAGCGTTAGCCAGAGAGCAGCGTTGCCCAGAGAACAGCATTAACCAGAGGGCAGCGTTAGCCAGAGAGCAGCGTTGCCCAGAGAACAGCATTAACCAGAGGGCAGCGTTAGCCAGAGAGCAGCGGTAACCAGAGAGCAGCGTTAGCCAGAGGGCAGCGTTAGCCAGAGGGCAGCGTTAACCAGAGAGCAGCGTTGGCCAGAGAGCAGCGTTGCCCAGAGAACAGCATTAACCAGAGAGCAGCATTAACCAGAGGGCAGCGTTAACCAGAGAGCAGTGTTAACCAGAGGGCAGCGTTAACCAGAGGGCAGCGTTAACCAGAGAGCAGCGTTAACCAGAGGGCAGCGTTGGCCAGAGAGCAGCGTTAACCAGAGAGCAGCGTTAACCAGAGGGCAGCGTTAACCAGAGGGCAGCGTTACCAGAGAGCAGCGTTAACCAGAGGGCAGTGTTAACCAGAGGGCAGCGTTAACCAGAGGGCAGCGTTAACCAGAGAGCAGCGTTAACCAGAGGGCAGCGTTAACCAGAGGGCAGCTTGGCCAGCCTGCCCCTCGCCAGGAGCAGCACCCTGTGCCCTGGCAGCACTGGGAGCATCGTGCCCAGCCCCTTGGCACAGGGAGCTGCCCTTTCCCACATGGGCAGCTGCTCCAGCTTGTGAGGGGCTCCCTGCACCCTGGGCAGTCCATACAAAACCCAGCCCCTTCCCCCGTATAACCAAAATAAGAATGGAAAATGTTTACCACCCACATAAACTCCTAGCCCATGACTGATGGAAAGAGCCCTTGGTCAAGCAGCAGCCAAGGTCATTGCCCTCGGCACAGAAGCGTTCCCAGGCCAGCCCCGTGCCCTCCTGAGGAGGAAGGGAAGGCAGTGCCGGTGAGATGGCAGCAGTTTCACAGAGGGCCCCTCACGTACCGTGCAGCAGGAGCCGCTCCCGCGCCTGCAGCGCCCGCAGCTCGCCCCAGCACTGGTGCAGCGCCTGCTGTGGGACAGGGAACAGCTCGGTCACTCCGGGAAACTGAACGGTCTGTGCAAGGGCACGTCACCCTCGGGACCCCCCGGGTGTGCCAGAGCTTGGCAAACTTCTTCCAGAAAACAGGGGGTGGCTCCTGGCTGATGTGCTCTGGCCAAAGCACGGCCAGTGCCGTTCGGGAAAGGAGCAGCCTGGAACATGCCTGGAGAGCATGGAGTCCCCTTCACACAGCTGAGGCAGTGCCAGCGCCCCTCTGCAGCCCTGCCCAGCCCTGGAGCACCCCACCTCTCCCCACAGCAGGGACTGGCACAGCCGCCCCTGCCTGCCCTGGGAGCACACCTGGAAATCCTGACAGCCCCGGTGCCTCCAGCCACCCAACACCAGCAACGCTTCTCTCCCTCTGCTGCAGCTCCTTCAGCCCTGGAGGTGAAATACACCACTGCAGAGCTGATTGAAAACGCCAAACAGGCGAGGCTGTGCCTGGGGACAGCACAGGAGGCACCTCCCCACCAGTGCAATGAGCTCTGTGCAGATTCCCACCCCAAACTGACCAGCCTAAGCTCACCCGGGCAGTCCTGGGGTTGTGACCACATCTCTTCTCTATTCCTGGTTTCCAAAACAATAATATCAGGGCACCAGGGCTGGGGTGGCTGGGGGTGCTGCCAGCAAGGAACCCAGGGGTGTCAGCCCTTGCTGGACCCCCTGTCCCATGGACACCCACCTGCCCCCACCAGCAGTGAGCCACAGCAATCTCCACTCGACAGGGGGACAAACAATTAATCCCATTACCTTGAGAGCCCGCAGTTTGGTCTCCAGCTCCATTTTCCTCAGGAACAAGGCCCCGTTGACAGTCTCTAACCTGCGGGAAGGGTGGTGCTGCCCTGAGGCACAGGGGCTCTGCCCAGCCCAGCCTTGGGATTTCTGCCCCAGGCACTGCAGGGCTGTGGGGCAGCATGCTGCTCCTGCTTCAGTGGCAGAGGAAATGAGGCCAAACCCCATCCAAAGGAGAGACACCCACCTCAAGTAGTTCCCTGAAGACTTTATCAAGTCCACTATTTGCTTGTGACCAAAGCCCTCGACGTTCATGCCGTTGATGCAGGTGAGGATGCCACCTGCCAGGGGCACACAGAGGCCACAGTGGGCATCAGCAGCCCCTGCCCACCTCACCTGCTCCACGGGAGCACCAACAGGCACACGGGAGGGCCAGCAAAACCCAGGGACAGTTACCAGTCTGGAGGCCGGAGAGGTGGGCAGGGCTCTCCTCCTGGATTCTGCAGACACAGGTGCACACCTCCAGGGAGAAATCGTTCTGCTGGGGGAACCTAATAGTCTGGTAATGCCAAAGGGACAGAGTTACCAATCCTGGAGCCATGAAAGCCAGTTAAATTCAGTACTTCTTCAATGAGATGTGATGAGCAGAGTACGTCACATGCAAGCGAGATCAAAATGCTATAAATCCAACAATTAAAAATGCTTTTGTACAGCAGAAAACAGTAGACACTTGACGGGTGTGTGTACACAGGGTTTGGGGAAAAAACAACAACAAACAAACCAGGTTTTACAGTAAGCTGGTTATTCAGCATTAAAAACTCTGTAACTTCAACCAAGATTATGTCAGCATGGGTGGAAATGGCTTTCTGGAAAGATGTCTGATGTTCCCAGGGGAACATGACAGGATGGGACTGGGGCTTTTCAAGGGATTGACTCCTATTCATTGGGAATGCTGTGTGGAGTCAGCTGCTGCTACCAGACAGCTCAGTTTGCATGGGAACGGAAAAGATGGAAGATTTAAACTTAATTTTGCTCTTCTGGCCTCTGGAACTTGTCACCCACACACATCCCCACACTCCTCAAAGTGCTTTTTATTTTTGACTTGCACATTTAACTGAACATTTAGTAACTGTAATTACTCTAAATCCCTCGTGCGGTTGCGGGTGCTGACATGAATTCAGAAAAATGCAAAATGCGGTGCCGCAGCCTGTCCGGATCCCGCGGCAGCAGGAAACCTTCCCTGCGACATGCAAATACCACATCTGCTTCCTGGAAACCTGCCACTGCCGCTGCCAGCCCAGAGACAGCTCACGTTGGAGCCCCACATTTCGCAGCCAGGGTGGAACAAGGGGATGGAGGCCGGGGAAGTCCAGAGCTCCTCTGGCCAAATGCTCCCGTGCCTGGGTGATTCCAGCCTTTGGACTAGCAGTGACATTCGGGCCTAAACTAAGAGTGACGAGTGAAGCATGAGCCCCCTGCAGATGCAGACCTAAAGTTTCACATCATCTTATTCTGCTTTGCCTGAATTTATCTCCTAGTGATGGAACTGCAGCTTCTAAACATCCTCAGTAGCTGAGGGATGCTGTCTTTCTGCAGCCTGGGCTTCCTACGAAGTGCTCACACTGAATGTATGTTCAGGAGGAAAACATGCCAAGAACAATTATTTTTAATCAGAATTCCACATTTAATGAAAATCTGCCCTGACAATTTACACAAAAGCCCAATAATTGACTCAATTATCCTCGCTTCTGAAAGCTCTCCTCTGTTCATGAGCTGAGTGCTGACCCCCTCATTAGTCACAGACCCAAATTGGGCAAAGTTAAGCTTTTCCTAATACAGTAGTTTCACAGAAAACACTTTTTCCCTTCGAGTGCAGACAGAGGAAAGCACTTTGAAGGTGCCCTGCTGCTGGCAGGCAGATCCCTCTGCTCCCAAGCTACATCCCTTTATGGCTGGGATCATTTTTTAGCTTCACCCAGGATTTTTAGCAGACCTGCTGATTAGGAGTTACCTTTCTCACAAAAACCCACAAACACAGAATCTCCCACTAGCAGTACTCCTGGTAACATTCTGCTTCTCCTGCTTGATGACTTACTGACTTCTACGCCAAACAGAATCTCTTCCTATATGATTTAGCTCCTGCCCCAAAAGTCATGCTTAGCAGGTATTTATGGAAAAAATATTGTACGTCTTCTTCAAAAGTGCATATCTCTCTGTGCATATTAACGGAGGTACCAAAAAGCCAGTATAAGGTAATTTTTAAGAGAGTTTTTTGAAAATATTCTCATATACAATTCTCCCAAAAAATATTCCCTTATGGAGGTAAGAAGGCACTGTCATTGCCTCTTACTTGGATTTGGATGGGATTTCTCCTACATTCAACACTCCAACTTGTGAGATGGCTAGAAATTCTTATCTGTGACCTTCACCTGAAAAAATCCTCGGAGAAACATCCCTGTCTTGCTGTAAGTCCTTCAGATTTCACAGGCTCTGACAGACCCTTCCTCTGCTCTGGCCTGCCTCAACTGGTTTTGGGGATATGGCACTTCAGACTTTGCACCACATTTTGTTTTTAGTGAAACAACTTGTCACTTAGGTCTCACCTGGATTTCAAACCCAAACGTCTCTTTGTCTTCTTTCAATATAGAAACGAGGTGCCTGCAGGAGAAGCACACAGAATTCATGGGAGCGTGGGGGGCTGCTCCTCGTGGGCCTCATTTCCACCCAAAACAGGGGTGTCCCCTCATGGTCCTCCCTGTGCCCATGGGGCGTCACCATGATGTCCCTGCCTGTGCCATGGGGCATCACCACACCCTGGGGTGTCACCACGCCATCCCTCCCTGTGCCTGCAGGGTGTCACCACACCCTGGGGTGTCACCACACTGTCCCTTCCTGTGCCATGGGGTGTCACCATACCCTGGGGTGTCACCACAGTGTCCCTCCCTGTGCCTGCAGGGTGTCACCACACCGTGGGGTGTCACCACACTGTCCCTCCCTGTGCCTGTAGGGTGTCACCACACCCTGGGGTGTCACCACACCATCCCTCCCACGGTGGTGCTGCCCGTTCCCATGCCCAATCCAAAGGTCACAGCTGCACCTGTCTGTCCCAGGTGCTGGGTACCACTCTGTGCCTCACACCCCAATCCCACCTACGCTGCCACAGCTCCTGGGACACAGCTTTCATGCAGAATAAGCCAGGAATAGTGACTCTAGAATCACAGAATCATACCTCTGTGGCTTGGAGGGGTCGTCCAAGGAGCTGGATCTGGCCAAGGCGAGCTGTGACCAGAAACAGGAGAGGAAAGGCATCAGTAGGTTTGTGGTTCTTTGAGGCACACAGACAAAACCAGCAGCTCAGAGAAGAACTAAAACCAGCTGCTGGCATCCCACCAACACCTCTGCCTTGGTCAAAGGACAGCTTGAACTTTCTGACCAGGAGGAAAAGCATCTGGAGGTCAAATCCTCCTGTCAGATGCTGGTGGCAAGCTCAGAGCACAGATCATCTCACTTTTGTCCCTTTCCTCTAAAATTCTGTGGGTGCTTACAAAGTGAACGCTGCCAGGAGAGGCCCACAGCACCCCGAGGCAGGGAGTGCACACCCTGAGCCCTGCACAGCATCTCCCAGCCAGGCCCCTGCTCCAGGCCAGGGACACCTGTGCCTCGAGAGGTCCCTGGGAAGAGCCAGGTCAAACATGGGTTCTTCCCCTAAAAGTGAGCCAGGAATAAGGAGTTCCACTATCAGTGAGACGTTTGCAGTCAGCAGAGCTGATGTCTCTTCAGCAGGATGAAATGGTGGCACGGTGTGACCCGCTGCAGAAACAGCCCCTTCATGGACGTGGTGCATTTACTGCGAGGGACAAGGGCAGGAGAGAGAGGCTGTGTATAATCAATCCTTCTGGGGGGAGATGAGAGGGCCTGGCGAGGCACCCCTGCCCTGGGCACGGGCGCTGCAGTCGCCCTTGGCCCTGGTGTAGCTCAGCTTTGCCAGCCACAGCCAAGCACTGTCGCTGTCACCTCCCCACTCTGGGCCACCGAAGGCTCTGGTGGGGCTGCAGGAGCTGCTGCTGCCCCTGGCACCCCCTCCCAGCACCAGCTCTGGCTCTGATTGTCCCCTCACACATGTGCTAAGGGAAGTTCCAGGGCCCTTCTGCAGCCCAGCAAAGCCAAGCCTGGAGTGCACAGCTATCGCAGCGGAGTTTCTGGTTATACTTTCAGATCCTCAGGCCCCACAGACACTTTCTGTTCGTGCTCCTTCATGTCAGACAAACAGCCCAGAGCTGAGCAGCTCAGCCGACACTGACGGCCGCGGCAGCTCGGTTCTGTGCGAGCCCAGGGAGTTGTGCTGCCCGGTGCTGCTCTGGGGAAGAGCCCAGCGGCAGAGCCAGCCCCGGCAGCTGCACAGAAACACCCCAGATGCACACGGAAATGGCTCGTGGTGTCACTGCTGCCAGCCTTGCAGGACAGGGCAGCCAGGCCGCCTGGCCCAGGTAAATGCACATTTGAGGGAGCGCCCAGACAGCACAAAGCCTCCCTGGCTGCCAGCACTGCTGGAAATGGAGAGTTCAGCCGGGGCCGGCTCAGCTGCCACCGCCCTTCGCAGCCCGAGCATCCCTCACTCTCCCAGAGCTTCCCACACGGCCAGCGCTGCCGGAGGGAGCTGCTGTTCCCCTGCCACCCCAAACCAGCCCGCGGTCACCCTCCCAGCCGCCCAGCCCGGCCCGGGAGCAGGGGGAGCCTGGGGGTCCGTCCCGGCGGGGGGCTCAGCCCGTACCTGCCTGCGGCCGCGGGGCAGCGTGCCCACCGTGCTGGCCAGCTGCTGCATCCTCCTGCCGTCCGCGGGCTGCTCCTCGCAGGAGCTGCAGCTGGAGCTGGGCTGCAGGAGCCGCCGCAGGGCCATGCCGGGCTCGGGGCAGCCAGCGCCCGGGGCTCGGGGTGAGCGCTGTAGGGCTCAGGGTGAGCGCTGCGCCGGGCTCGGTGTGAGCTCTGTGCCGTGCCGGGCTCGGGGTGAGCGCTGTGCCAGGTTCGGGGTGAGCTCTGTGCCGTGCCGGGCTCGGTGTGAGCTCTGTGCCGTGCCGGGCTCGGGGTGAGCGCTGTGGGGCTCAGGGTGAGCTCTGTGCTGTGCCGGGCTCAGGGTGAGCGCTGTGCCATGGCCGGGCTCAGGGCAGCTCCCGGGGCTCAGGGTGAGCGCTGTGCCGGGCTCAGGGTGAGCGCTGTGCCATGGCCGGGCTCAGGGCAGCTCCCGGGGCTCAGGGTGAGCGCTGTGCCGGGCTCAGGGTGAGCGCTGTGCCGTGCCGGGCTCAGGGCAGCTCCCGGGGCTCGGGGTGAGCGCTGTGCCAGGTTCGCGGTGAGCGCTGTGCCACGGCCCCGCTGCCCCGCTCCGAGCAGGGCGAGGGCGGAAGGGCCTCCACGTGATCTGTGGTTTTAGGTGCGATTTACACAAATCCCTCCTAGAAGAGCCCCAGGCTCTCGGTGCGCCTTGTGCTCACACGGGAGTTAAGAATCGGGCTTGGCGGGTGCGGAAATCTGCTTAATTTTTCCGTTCCTGCGCACAGTTCTCACCAGCAGCTGCTGCTCTGCCAGGGTTTGTCCTCACAGCCCTGCCCGCCTCGGGCACTCACTCGACCTCAACCTGTTCACACTCTGACTTGCTTGGCATCCCTGGCATCCCTCAGCTCACCTTTTGGCAAGGATGGGAAAGTGACACCGCCCTCGGCTAATGGTGTGAGCGCAGCTCCTCCAGCTGCAGAGAGGGAAACAGGAGCTGCAGGCCAGGAGCAGAGGCTGAGGCGCGGCAGGGCTGGCGCAGGACAGCGCCTCAGCCACACTCGGGTCTCACTGGGGACCGAGGCACAGCAGCTCTGGGGACACACACCAAAGCCCTGCAGAGCCACCAGGGCACAGGGGGCTGCCAGGGACAGGCAGGGTGCCAGGGACAGCCCTGGCCAGATGTCATCCCTGCACCTTTCCTGCATGGCCAGAGCTCGGGGAACATTGATGGCTCTGAGAGCTTCTGACTGGGTTGGTTTTTCTCTCCAGTTATTACCTGACCTGTTACTTCAGCGTGGCTTTGAAGAGCCTTCAGGTTCCCTGCTCCTGGACATGATGGAGAGGCACAGGCAGCAGCCCTGGGGAGTCACTGGAGTGGGTACCCGTCCCTGCTGCCCCTCAGGCACAGGTCAGCAGTGCAGGAGGATGGGCGAGCCCTGGGCAGAGCAGTTTGCCAGCCCTGGCAGCCACCAGCCAAGCCCTGAACACCCACGGAGCCCTGGCACAGACAGCAACAGGGAAGTGCTGCACACAGCAGCACCACAACAACGGATTCAGATGTCTGTCCTTCGCCTCCGAGTTCCCTGGGAGAACCCCTCCGGGGTAAGGGGAAGGAAAACGAAGTTCAAAAAGCACAGCAGGCAAGGGGCAAAGCTCTCTCCCTTTTGCTGAGAAAAATATCTGCACCCCTGGGTGTCATCGGCTCACTCGCCAAGGCACGGTGACCAGCGCGGGGAGCGGGTGACTCAAAGCCTCTTCCCCTTTTCCTGCCCACGGTCACCGCGCTAGTGCTTGAAAACACAGCGCGTTTCGCTTCCTCCGGCAGCCCTTTCTGACGTTCCTGAAACCCAGTGACTCATCTGCAAACAAGCTGAGGGCAGAAATAAACGACACCTCTCATCAGAGCGCGAAGCAGGACCTTGGTGCGAGCTGCCCCAGCAGCCCCGTTACCCTGCGCTGCTCTGAGCCCTGCACAGCCGCGCACCCTGCATCCCCGGCAGGCACCCCTCAGCCCCGGCAGGCACCCCTCAGCCCCGACACGCACCCCTCAGCCCCGACACGCACCCCTCAGCCCCGACACGCACCCCTCAGCCCCGGCAGGCACCCCTCAGCCCCGACACGCACCCCGCAGCACAGCAGACACCCCCACACCCCCGGCACCCATCGCTCCCGGCCCGCCTGCTCCCCCTCGGTAGGGCTCGGAGCTGCTCGGAGCCGGGCCCGGGGCAGAGCAGCCCCGGCGGGGCTCACGGTGCCCGGTTCAGGGCAGAGCAGCCCCGGCAGGGCTCACGGTACCCGGTTCAGGGCAGAGCAGCCCCGGCGGGGCTCACGGTGCCCGGTTCAGGGGCAGAGCAGCCCCGGCAGGGGCTCACGGTACCCGGTTCAGGACAGAGCAGCCCCGGCGGGGCTCACGGTGCCCGGTTCAGGACAGAGCAGCCCCGGCGGGGCTCACGGTGCCCGGTTCAGGGCAGAGCAGCCCCGGCGGGGCTCACGGTACCCGGTTCAGGACAGAGCAGCCCCGGCGGGGCTCACGGTACCCGGTTCAGGACAGAGCAGCCCCGGCGGGGCTCACGGTGCCCGGGCAGGTCACACACGGATGCCCTGCCCCAGCCTCCTCCCGGGCACGGCGCTGGTTCGGTGCCAGGGCTGGAGCCATGGAGCGCCCTCCTCCAGAGCAGGCTGCTCCTGCCCGGTCCAGCCCGGCCCTGAACGCTTCCAGGGGTGGAGCACTCGTCCCTCCGAGGCTGCAGCGCCCGCTGGGGTCTGCCCACAGCGCCTTAGCCGGACAAAGGAAGGAGCCATCCTCCCTCGGTGGGACACAGCCCTCGGGGGCTCAGGAGCCGCTCCCCCCCTCAGCTGCTAAGTGCACACCGGGGGCTGCTGGGGAGCTGATTGACTCAACAGTAAGAACCTGGGGAATCAGCCCTTTCCCTTTCCCAGCCAGCCCCTCACCGAGCGATGTCTCCCCGGGTGCCAGCCTCGCAGGCCGGGATGCACAGCCGGGGCACGACACCCAGGGCAGAGGCACCACCCGCCTCCACCTCTCCAGGTGCGCTGGAAAAGAAAGAATCCGGGAGGCAGAGATGGCGCCGGCGCTGGAAGGGCACAACAGCTCTCCGAGCAGCGGTGGCCGGGGGATGGCAGGCGATGCTCACGGCGAGCCGCGGGCTGTGCTGGTCCATCGGACCCCGGCTGCCCGGGCACAGCCTCCGCCGTGACAGTGACACCGTCCTGCAGGTGGCCAGGGACCAGAGAGCCCACGAGTAACTGCTACAATGCAAAGGTCTTGTTAAGGGAAAAAAAACCAACCCACAGCATCCTTCAAAAGCCACTGAAGTTTCTTGGGTCACAGCACGGCAGATTTCGTTTTGACGTGCCTTAAGTTAAAATAAAGTCTGATTTAAATTCCTGGATTATGGCTGTGTGAGGGGAGTTTTCAAGCATGCACACTCCAGAACTGAGTGCTCAGGGTGAGCAGGTCCCACTCAGATTTGCACCACTGAAAATCTCACTAGGGGGAACAGCTGGATCAGGGAGTGCTGTATGAAAGGGACTCTGGGAGAGCTCACACTGCTGTGAGCGCAAGAGCCTCGAGGGAAGGGTTCTACAGGCTCAGCCCTTCTCCCCTCACACAATGAACATAAGAACAGTTACAGGCCACGGGAACACAAGGGCAGAGTATGCTGAATTTATTAAAATTGCCACGTCTTCCCCAAATCCGCATACAAAATACAACAGCTAAACCATTATTTACATCCAGGCAGCTGCAATATCAAGCAATAACTTTAGCAATACTTTTAAAAATAACTCTGCAGTGTACACAGATCAGATATTTCACAACACGAGGGTTGAAGTTAGCATTGCACTGCTATACTTAGTTCAGAAATATTACAGTGTTCCAGATAAAATACTCACACTTCTTTTAAAAACAGACAACTGAGGAAGTCGTTTGTAAATTGCCAAAACATGACACCTTTTTCTTGGGGACTGAGAATCACAGCAGGCTTAGACACAATGGCATAGCTACATTCAAAACACATTTATGCCAAAAATACATTCAGTGTAAGTTACAATTTATTGCACATTTCTTATATTCTGTAGAAATATATTGTACCTCGATGCTGATTCCCCGTACATTCATAAACATTGCTCTGCCCATTAGAGCAGAACATGGACATCTTTCCCTAACAGCTTTGGGGGGTTGGGGTCCCACAGCCTGTGGGGATGGTCCCTGGAATCACAGGCACAGCCACGGGCAGAGGAGGGGACAGACATGCAGTGCTGCTGGGGACACGCAGGGGCTGGCCAGGGCTCCCCAAGGACACCCCAAGGACATCCTCACAGCCCCGCTGACCCAGGGCTTTGAGCCACAACCTTCAGCAACACACAAGGGCTGTGCCTGTCCCCATGCACCCGAAGGAGGTGCCCAGCGTGTGCCCACGTGCAGCCCCCAGTGCCCCTGCCCCAGCAGTGCCACCCTGGCCCTGTCCTGTGAGGCTGCCCCCAGGCAAAGCCCAAACTCCTCCCTCCCATGAGCTGGGGCAGCCTCGAGCCCAGCCTGGCCCAGGAGCTCGGGGACTGAGGAGAGCTTGCCCTGCTCGAAGCCCAGACCCATTGTGGGGACTGGGCATACTTCTAAACTCACTTATTCCTAATTCCTGAATCCAGTACCAAGCAAAGTGACACAGCAATTACTAAAATATTGTACGACTCTTCATAGTGTCATGTGAGGGGATGAGCTTGATTAAGTGCAAATTATAAAAGTAGGGAAGTGCAGAGGAGATTACAGCCTGAGTTTCTAAAGGAGTGTGTGGGGGCAGCAGTTCAAGTAACCCAAAAAAACAATAGGTGTTACGGGAAAAATTAATTAACTTTCCCTTTCAGTGCACAATCCCTACATTAAACTTTAGATTGTTATTAGAAGCAAATTATAAAATATTGGTTATTCCCCCCCAGTTAGAAGCATCAATTAGGAGAAGCTGAATGTGATAACAGGTTTTGAGCATCCTTGACCCTGAAAATTTTCATGACCTTAAGAACTTTTGCTTTAAGTGAAAATTATCAGGAGCATTGTGACCTCTGAGGAAACCTAAGCCTCCCTGAACTGCACGGAAGTGTCTTGGCATAACTCTGTGCTTAAATTAGACCAAGACAAACCCACATGGAGGGGAAAGGCCACTGAAACAAGGGTTCTTTGGAGTTTTTCTAAAGGACTGTAGAGTTTACAAACATTTCAGAGCTCAATACAACAACATCAGCCCCTTGGCTCAGTTACACTCAACTCCAGTTCATGAAAGTGCACATTCACCTCTCAACAACAAAAGAAAAAGGAAAACCAGAGCAAAAATACTGAGTTGGGTGAAAAGCCAGGGCAAACAGACCATAATGTCTGATGCCAAGAGCTATGTCCAGGGAAAAGGTTGAAGCACTTCTGGGGCTGGAGCTGTGACTGTGGGAGCAGTAGCTGAGCCTGAGCATCCTCCACCCACACCTCCCAGCCAGGCACCAAAAGGGTCTGCTTCAAATTACCAGGCTGGTCAACAATTTTCAGAGACTCCAGGGGGGAAACTGAAACTCTTTTCCCACATAAAAAAAAATAAAGCTTTGATTCTTACTTTTTAAGATAAATATGTTCTTGTACACACAACAAGAACAGATGCTGGATCTTAGCTTTGCAATTTTTTTGATAGTCAAGTCAGCACCAGGATTTGGGTCATGCAGCTGCCAAGATCACCCCTCCAACAGCCTACAAAGTCACATCACTGAGCTCCACAGGAAGATCACCCCTCCAACAGCCTACAAAGTCACATCACTGAGCTCCACGGGGACTTCTTGCACTTGAAGCACACAAGAATGGAATCATGGAACCCCAGAATGGTTTGGGTAGGCAGAGACCTCAAAGCTTGCCTCGTTTTACATCCCAGGGACACCTTCCACTGGACCAGGCTGCTCCAAGCGCCATCCCCTGCTGTGGATCCCTAAGGCAGCCTTGGTGAGCTGTGAGAAGCCGCCTTGCAGCAGTGCTAGCAGCAGCGGAGGGGAGCAGGCTGCAGGGCTGGGCTGCAGGGCTGGGCTGCAGCAGAGGGAAGCAGGCTGCAGTGCCGTGTTGCAGCAGAGGGAAGCAGGCTGCAGTGCTGTGTTGCAGCACTCCAAGCCCTGCAGGCTGAGCACTGGCAGCAGCAGAGGGGAGCAGGCTGCAGGGCTGGGCTGCAGCAGAGGGAAGCAGGCTGAGCATTGGGCTGCAGCAGAGAGAAGCAGGCTGCAGTGCCGTGCTGCAGCACTCCGAGCCCTGCAGGCTGAGCTCCCAAGCTCCCCAAAGCCACCCAGGGGCAGCTCACAGCCAGCAAGCACCCACGGCCTGCTGAGGGTGAGCACAGCAGGATGTAATGGATGGCACCACTGACCCTGCACTCAGTAAAAGTTTAACACCTTCTTCCCTGCTATAGCTCCAGGGAAGAGATTTTGCCCCAACAGCTCCTGCCACGGAGCTGCAGGGGCCACACCAGATTTCTGCAAAGCTTTGCTATTCTGGAAACATCTCCGGGATTAATTCCTGTGGGCCAGATGGATTTAGAAACATGTAAAGAACCATAAGACTATGAAATGTATAATTTTGCCTATTAAGAATACTCCAACACTATATTCAAATATGCAGGCCGTGGAGCGAGCCAAAATTCACAAAATGCCAGAACTTTGTTGGATTTTAACACAGCAACTCACATTGCTGGCTTGTGATATTATGGAAACCTGGTCAAAAATGCAAATATTCATCACCAGCCTGGTGCTGTAACAGAATTCTGTAAGAAACCCCTGAACACGCTGCATTAGCTTTTGTTAAAACTTCCCCCTAATACATAAAAGGCACTAAAAAATGCTGCCAGTGACTGCAAAAACGTTGCTAAAAATAAATATTTTCTCAGTTTGGGTAGGAATTTCTCCTGTTCCATCCCTTCACAGCTAACAGAAAAGTGTTGCCTCTATTATTTTTCCTAACAACTGTTAAAAGGAAAAGTTGTCCCTTGATTGATCTGGTCAATGAACAAAAGACAGAGTAAAACAACTCAAATTTTAACCATGATATTGTATGTGAAATTGAGACAATAAAAATAAATGTTAATAGGGAACTGACTCAATGGTTTTGCTCACAGTAGACACACTTAGTGGAATTTCCATATTTTCTAATTGCTTGGTTAACTATAAATATAGTAATTCAAAATGCATTTACTGACAACCACTTTTCAGATCCCTGAAATAAAATTAAAAAAAAAAAACAGGTAAAAAGCTGGGTTAATTTGGTCTTTTACTTGGTTTGAGGACAGAATACGAGGTTTGTCTCACAAACAGGCTTTAACCAACACCAGACACTTCCAGGACGTTTGGGGTCTGACAAGGGTGAAAAGCACAACAGCAAAAGGTATTTTTACACTGCCATGATGCTTTAAGCTCCTTCCTGCCATTCACCGGTGTCTGATTTACCGAACAAAGCCAGAGCAAGTCACGGACTCGCTGTAGCAAACCCGAACTGTGAGCCCCGAGCTGCGCGGTGCCAGGGCCGGGCACCGCAGCGCTGACCGCGCCGTCTGAGGTAGAGCAGAAACAAAACCCCTGCCACGCTGGGCAGCCGGACAGCGGAGCGCCGTCCCCTCATCCCGCGGGGGCCGTCAGGCCTTGCAGTCCTCGGGCACGCAGAGCTGCGAGATGGTTTTCTTGACGCGCAGCGCCGTGAGACGCGCGGCACCGCTGGCACGCCAGCACTCCCGCATCAGCCGGCCCAGCACCCGCAGCGCCTGCCGGGCAGCAGCGGGCACTCAGAGGGGCTGGGGACGGGGGTTCAGGGCCCCAGGGAATGGGCACTGATGGGGCTGGGGATGGGGATTCAGGGCCCCAGGGAATGGGCACTGACAGGGGATGGGGATGGGGATTCAGTGCCCCAGGGAATGGGCACTGACAGGGGATGGGGATGAATATGGGAATGGGCACTGATGGGGATGGGGATGGGGATTCAGTGCCCCAGGGAATGGGCACTGACAGGGGATGGGGATGGGAATGGGTACAGACAGGGGCTGGGGATGGGGATTCAGTGCCCCAGGGAATGGGCACTGATGGGGCTGGGGATGGAAATGGGAATGGGTACAGACCAGGGCTGGGGACGGGGATGGGTACAGACAGGGGACAGAGACAGGGACAGAATCGGGTACAGACAGGGTGTGGGAGATGGGAATGGGACCAGGGCACAGACAGGGGCTGGGGACAGAGATGGGACCTGGGTACAAACAGGGGCTGGGAAATAGAAATGGGACCGGGTACAAACAGGGGCTGGGGACAGAAATTGGACCTGGAAACAAATAGGGTGTGTGGGGACAGAAATGGGACCGGGGTACAGATAGGGGCTGGGGGATAGAAACGGGACCTGGTACAGACAGGGTCTGCAGGGGGACAAACAGCAGCCAGAGATACAACCACCACCCCCTGCTTTCCAGTTTTAATACAGGGAGATAAAGTGCAGTGCTCTGAAACGGTGACACAACAGCAGCAGCCACAATTAAGACCTGCCTTGGACAGCATCGAGCACTTGGTGCAGAGAGTTTTTCTGTATTGATCTGAAGGACAGCTAGAAGCTTCTAAATTCAGGAGAAGCTGGGCATTGAGTGCCCTATCTCTCACTGAAAAGTTCTGTCTTGATTTAAACTTGAAAATATAAATAACAAAATAAAACTAGAAAAAAACCCCTACAAAATAAACCTAGAATAAATTAGAAAATTGCTTTTACCTCACAGCTTTGCCACTGGTTTGGAATACTTGGTCTGAGCTTCTGTTCACAGACAACCCTTCTCATATCTTCTATCGAAGGATCGGAAGGCACAAGGTCGTAGTAAGGCAGCTGGTATTCCTCAGTGATTCCTGGGAAGATGTATTGTTGTGTAGGTGCCCATGGCAGGGGGGGAATGGGGAGGGCTTTACTGTCCCTCCCAACCCAAACCCATCAGGGACTGGTGGAAGGCCAAAGCCTCACCTCCAACGGAGCACCGCCGGGCTATCTCCCAGTACACCAGCCCCAGCGAGTAGATGTCTGCCCGCTTGAAGGACTCAAAGATGTTTGTGTTCATCGCGTCGTCCAGGATCTCGGGGGCCATGTACCTTTGGGGCACACAGCGTCACTTTGCTGGGGCAGCTCCTACCAAAGGCCACAGCTGTGCTGACAGGGAGCCCTGTGAGCCCTGGTGGTGCTGCCAGCTGTGCCCTGCCCAGCCCAGAGCACCGGGGTGACCAGGGTGACCGGTCATAATGCCTCACGTGGGGCAGAGAGCTCCATCCACAGCAGGGTCTGCAGCCTCCCCCACCCACCCAGCCAGACTCTCCCCATGGGGCTGCAGCCATCCCTGCCCGGTGCCAGGGCAGAGGGGACGTGGCTGATGGAGGACAGGGCTGCGAGGGGCCATCCCCAGGGACTGCAGTGCCTGACCCATCCCCAGGGACTGCAGTGCCTGACCCATCCCCTGGTGCCCATGTGGGGGTTCTGGGGCTGCAGGGCCTGACCCACCCCCTGGTGCCCACACAGGGGTTCTGGGGGCTGTTCTGGGGTCTCTGGTGCCAGACCCACCTGCGGGTGCCCACGCGGGGGTTCTGGGGGATGTCGATGGTGTTCAGCACCGAGTCGTGCTTCACCGCCAGGCCCAGGTCGGCGATGGCGCAGGTCTCGTTCCTCTTCACCAGGATGTTCTTGGATTTCAGATCCCGGTGAGCGATCGCTGGCTTCCCTGCTCGCAGCAAGAGAAACCGCCTCCAGTTTTGGTAACAACAGTGTGGATTTTAATGCAAGGAGCAAGGATGCAAAAACAGTTTTATTCACTTTTGTTACTGTACCCTATAGAAATATTGAAGCCTATTTTGAACCAAGCAAAGCTCTGCTAAATGTTCTCAACTTCCAAAGAAAACTTTAAGGGCATTTTTTTTCAATATCTGTGTTTCAGGAATAAAACACAAAAAGAGAAACTGGAAGTCCAACGTCCAAATTAATTTAGAAAATGACAGAATCACTGAATGGATTGGGTCAGAAAAGCCCTCTAAGACCAGCGAGTCCCACCATTCCTCAGCACTGAGGGGGCCACCACTAACCCATTTCCCCAGGTGACACATCCACACAGGTTTTTACCCCACCACTGCCCGGGGCAACCTGTGCCAGGGCTGGACAAACCTTCCCATGAAAAGATTTTTCCTAATTTTTCCTTCATTAGCACTCATCCCCCTTCAGCAGAGCTGCTTCTGTAGCCATCTCTTTAGAGGCATGGACAAAGTGCAGACAGTGGAAGGGGAATGGAACAAGGGATCGTCCCTTTTCCCTGCCTGCACTGCGCCACTCTCACCCACACTGTTCCCCCTGGTGTCAGCAGCTTGGAAAACACTTCACGACACCACGTCACCCATGAACGTTTTTGAGAGCACTGAAGCTCCTTAAAATACCTGAAGGAAAGCGGGAGGGCAGCACTTGCCTTGCGTGCCGACGATCTCCATGTGGAGGTGCGCCAGGCCGCTGGCCACGGACAGCGCCAGCCGGACCATGCCCTCCACGGTCACCGTGCCCCTGTTCAGGTAGTCAAACAGCGAGCCCTGCTCGTGGTACTCGGACACAAGCCACAGCTGAGTCCACGTCCCGTTATCTAGCCAGAGGAAGCAGGAGTATTAGAAAGTGTGAAAAATGTGTGTATTTTATGATTGGTTTTTCCAAATACTAGAATGAATATTACACGTGTTGTCTTAGAAGGTAATGCTGTACTAATTCTCTTAAGTAGTGTGTTAAATATAGTTTTAGGTTAAAAAAAAAGTTAAAATAGAAACTATGCAATGTAGGATAGTTTTTTTAAAGAAAGGACTTGCAGCGAGACAGCAGCCACAGGACACCTGAATCTTTTAGAGAAAGAGAATTTGTTGCCCTCTTATCAGAAGAAACAAACTTCTTCCCGCCTCAAAGGCGCTGTTAGGATTCAGAAGAAGTTGACGACGACCAGACAGAATCCTGTATTTGAATGGAATTTATGCATCATGGATGAGGTGTATGAATATGCAACAGGCCATTGCTTTTAAGGGTTAATCCTCTGTTAACGTGGGTCCTTTTTCAGGCTCGTGCTGCCCAGAAAAGGTACCCAGACATCCGTAACTCTTTGTCTTTATTTTCTCATATTGTCCTAATTCAAATTGTCCAAATTATTATTACTCTAATCGTATTACTATTTTTATAACCATTTTATTACTACTAAGCTTTTAAAATTTTAAAAACAAGTGATTGGCGTTTTTCACAGAAATGTTAGCTAGGGAAAGCCTTTCCCTTTTTGGGGAGTGCCAGCAAGAAGGAGTGCCAGCAAGGAGGAGTGCCAGGGAAGAGGCCGGGGCTGTGTTTCAGATAGAGCCAGGGCAGCTCAGGGCTGTGCTGGGACAGCCACTCAGGACTCAGTGAGTCACCACTGGGGCTGGGAGGCACTCAGGACCGCTGAGTGCAACCATTACCCAGCCCAGCACACAGAATCAGAGCTGCTTGGGCTGGCAGGGCTGTGACGGTGCTCACTGGGGTTCTTGGATGAGGGAAGAGATGAGGATCTGACTCCATGTTTCAGAAGGCTTGATTTATTATTTTATGATATATATTACATTAAGACTATACTAAAAGATTAGAAGATTCTCATCAGAAGGCTGGCTAAGAATAGAAAGGAATGATAACAAAAGCTTCTGCCTCAGACAGAGTCCAAGCCAGCTGTGATTGGCCATTAATCAGAAACAACCACACAAGACCAATCACAGATGCACCTGTTGCATCCCACAGCAGCAGATAACCATTGGTTACATTTTGTTCCTGAGGCCTCTCAGCTTCTCAGGAGGAAAAATCCTAAGGAAAGGGTTTTCCATGAAAAGATGTGTGTGACACAGAGCCATGCAGGAGGCGGGCGGCCCCGGTGCTGCTCACCCTTGTTGTCAGCAGCAATGAAGCCCAGGATGTTCTCGTGCCTCAGCATCACTGTCTGGTAAATCTCTGCCTCCCGGAACCACGACCGCTCGTCTCTGGAGGAGAAGATTTTCACAGCCACGTCCTCCCCGCACCACTTCCCGTGCCACACTTCCCCAAACCGTCCTTTTCCCACAATCTCCTGCAGCACAATAGTCCTGGCGATGGTTCTCTGCACCAGCAGAGGCAGACCTGGGGAGAAAGAGAGGAGGGTGCCTGGGAAATGGCTCAGCTGGGATCCCAGCACTGCCCTCTCCCAGTCAGCTGCACCCATGGCTTTGCTTCCCAACTCTGCCAAGGGAAAATCCTCTCCCAGCCAGTATCTCCTCAAATCAGACTTTTTGATGTCACTTCCCAGTGTCTGTACATAGAAAACACTTGTTAAAACCCCAGTAAAAATCTTCAAATTTGGCCCAAACTACTCCATTTGGTTTGATACAGGCTGCAGCTGTCCAGCAGTCAATTAGTTGCTCTACTCCGGCTGAAATTTTTGAAAATAAAAATAAATTATTATAGCAGCTCCACTATGCTTTGCCAGCCACAAACCCTGCCTGGTTTGATTTGATTCTGTGTTTGTTGGAGACTTAAAACAATGATTTTTTTTATTTTTTTTAAGAAGTGCAACCTTGATTTTGGCTGAAATCAGAACAAATCACCCCGGTGCATGGGGCTCTGGCTCTGCTCAAGTCTAGCCCGGTTCTTGGCCCAGGGATGGCTGGGAACTGTTAAAAATTTCAGCATAAATAACGCCAAAGTCTGCTCATTAGAGCTGTGAAAAGGCATTAGGGAAGAACAACAACTTAATCTTCAGAGGTATGCAGCTCACGGAAATAAATTAAATTAGGCACCATTTGTGCGTTTTTCACTTACAAATAAAAGCAAGCATAGTTTACATACTTTTGAATAAAAGCTCTAGTTGGGGAAAGTTGGGCTGTACATCACTGGTCAAATGAGCCGGAATTTGTGAATTCCCACCTTATTTTTAGGTTTCTTTGGTTTAACAAGTTCTCAATAGCAATGGAGGCATCACAGTAGAAATGGGGAAAATGTTAAGGAGATGACTGTTCTGCTCAAAACAAGAATTTGGAGGAGCATTATTCTGCTATGAAATACAGAAAAAATCGGAAGCAGCATCCTGAGCCACTTAGGTGAGCTTAGCACCTTCCTTCATCTGCCACATTGCACCAGCCGGCAGCGCTGGGTTTCACACTTGGTTCTGATTACCGAGTTCCCTTTTTTAACGCCTCCATTCCAGCACAGAACCGAACTTTTGCGGTTGGGCGGAGGAGGAGCCCCGCGGGCACGGCGGGGCGCGCACGTACCGGAGCCGGAGCCGGAGGTGGTCATGTCGGAGATGAGATCCTTGAGCGTCTTGCCCGTGCCCGCCAGGCTGCCCTCGCACAGCGGCTCCTCCACGTTGGGCGGGCGGCGGCGGCGGCCCCGGGCCGAGCGGGCGAGCAGCGCGGCCAGCAGGGCCAGCAGCCCGAGCGGCACCGCCACGGCCGCCAGCAGCGCCGCCCGCAGCCGGCCCGCGCCGCCCGACGGCCCTGCGGCTGCTGCTGCTGGGACAGACAGACAGACAGAGTGACACACGGACCCGAGCGGCTCCGCCAGCAGCGCCGCCCGCAGCCGGCCCGCGCCGCCCGACGGCCCTGCTGCTGCTGCTGCTGGGACAGACAGACAGACAGAGTGACACACGGACCCCAGCCACACCGCCAGCAGCGCCGCCCGCAGCCGGCCCGCGCCGCCCGACGGCCCTGCGGCTGCTGCTGCTGGGACAGACAGACAGACAGACAGACAGACAGAGTGACACACGGACCCGAGCGGCACCGCCAGCAGCGCCGCCCGCAGCCGGCCCGCGCCGCCCGACGGCCCTGCGGCTGCTGCTGCTGGGACAGACAGACACACGGGAGAGTGACACAGGGGCTACAGGGACCCGTTGGGCTGCACGGCTGGGACACCGCAGAGGTCACACCGTCACACAGTCACACAATCACATATAATCACATAGGATCACATAGAATCACAAAATCACACAGAATCGCACAATCACAGAATCACAGATTCACACAATCACACAGTCACACAGGATCACACAATCATAAAATCACAGATTCACACAGAATCACAGATTCAGAGATTCACACAGGATGACACAGAATCACTGAATCACTGACTCACCGAATCACACAGGATCACACAATCACTGATTCACACAATCACACAGAATCACACAGGATCACACAATCACACAGATTCACACACAATCACACAGGATCACAGAATGACCAGGCTGGAAGAGACCTTCAAGACCATCGAGTCCAGCCCAGCCCCAACACCTCAGCTAAACCCTGGCACCCAGTGCCACATCCAGGCTTTGTTAAACACACCCAGGGATGGGGACTCCACCACCTCCCTGGGCAGCCACTCCAGAACTTTATCACCCTTTCTGTAAAAACCTTTTTCCTGATATCCAACCTATATTTCCCTTGGTGCAGCTTGAGGCTGTGTGCTCTGGCTCTGTCAGTGCTGCTGGAGAAAGAGCCCAGCCCCAGCTAAGCACAGGAACATTTCAGGAGCTGCAGAGAGTGATGAGGGCAGCCCTGAGTCTCCTTTCCTCCACTCGATGCTTTCCCACCATTGTCCTGGCCAGGAGACAGGACAGACAGGACAGACAGGACAGACCACGTGTCTGTAAGTGACGGAGCCTTTCCCCCACACGCCTTCTGTTCTGGTCTCAGGCCAGCATTGTGACCACCACCCAAGGAGCTCGATGTCAAGAAGCTCTAGGAAGACACTGCTGAGGGATTTACTTGCACGGGAGCACATACATGTTTCCTTTAATGTCCCCAAAATGTGAAATAAGTCTAAAAGAAAAATCAACCAGCGCTTTCCCCTCAAATGAAACAAACCAGAAATATGAGCCATAAAAAACCCTCAACGCTCAGAACCGTGAGTACAAACGAGATGTCAGACCTGCAGGAGATTAAGGATCACAAACTCCACCCCATGCCAGGTCACTCCTTCCCTTCAGGGAGAAGCTGGGCCTCAAGCACACTTACCCTGGAGTTTGAGAGTGACCACGGTGATGTGGGCTCTCAAAGGCAGCAGCAAACAGGCTCAGCACCCACTGCTGCCTCCCTGCAGTCAGTACCACATGTCTGTTCATCAGAACAACCCCAACCCTCCTGAACACAAAGCTGGTACATTTTGTTCACAGGTTTCCCTTTGATGACTTCAGGAGGCTGCTCCAGGGGTGACCCAGGAAGTTTGTAAGAGGATTTATGAGCAGGATTCCTCCTTGGAACTGCTGCTCGTTAACTGACATGCCAGGATCTCCTAAACCCTTTCCATTCTGTTTCCACAGGGCTGGGGTTTCCCTGAAACAGGGAGGGAGTACAGCACGGAGGGATCCCCTAGCCCAGGAGCTCTGGCACCTCACTGAGCCAGCCCAGACTGTGCAGGGGACACTGCAGGACAGCAGGACTGGCTCTGCGCAGGGACTGGCTCTGTGCAGGACAGCAGGACTGGCTCTGTGCAGGGGACACTGCAGGACAGCAGGACTGGCTCTGTGCAGGGACTGGCTCTGTGCAGGACAGCAGGACTGGCTCTGTGCAGGGGACACTGTGCAGGACAGGACTGGCTCTGTGCAGGGGACACTGCAGGACAGCAGGACTGGCTCTGTGCAGGACAGCAGGACAGGCTCACAGCGGGTACACAGCACAGGGCATGAGCTGTCCCCTGGCTGTCCAGCACTTCCCCTGAGCCACCCAAGGCAGCCTGCTCCCTGTAGGGCTCTCAGAGTCATTCCCGGTGGGAATGAGGTTCGTTCCTCCCCGGCTGAAGACAAACAGGCAGGAGACGCTGACCACACCGCGTCAGTGCTTCCCCCCAGCTGCTGGAAAACAACACGACATGGACAAAACAGGAGTTTCTTGTTCTTGGGCCACTGCAGTAACAAAAACAGTGACAAAATAAAAATCATCAGGAGGTTTGACCAGCAGGAGCTGCTCTGTGGGCAGGGCCTGGGCAGGGCATGCTGACAGAGCGGCCCCAGGCTCAGTGCAGACCCCTGCCCCAGCAGTGAGTGCATTCCCTGGCCTGGCAGCAGCTGCAGCAGTGAGTGCATTCCCTGCCCTGGCTCCATGGCCAGCAGTGAGTGCATTCCCTGCCCTGGCTGCAGGGCCAGCAGTGAGTGCATTCCCTGCCCTGCTGCATGGCCAGCACTGAGTGCATTCCCTGCCCTGGCTCCATGGCCAGCACTGAGTGCATTCCCTGCCCTGCTGCATGGCCAGCAGTGAGTGCATTCCCTGCCCTGGCAGCAGCTGCAGCAATGAGTGCATTCCCTGCCCTGGCTGCAGGGCCAGCAGCTGCAGCACTGAGTGCATTCCCTGCCCTGGCAGCAGCTGCAGCAGTGAGTGCATTCCCTGCCCTGGCTCCATGGCCAGCACTGAGTGCATTCCCTGCCCTGCTGCATGGCCAGCAGTGAGTGCATTCCCTGCCCTGGCAGCAGCTGCAGCAGTGAGTGCATTCCCTGCCCTGGCTGCAGGGCCAGCAGCTGCAGCAGTGAGTGCATTCCCTGCCCTGGCTGCAGGGCCAGCAGCTGCAGCAGGAGTGAGGGTGCTGCACATCCAGCACTCCTGCACGCTGTGCAGTGCTGCACACCAACGCTCAGTGCTCTGCTCATGGACTGACGAACCAGGACAGAGGCTGAGGCATTGCCAGGTGTGACCCAAAAGCAGCACATCTGGCAGCACTCAGCAGTTTCACAACGCTGTGCACTTATGGTCCAGCTTCTGTCAACAAAATAGTACTTGCAGGAAACAAAAAAAACTTATTTTTTCCCTCCAATGGAAAAGACATTCTCACACACAGCATTTGCTTTTGACATTGTAAAGCTTCCACTGCAAGGCTCCCAAAAGCCCCAAACTGTGTGTGTTCCCAGGCTGCTCAGGGGGAAACATTACATACTCTTTCCAATGTAGCAAGAAAATCTATTGAATTCTATTAATGGGGAGGCTCTAGTCAGCTCTACATAATACTTAAAACCACTTCAAAATATAGTTTGGGCTAGAGTCTAAAATTAAGTTTCTCCAGCTTCCACCATGACTACAGACTCTGCTCACCATTGCAGGGGAGGCAGAGATCACAAACTCTGTCTTCCAGATCTCAAATGTGGCCCAAAAATCCTGTGAGACACAAATCTACAGCTGGAAAAACGAAGGTCTGATTAGCAGCTCCTCAAGGCAGCCTGTTCCATGCTGAGGGCACGGTGGTGAGCTCTGCAGAGAAAACAAGAATGAGGGATGTGCAAGGGGTGATTTATCATGGGGAGGTGCCTCGGGGCAGCAGCATTCAGCCCTGCTGTGACAGCAGAAGCACATCTCAAATCACCTGCTGGAGCAGAAAGTACCCCAGTTAAACCAGCAAAAGCCTGGAAAGGAATCCAGGGTGACACAGAAAAAAACCCAATTACTGCAAACTCATCCTGCACGTCAACATTTTCACCTGCTAATGCAATATGCCACAATAAAATCCCTGCCCTCAAGAAGCAGGATATAAAAGCAGAGATGCAGGTTTAATCTGTCCTTAAAGATTTTCAGACATTGAAAGAATAAAAACCAAGGAGAAAAAAACCCTCAAGGGAAAAGTCAGCTGCTGTCCCCCGAGCCCCAGCCCAGAGCCCTGTGGGGCAGTGAGGCGGGCATTGCCATGTGCAGCTCTGCCAGGGGAATTCGGGCACGGGCACCAAAGCACACACTGCTCTCTGCCCTCAGACATCCTCTCACTGCTCTCCAGGAACGCCTCTACAACACAGAACTTTGCTAATTGCAGTCACGGGATCCCACACTGCTTTGGGTAGGGAGGGACCTCCAAACTCAGCAGGTTCCAAGCCTCTGCCATGGGCAGGGATGTTCCCCATCAGTCAGGTTGCTCCCAGCCCCATCCAGCCTCTGAGCTGGGGCAGGCCAGCTCCACGGAGAGGGGCTGAGGGTGGGTTTGTGTCCCAGGAGGACACAAAGGCCCTGCCTCACCTAGAGGGGTGGGCACCCTGCTGGACCTTCTCAGGGCTTCTCCCTCTCCAGGAGAGCCACTCCTGCCTAAAGGCGAGCTTTTCATGCCCACATGCTCCTCTTTTAAACTAGAATTTGCTTAATGGAGATAGACAGGTCTGCAGGTAAGTCAGCAGGCAGATATATATATATATATATATGTATATACACGCACAAAAGGGTAGACATATATATATATAAGGATATTGATATAGAATACAGAGATAGACATAGAAATAGACAAAAATAGAGAGACAGAGATAGATAGATAGATAGATAGATAGATAGATAGATAGATAGATAGATAGATAGATAGATAGATAGATAGATAATACAGACAAGGCACAGCAGACCTTCCCTACCCAGGTGTGTGTCCCAGATGCTACTTGTCGGATGTCAGGGACAAGGGGCTGGCCCCAGAGCTGTCCCCAGGCCCCTTCCAGCCATGTGAGGAAGGCCTGTGGGGCAGGGCCAGCACAGAAACCTCCCTGCACTGCCACCATTCCAGCACAGAAACCTCCCTGCACTGCCACCGCTCCAGCACAGAAACCTCCCTGCACTGCCACCGCTCCAGCACAGAAACCTCAGTGCACTGCCACCGCTCCAGCACAGAAACCTCCCTGCACTGCCACAGCTCCAGCACAGAAACCTCCCTGCACTGCCACCATTCCCACTGACACAGCTTCCCCTGAACCTTTGGAGCAAAGGGCTCAGGGTAACAATTCAGTCCTTTTTTTTGGGACTGAAATATGAAACCAGAGGTTTTGCAAGTCCCAGCTCAAGTGCTGGAACAGCGGATGTGCCTCCACTGCTCCTCTAGAAATAGCAGCTTTCCTCCTGGCTTGGAAAAACCACCATGGCACTTTATTTCTAGAGCATGACCACAATTCTGTGTCCCTTCTGTGGTCAGCTGAAAGAAAAACAATATCTTGGGGTGACTTGATGATGCTTGTATTGCCAGTTGTCTGAGGGGATACAAGCATCACACAAATCATCCTTAGCACCAATTAAACAACCCTGACTCCTGCCCATGGCACAGGTGAGGCTGGCACCAGGGTTCACCAGGAGGTGACAGTGCCCAAGGCTCCCCCATGGTCTGCCCAGCAACAGCCTTTCAAATTCCATTAAGAACTACATGATAGCTTCTTAAATTCGAGTTATAATTTTAAATTGTGTGCTAATTTGCATCTTTCTTACTTGCAACATATCTCACTATTGTAAGTATACAAAAAGGTATTATCTGATTAAATGGTGTATTTTACAACTTTTTTTTTAAGCCTGGAATAAACACAAAATTTGGATTTTCTTTCCAAATCTTGGAAAGAAGAAAAAAAACTAAACTAAAATGATGCTAAAAATAGCATAAATATTTATTTTTAGAAAGCACCAAATCAACTTCATTACACAGCTTTGAGCCTGGCAGCCTCGCACACTGCACCAGCCGGGTGACACACGGCGCTCCTGGGGGTGCCAGCCTTTTTCCTGCCTCTCACTGGGACCAGGAATCTCACAGCATCCTTCCCAGCCCTGCTGACAGGACGCTGCTGTGGCACTGCTGTGGCACTGCTGTGGCACCACAGAGCAGCTGCCCCTCAGGCTGCCCCCGTCCACCAGGGCCGCCCCAGGCTCAGGCTGCTGAGACTGCCTGGGCCAAAGGGGTCCCGGCAGAGCCTTGGGGTGCCCCACTGCTCCGCCCTAGGACAGTGCTGTAGGACGTGGAGGCCAGCGCTGGGACCCCTTGGAAAGGCAGGAAACTGCCGTTTGTGGCAGAGCTGCAGTTTGTGAGCACAGAGCTGCTGTGTGAAAGCAGCTGGGAGCAGTGTGCCCAGGCAGCCGCCAGCCCGGGACAGAGTGTGCCCAGCCTGGTTCAGACTGTGCCCCCCAGCCTGCATTGTGCTCCCCAGCCTGCATTGTGCCCCCCAGCCCGCAGTGTGCCCCCCCCAGCCCCCAGCGTGCCCCCCAGGCCGCAGTGTACCCCCCCAGCCCGCATTGTGCCCCCCAGCCCGCATTGTGCCCCCCAGGCCGGGCCAGCGTGCCCCCCAGCCCGCAGTGTGCCCCCCAGCCCGCAGTGTGCCCCCCAGCCCGCATTGTGCCCCCCAGGCCGGGCCAGCTGGGCACTCACCGAGCGGCAGGCGCAGCGTGATGTTGTTGCAGAAGTCGGTGTAGCAGCACTCGGTCCTGGTGATGTTCTTGGAGCTGTGGCAGAAGACCTGTGCGTGCAGCTCGGGCAGGGACACGCAGGACTTGACCACCTCCTCGCGCCCGTTGCTCAGCATCACCGAGGCCCAGCAGGCGCCCTCCGTCTGGCATGTGAAGTTGGTGTGCTCGCACAGCTGGCACACGCACTGCAGGCCTGCAAGCAGGGCACAGCTGGGCACAGCTGGCTGGGGCACGCAGAGCCCCAGGGCGCTGCGCCAGCTGCTGCCCAGGGTGCCCCGCGAGCTCTGGCATGGGGTCAGTGCTGGGAACGGGGTGCTGGATGCAGCCGGGCCCGGGGCACCCCAGCAGCACGGGTCCCCAGCACCCACACGTGACAAGTGTTTAAATCTCGGTCCCAGGGGATTTTAGAGGTGTCATCTGTCTTTTGTGGTGGAGAAGAATGGCCACCCCAAAAAGCAGCTCCCCTGCAGGCTGGCTCCCAAAACCACAGCACCCCTTGCCTGTCCCATCACCTGCCCACAGCAGCCACCCCAGCCCAGCTGTGCCAGAGCCCACTGGCTGAGACACAGAGGGGCAGAGCCCCGAGCCAGGTGAAACACTCAGCACCCCAGCATGGGCACAGGGACAGACTCCTCCTCCTCCTCCTCCCCGTGTGCCCTGGGATGAGGCACCTTGTCCAGGCCACCCTCCAACTCTGCCAGTCTGAGCCCTGCTCTGCTCAGGACAATCATTTCAGCCATAAATCTTTCTGTTTCCTTTGGAATTGTGGGGGAGAGGGTCTTTCTTTTACCTAAGGATAAGAGAGAGTTGAAAAGTAAAACGTGGGCTAGCGGTGGGCTTGCCAGTGCTGGGGGCACAGCTGGGCTCGATAACCTCAGAGGGTTTCCAGCCTAAAGCATTCCACAATTCTGCCATCCCAGAGTACCCAGAGGAGCACAGAAGTCCTGACAGACATCAGCACAGGTCTGATTTCTGTCTCTGTGCCCCTCTTTGCTTCCCTCACAACAATCCCCATCCTGTGCCACCCTCCTGCAGTGACTGGAGGTGTTCATCTGCACTCAGGCCCACAACAACGTCCCTGGTGCGGTGTCCGTGCTGGCTGAGGCTGTACCAGCAGTGCTGCTCAGCTCTCCCTGCACAGGAGCAGGCACCATCCGCCACACACTGCACACCAGCCAAACCTCTCCTTAAAGACATCAACCTGCTCCTGGAACTGCTGCCAGGAGAGAGACTCATCAGACCCAAATAAATGAGAGATCTAGCAGGAGGAAAACAGACACATCATCACCACAACTGCAAAATAAAAGCATTATTGAGGAAATGAGTCTAAGATTGTTGCAAGTGTCTTCGGGGCTCTAGACACGTCATTATGGTGGTTTTGTCCCTTTCTCACAGTCTAAAAATAAGATGAAAAATTATCTTTATTACGTCACCTGCAGTGGATGACTACAGATTTATCCATGCTCTGTATTTGCAGATTACTTGAGAGCAGAGCTGATCAAAACTGTCCCTGCACATCCCGAGCAGCCCCACAAACATGGGGTGAGTTAAGGGTGGTTGGGGAGCCCTGTACCCTGACCTCACTGAGAGAGCCATTGCCACAACCACAAGGGCTCTGCCCCACCAAATCCTGCCCTCACATGGGGGGAAATGGAAAACTGTAGCTGAATCTGCTCAGAGACATGATCAGAGTTGGAGTTGGGGGAAAGACAAGACACTTTCCTCACAGAAGACCTTCACAGACCGCTTTAAAATATAATTCTACAAAAGCAGAAGCCTCAGGTTCCCCAGACACCTGCCTGTGCTGCTGGCTGACTTCTCGTGCAGAAAAATTGACAGAAATCACAAACCAGGTACAAATCCCTGGCCCTGTTTCCAGAGCACTTGTGTCCATCCAGAACCCTTTGTTAACAGAGCAGAAAGGTGACTGAGTACAGCCATTAAAACCCAGGTTTCTTGCACCTGTGCCACCTCAGCTGCCTCAGCTCTTGTGGAACCGGGGAGCAGCCTGGGCCCTCTGGCACATCCCCCTGGGCAGATCCAGGGGTTTCCTGTGGCGGTGGCCACAAGGGTTCTTGGGTGAAGGAAGAGACGAGAAGGTTGACTCCATTATCAGAAGGCTTGATTTATTATTTTAAGATATAAACATATACTATACTATACTAAAAAGAAAAAGCAGGAGAGCTTTTCAGAAGCTTGCTAAGCTAAGAATAGAAAAGTAAAGAAATGAATAACACACGCGCTGGCCTTGACAAACTGTGAGAGCTCGCTCTGCTGTGACTGGTCACTGAACCAAAACATCCACACCAGACCGAGCATGGATCACCCTGTTGCATTCCACAGCAGCAGATAATTATTGTTTAGCTTTTGTTTCTGGGGCCTCAGCTTCCCAGAAGGAAAAATCCTAAAAAGAGGATTTTAGTGAAAAGGATGTCTGCGACAGTTTCCCACGGCCACCCCACTGAGCAGGGGGTGACAAACGGGGTGTCACAGCCCCGCTGTGCCCCACAGAGCCCTTCACACACCTGTGCAACCCCTGCTGCTCCAGGGAGCCCGTGTCCAGCCCTGCTGACATCCTCAGGGACACGGCACTCACCAGAGCCGTGCTTTCTCTGTTCTGCTCCGTCAGGAGCGCCCCAGGGCTGCTCCTGGTCACTCTCAGCAACTCCTCCCACCGGAGAGGCTTGCCCAGGTCAGTTCCATCACCAGCCCGTCTACAGCCAGTGGCGATGTACCCCGAGTTTCACCCCGCACATGTGGGCCATTCCTGCCCTGATGTGCCCGTGCTGTCCCAGAGGAGCCAGCAGGGCGTTCCCCTCCGCCTGCAGGCAGAGCGGAGCAGCGCAGTGATGGGAGATCCCCCTCTCACCGCCCAAGCCAGCAGCACCTTCGAGCTGCCTCCCTCCCGCAGAGCACGAGAGAAGAGGAAGAACCGGCAGCTACTGGCTGAAATGCTCTATGCAGCCAGAAATGTTCCCTCCCTGCCCCAAGCCATCCCTGAGCACAGTCCTGGCAATGCCCTTGGGGATGCTCTGTCTCAGGGCAAAAGCCAGGACTGCCACCCCCTGGAAACCAAGGAATGGAACAAGGTGCCTGGCAAAGAGTTAAAGGATCAAAGAGGCAGGCAGAAAATGTGCTCCCCGACTTTCAAAATAAGGCACTCTTTAATCTGGTAATGAACAGTCAATGCTCATTGACTCTAGCACAACAATTCCCTTCAAACATTCCATTCTCTGGTTGAGAAATCAGGAGAAAGGGACCGGCTGAAGCACACCATGGCTGCAGAGAGCACAGCAGGCAGCCGGGCTGGCCACCAGCAGTGCCAGCCCCGGGCATGGAGCTCTGCAGCATCACTCCCCCGTGTGCCCTGAGCCTCCCCAGAGCCCCCATCCCAGCAGGGCCGGCGCTGCCCACCAGGACTGCCTGGAGAGCTGGGCAGGACACAGCGGGGCAGGACAGGGACCCCACAGGCTCCCTCGGGCAGCGACAGGAGCCACGGACAGACTGAGGGACAGAGGGACCCCTCCCAGGGCAGCTGGCACCCACAGGGCCCCACAGCAGCAGGAGAACACGAGGGGCGCAGGAGATGCCCACTGTGGCACACAGGGAAAGCAGAATTTGGGTACTACAGTGGGATGCTTCCCCACGGTAGGACACGCACCTGGACCTGACTGACTGGGCTGGAAAGGCCTCTGAGACCGAGTCCAACTGTTCCTCATCTCTGCTGAGGTCACTGCTGACCCACTTGGTCCCTGTGCCACAGCCATGGGGCTGTGGGTCCCTCCAGGGATGGGGACTGCATCACTGCCCGTGCTGGGGCACCAACAGCCAGGGACAGGGACAGCACACAGAACAGCCAGGGGACAGGGACAGCAACAGCACACAGAACAGCCAGGGGACAGGGACAGCACACAGAACAGCCAGGGACAGCAACAGCACACAGAACAGCCAGGGACAGCAACAGCACACAGAACAGCCAGGGACAGGGACACCATACAGAACAGCCAGAGAGAGGGACAGCACACAGAACAGCCAGGGGACAGGGACAGCACACAGAACAGCCAGGGGACAGGGACAGCACACAGAACAGCCAGGGGACAGGGACACCATACAGAACAGCCAGGGGACAGGGACACCATACAGAACAGCCAGGGACAGCAACAGCACACAGAACAGCCAGGGGACAGGGACAGCACACAGAACAGCCAGAGAGAGGGACAGCACACAGAACAGCCAGGGGACAGGGACAGCAACAGCACACAGAACAGCCAGGGGACAGCAACAGCACACAGAACAGCCAGGGACAGGGACAGCAACAGCACACAGAACAGGCAGGGACAGGGACAGCACACAGAACAGCCAGGGACAGGGACAGCAACAGCACACAGAACAGGCAGGGACAGCAACAGCACACAGAACAGCCAGGGACAGGGACAACAGCACACAGAACAGGCAGGGACAGGGACAGCACACAGAACAGCCAGGGACAGGGACAGCAACAGCACACAGAACAGCCAGGGGACAGGGACAGCACACAGAACAGCCAGGGACAGCAACAGCACACAGAACAGCCAGGGACAGGGACACCATACAGAACAGCCAGAGAGAGGGACAGCACACAGAACAGCCAGGGGACAGGGACAGCACACAGAACAGCCAGGGGACAGGGACACCATACAGAACAGCCAGGGGACAGGGACACCATACAGAACAGCCAGGGACAGCAACAGCACACAGAACAGCCAGAGAGAGGGACAGCACACAGAACAGCCAGAGAGAGGGACAGCACACAGAACAGCCAGGGGACAGGGACAGCAACAGCACACAGAACAGCCAGGGACAGCAACAGCACACAGAACAGCCAGGGGACAGGGACAGCACACAGAACAGCCAGGGGACAGGGACAGCAACAGCACACAGAACAGCCAGGGACAGCAACAGCACACAGAACAGCCAGGGACAGGGACAGCACACAGAACAGCCAGAGGACAGGGACAGCACACAGAACAGCCAGGGGACAGGGACAGCACACAGAACAGCCAGGGGACAGGGACAGCACACAGAACAGCCAGGGACAGGGACAGCACACAGAACAGCCAGGGACAGCAACAGCACACAGAACAGCCAGGGACAGCAACAGCACACAGAACAAACAGCCAGGGACAGCGACAGCACACAGAACAGCCAGCTCAGCTGTGCCCGAGCAGGACAGCACACCCTCACCCTCTGGGAACAGAGCGCTGTGCCTCCCCGGGGAGTGCTGCAACTGCAGCTCGTGGGGAGAGCAGGAGACACCAGGACAAGAGGCAGCCTTGCTCTGCCATGTGGGATCAGACAGTGTCACCCACCTCAGAAAGGCACAGGAGAAGCAGGAAGAGTTTCCAGGACAGACAGCAAGGGGATCAGGCATTAAGAAACTCAGCTGTCATGTCAAAGCCAGTTCTGGAGAGGTGTGAGGGTTCTATGAAGAAATCATAGCTCACACCTAGAAGATGAGTGGGGTGGGGTACTCACCATTTCACGGGTACCCAAAAGCTCTGGGCAGGAGTCCCAGGCAGCACACTCCACAGAGCAGGAGGGAGCGCTCCGCTCCTCTCCTCTCCTCTCCTCTCCTCTCCTCTCCTCTCCTCTCCTCTCCTCTCCAGGTGCACCCAGGTAGCACAGCCCCTCCCACCCGTGCCCGGGGACTCCCAGCGGCTGCCGCGGGTGATGAGAGAGGCAGCAGCTCCCAGCCCAGAGCCCCCCAGCGCAGCCCATCCTCCCCACCCCAGCGCCTGCTGCAGGGCCCGGGGACCCCTCAGCACAGCAGGGACAGGTCCAGCCCCGGCCATGGAAGTGACAAATTTATTCTCTTGTAACACGTTTCTTCAGAACGCAAAACCAGAATTTTGAGCAATGTCAGGTCTTAAAAAAAAAAAACAAACCTGCTTTTTGGACTATAATGAAAAATATGGAGAAGTTCCCCCTCTGGAGAGGGCTCTGAAAAAAAATAGTTGGAGGAAAAGCTCCCTATATAAATATACTGTAAGACTGGCTGATAAAAACTGCACAAAAACTAGAAAGTTGTAGAGAAGAGAGGAAAAGTATTTGTTCTAGAATTGAGGAGAAAATGTCTTTGAATGAGAGACATCACAGAGTTCCAGAGTTTTGATTTCTTAAATAAACATCTGGGGAATGATTTTATAAATATTTGTAAGTATCATTATTTGGGAAGGAGGATACTGGATGCTCAAAATCCCCATTCTGGAAAAGCTCAGCAGCCAAGGCAAAACGCAGCAGGCAGGAGCTGGGTCCAGGCATTGAAATTAACATTACCAGGGCAGGGAAAGGGCTACAACACCCAGGGAAATTACTTTTGGTGGAATAAGCTGCCAAAGGACATTTTTGGGTTTGAACAGGCGAGGGATCCTTGGGAAGGTTTTATGGGACACGAGTGACACAGCAGAGTTCTGTGAGTGCAGGGATGATTTTGTGTCCTGCAGCTCTTGCACAGAGCTGAACAAGAACTCGCTGGTCCCAGCCCGTGGGAGGCTGAGGGTGCAAACTCCAGGGGAGCAGCTGAGATAACCCAGGCTGAGCGCTCTGATCCACGGCAAGGCTGGAACTGCTTGCACAAGAGAGTCCCCAGCACTGAACACTCCTAAAGTCACATCTGAGGGGTTTGACAAGGAATTTTCCACCCAGACAGTCGCGCTGCCTGTCCCCTCTATTGCCACATCTGCCTGTCTGGTCTGTGCACACCCAGGCCTGAGCCAGGCTCGGGGCAGGGCAGGAGGAGAGGACCCTGCACTGCACCTGCAGAGACCAAAGCAGCACAAGACTTTGATTCACAGAACCATCAAACCCAGCGCGGTTCCGTCGTGCTCTGGAGGCTCTGCAGAGGGAGCTGCTACCAGCCACGCGCTGCAAGGCTCGGCTTTACCTCGGGCACACCGGGAGCCCGTCCCTGGGGTGGCTCCCAACCACAGCGCAGCCCCAGAGAAGTAAGGAGCAGAGCCCTTACGGAGCAGGTTTTACACCCTGAGGAGGTACCAGAGGTTACCAGATGTGCAGTACTACGCAGAAGCACCTCGCAGCCCACAGCTGGGCTCTGTTCCGCCTCCCTGCCCGAAGCAGGGGCTCTGTGAGCAGCTGGGTGGGCGCTGGGGGGACACGGTCCTTCCCGCACCCGGGGCTGTGACCTCCCCTCTCTGCTAGCGAGCACCACGCAAGGAAACTGCTCTGGTGAAAACACGGACAGAAAGGTAAAACCCAGAAAACCTAACAGAAAAACTGCAAAATATTCTGTGGCACGCTGCCTTGCTTACCGCTGGTTCGCAGAGCGCTGCTAGGGAGCGCGGGTTTGGGCTGTAAAGGGCCGATTGAGGGCAGGGAGCTCTCCCAGCACCTGTGCTACCGGTGCGGAGGGACCCGGCTGCCTCCGCTGGGGCACGGGCACCGCCGGGCGCCGGGACGGGTCCTGCCACCGGCACCGGGGCCGCTCCGTCCGAGCACCTGCCCCGAGCAGCCCCGGGACGGATCCGCCCGGGATGCCGCGGGAAGCCCCGGGCATCAGGGATTCCGCTCCGGTAAGTCCCCGCTGACCCGGTTACCGGCACTCGCGGCCGGGATTAGAGGCACCGAGCGCCCGAACCCCCCGCACGGCGACGGGCGCACGGCCGCGATGGATAAACGGGGCTCTAGCGCAGCGCCCCGAGCATCGCGCTGCCCGGCTCCCGGTGCTGCTCCCGGTGCCGCTCCCGGTGCCGCCGTACCTGCGCAGAGGGACACGGCGGCGCCCAGCAGCGGCAGCGCCGCCCGCAGCGCGGGGCCGGGCGCGCCCCGCATGGCCCCGGGGCCGGTGCCGCTCGGGGCCGGTGCCGCTCCCGGTGCCGCTCGGGGCCGGTGCCGGCGCTGCTCCCCGCCGGTGCCGCTCACCGGCCCCGCCGGCCGCGGCTTTAGCGGCTTTAGCGGGGAGGGGCCCGGGCCGGCCCCGCCGGACCCCCGCCCCGCTCGGCCCCCGCTCCCCGGGCCGGGGATGCGGGCTCGGCCCGCCGCCCCCGGGACGGGCAGCGGGGCCGGGCAGCCCCGGCGCGGAGCGGGGACCGGGCCAGGGCCCCCCGAGCCCCCGCTCCGCTCGGCCCCACTCCGCGCCCCCGGCTCCGCGCTGCCCTCGGGGCTTCTGCCCGCAGAGATGCGCAAAACCGGCCCTGGGACAAGGACGGTTCTTAATCTTGGGAGTTTTGCCAAATCGCCATCAGCGCCTTTTGGCACCTGCCCTGGGACTTCTCCATCGGGCTGCACTGAATCACCCATGAACAGCGACGTGTTGAACAGTTTGCGGCATTTCTGCAATATCTGAATGGCTTTGAACTAAAAGAGATTTAGATTAGATGTTAGGAAGAAAAGCACTGGCACAGGTTGCCCAGAGAACCTGTGGCTGCTCCATCCCTGGAAGTGCTCCAGGGCAGGCTGGCCGGGGCTTGGAGCAACCTGGGACTGAGGGAAGTGTCCCTGCCCATGGCAGGGGGTGGTACTGGACAAGCTTTAAGGTCCCTGTCAACACAAACCATTCTAGGATTCTGTGATTACACCTGCACAAGCAAAAATCATCTGACTAAATTCTTTTTGCAAGAAAACAAATTGCCCTCCACCACAGTACAGACCCAGCAGAGATGAAACCCAAGTACTGGGATCGAGTGGCTGCTAAGCAGCACCAGAAAAAGCTGCTCTTGTACTTTTTGCTTTTTAAAATTCTCATTCAAAGACATCCCGGGAAGACCCTCAGGACTTCCATGTCACTCCATCCTCAATTAATTGTGATGGGAATTACAACATCTTAGTGCAGCAAAGTCCAACACAGCAGTCCCTGTGGGTTGATGTTTTATTGCACTGAAACACAGCACAGCAGATATTGCACACCTAACTGCTTGGGAAATACTGCAGGGGGGTTAGAAAATACCTGCCAGGATCTAATAAAATATGAAGGTTTGGGTGTCAGAGCAATCAAACAAGAGAGGAAAAATTGCCACTGTTTCCTTTCTGGAAGGCTGGAGCCGGTGACTGCTCCCTGCCCACGGCTCCCCGTGTCCTGCACCTGCTCAGCCATCCATCACTTGCCAAGTAGCTGTTAAGCCACGTATTCCTTTCCTGGAGATCCCAGCTGCTCTGGGAACACCAGGAGGGAGCACTGGATCCTCAGCAGCACCCAGGCACTGCTCACCCTGCAGTCAGACCAGACCACGGCAGCGCTGGTCCCGGCACATCCGTGTTCGCTTCCACCCCTTCCCAAGTCTTACAAACAATTCACTTATAGAAAATGTAAATACAACTCATTCAGACTCTGGTTTGGTTCACAGCACGGAATTATTCTGCTTTTCCATGTAAAGGAAGACATAAAAGTAGGAATTATGTAATTAGCTTTTCTTCAGTTTAAGAAAGAAAACGTACAGAACATGTTCACTCACACTTTGCAGAAGCGAAGAAAAGAGCATCTCCTGCACTTCTAAAGAAGGAGAATCAAAGCTTTTATTAAATAAAATATATATATACTCGGGGACCTGAAGGTTTGGGTCCTGGTTATCCATCATCACTGAGCCTTCACCCTCTGCCTGATCTTCCTCAGGCCTTTGACACAGCAAACACCAGCAGAAACCAAAAGAACAAGAACAACAAAGGGATGGGAGGGGCAAAACCCCCACCACGCTTTGAGGCTGTTGTGAGACAAATGTGCTCCCCAGCCTGGCTGTTTGCATGGCAGGGCTCATGGGGCACAGGAACAGCCTGTCCTGGGGATTTAAGACTCTTTGGAAATAGGTACCACCAGAGAAACTTCTGCTGACTGAAAGCACTTACAGAGTTGGCCAAAAGCCGAGAATTTCATTTCGTAATTTGTTTTGCTCCACATCAGGACAAAACCAAGATCTACTGAAATTTTGTGCAAAAAAGCCCAAAGGGAATCCACAAACTCCCCAGCCCGGGCAGCAGGTCAGCAGTTACCCCTCCCCTTGGTCCTCTGCCTCTCACATCAGTGTCCTGGCTACAGAGCAGCCTTGCACTCCCTTGGTCACACTCTGCTCATCCAGAAATGCCATAAAACCACCAAAACATTCTGATCAGGATTATACATTCTGGCAAAAGCATTATATTGTTAGCTGTGGCAATTAGAACAAGAGGTGAAAGATTCCCAGACTGTTCCAAGAAACATTTTCTAATTCTTTAGTCACCCCCTCCCCAGATGCTGCTTCCTGTGGCTCTGCAATCAAACACACAGTAGCCCATAAATCTCCTGAAAGGTCACATTGCAGTGGGTGGGGGCCTTTCTGATGAGGAGGGCAGTAATGGGGCTGCCTGGAGTATTTGAGCATCAGGCATAAGTGTTCAAAGAGCATTAGTGCATTAAAAAGTTATTTCATCATGGAATGGGTTGGGTTGGAAGGACCTCAAAGCCCACCCTGCTCCACCCCTGCCATGGCAGGGACCCCTCCCACTGTCCCAGGGTGCTCCAGTGTCCAACCCAGCCTGGGACACTGCCAGGGATCCAGGGCCATTCTTTCTACCTAAGCCCAACCCACCAGATTTCCAACGGGAAGTTTCCAGTGGCCCAGTTTGGAACCATCTCCCAGTGGAGTGAGAGGAGATTTGCCAGAAACAGCAACAGGAAACTGAACCATCCACCTGGAATGGCCAGAATGGCCAAAGGCACCAAATTGGAATAAGGGAGAGGGCCAGAGCCCTTCTCCTAAGGGTTTAATTTGAATTCAAGGTCCTCATAAAACAGAGCAAAAGACACTGAGAACATGGAGTTGCGTCAAGTTTCTCATGCAAATTTTTTTTCAAGTGCTTGCAGAGGAGACACAATTGCAGGTTCTCTCACTTCAGCAAACAGTTAGAAACAACAAAATACCCTTTTTATGTTAACTGGTAGCGGTGTCCTTTCTCCCAGCGAAGAGGGGCTCTCACATGTTTTGGATTCCCGCAGAATCTCGTCTCTTCTGTCCTCAGCTCCCTGCACTGCACACAGGACGCAGCCAAGGCAGCACCACTGCAGGCACTAAAGTGCGATCGCATTTTAAGGCTCCAGGTTTTCCAGAACATTCCAAGAATGAAAAGAGAGCCATGTTGTGAATCTGAAATACCCATGAAATTTGGGAAAAGGATTTTTGGGTGGTGAAAATTGGAGAAAACTGCTGCAGAGACACATGGGGGAGGAGATGGGGGCAACGCAAAGTCCTTGACTCCAGCTGGCAGCGCACTAAGGGTGTCATCATCTTTTAAGATCCAAAGAGCAAGCTGACTGCAAGTTTTAATGTCTTTAACCAAAAAATCCCTGGCCTTGCTAGGTATGATTTCCTTCTGGCACAGTTTTTCACAGTTGACACACGGCTTATCTCTGAGCTTGAACAGAAGAAGAACAATACACAGGGATGAGAGGAAGGTATGCGTGGCCTTTTCCATGCTGTGAAAGCCACCAAAAAACGCCCAAAAAAACCTTTTTAAAAAATCTCTCCACGATACCCACGGGAAGAAGAAAAATCCAGGTGTTGAAGCTGTACACAGTATCAGCTTTTCATTTTTTGAGAGGAAAATATTTTAGCACAGAAACCAAGACCTGGACTTGCTGACACTGATGCCAGTATCTGGATGCTGTTGATTTTAGGAGATCGGAGTAGTTTGGTGACAGAAGAAGTGGACAGTCACTGCACTGGAGAAGGTGGTCAGTGCTTGGGTGGGGGCTGCAGTTGGAGACAAATTATTAATTACTGATGTTAGATAATTTTTAAAATCCACCTCAGAGGCTCAGACATGGGAGAGAAGAGCCCCGAGGAAGGGATGGGCGCCCCAGGGCTGCACTCTGGGTTTTGACACAGAGCTGGATGTCACACAGCCTGACACAGGGCAGCCACTGTGATGCCAAGGGGGACTCTGGGCCGCGTTTAAAAAAAAACAACAGCCAACAAGTGACATGGCCCAGGTGTGAGAGCTGGCAGACCCTGTGGGGTGCTGTCCCACAGGCACCATCCCAGCCCCAGAGCAGCCGGGCTGGTGCAGAGCAGGTGAGCCAGGGTCAGTGCCCCCAAGCCCTGGCACATCCCTCCCACAGCACCAGGGGCTGCAGGACAAGGCCAGAGAGAAGCTGCAGCCTGGGGCAGGTCCCAGCTCTGCTCCTGCAGCCTGTTCCTCCAGGAGGGGCTGGCTGGACATGAGCTGGGCCCAGCAGAGCTCGGCCCTCCCTGGCAGGCTCTGGCTCTGTGCTGGCACGGCTCTGTGGGCCAGGCACCAAAGGGCGCTGGCACTTTCCCTTCCAAATGGGAATGTAAAGCCCAGGTGCTATGCCCAGGTGAGAGCACCTGTCACAGTACCTCAGTAGCTCGACATTGGATGAAACACCTACTTTTCTCACACAAACCTTATCTTCTAAATGTATGCTGTGCTTGAGAGTCTCTCTCTATAAATGGAACAGCACCTGGAATGTCTTTGCTTCCTTTCTCCAGCACCAACCACTGTGCCAAGGCTCAGCACTTAGTACAGCAGACATTTTGCCTCACAGGGAAGAGAACTGTCCCTATCCAACAGTTTAATTCAGGTAAATACAATTCTGGAAGGATGGATTTTTGATGGATAATTCCAGCCCAGAAGGCCCACAAGGGAAGTTCCAGCTGAGGGGGAGGAAGCCTTCAGTGAGTTCCCTACAGCAACACAAACTGGAGAGCCTGGCCTCAGGCTGCTCCCAGCAGCTCTCCATCCCCAGGACACCCTGGAGTGCCCCATATTCCTGACCAGCAACAAACCCTCTGCATATGGAATCATGGAACCACAGGATAGTTAGGGTTGAAAGGCCCATCCCATTCCCATTCCCCTGCCATGGCAGGGACACCTCCCACTATCTCAGGCCACTTCAAACCCCATTGAACCTGACCTTGGACACTTCCAGGGATCCAGGGGCAGCCACAGCCTCTCCAGGCAACAGAGAAATCCAAACAAAAATCTACATTTCCTGTACCCCTCAAGATCGGACACACCCTTGGTTCCATCCAGTCTTCCTGGTGTAGCTGCTGGGACTGTCCCCAGCAGCAGGACAGCTGGATCCCACAGGCAGAGCTGCTCATTAGAGCCGTTTCCAGGCAGGGCCTCCCCTGAGCAGGCTCTGATCCCAGCTCCGTCCTGGCTGGCGCAGTGCAAACCCGCCAGACACATGAATAATTCAGCTGCAGCAGGAACTTGCCATCGCCATAGTAATAAACGCAGCGACACCCTCACTGCAGCAGATTATGTATAAGAATTCCAAATCTCTTTAGAAGATTAGATTTTTGTGGAGGTACTAGGGGAACACTGATTAAGGAACACGCTGGAAAGTCACATGGGAGGCTGGGGTGTTCCCTTCACGTGGAATCTCCCCCACTGCCTGAGCCCTGACACCTCCAGGGAAAAGCAGCAAGGGATGCTCTCCTGGGACTGTCCAGGCACCTGGAGATGAGGTTAAACCACACAGGTAACGCTTCCCTGGCTGTCACTGAGTCTTCCCTTCTCTGCCCCACTCCAGTTCCCAAGGGGAGCCCAGTGACTCCCACTGGCTTGGGCAGCACAGACCCTGACTGTCCTCAGCAGTAACTGCACATCAGGACAGCTCAGTGGTGCATGACTAATCCCACTCAAGGGATCAGAACTTGCTAAGAAGAAACTCCCAATGATTACTTTCCTCTTCACTTTCTTGATTCACATTCACCAAATAGCAACCCAATTCCAATACACACACTAGCTAACACTTCAAACAGTTCAGTTGATGCCTGGACCAAAAGTACTTCAGTAGCAGGGGGAAAGTGAAATATGTTTAAAATAAACCCTGGATGCTTGCTATGCAGAAGGCACTCATTGGAGCAGCAGCAGCAAGGGTGACCTTGCCCAGCACACCCAGGAGTGCCCAGGACTCCCAGCACTGACAGACTCTGTTACCCTGCCAGTGGCTTTTCCACATAATCTCCTTTACCTAACACAGCATAAAGAGTATTACTGGGGTGTTCCTATGGCTTGTGGTTTTATCCTTTTGTTGGTTATCCCCTGTGCGCTCAGAGAAGGGAATGGAGCCCCAGGAGCAGCTGAGGGAGCTGGAAAGGGGCTCAGCCTGGAGCAAAGGAGGCGCAGGGGGGACCTCGTGGCTCTGCACAGCTCCTGACAGGGGGTGGAGAGAGACCCGTGGTGTTCCTGCTGCAGCCCCAGCACAGCTGACAGCCAGCACCCAGCGCTGGGGCTGCAAACCCAAACCCAACCCAGAGCTGCTCCCAGCCTGCAGTCAGCACTGGTCTAGAACACAGCACTTTGCAGAGGATGCTGGAGCACAAAGAAGAGCTGGAGCAGGTATGTAACAGAATGCCCAGTAAGATGCTGTGACTCAGAGTGGCAGGGTGGGAGGGACACAGCCCAGCTTCCACCAGGACAGCCAGAGCCGTCACTAACCCTCAGCACAACAGGTTGCTCTCTCCTCCAAGCCCTGCACTGGGAAACACTGGAGAGGTGAAAACTCCAACCAAAACCCTGACCACACACCCCCACTCACACTGAAGTGCCACCTCGGCCTCTGTCCCCACTCTGCAGTGCCACCTCCTGTCACCTCAGCCTGTCCAGACACCCCTGCTGGCCTCACCCCAAGCACCTCCACAAGAGCCTGCCTTGCTTCCCACCTGGTTCAAGTCCCGCTGCCTGTTCCATCAGCTGTGTCCCAGAAAGGCAGGTGTCCCCACAGGCAGGGGCACTGCAGGGCTGCAGGCAGTGCCCACTGTCAGCACTGCTGACCTCCCCTTCCACAGCTGCAGCGCAGCCTGGCTCCCCTGTGCCACGGACAGCCCGTCCCTCCCGGGCGCAGCCGTGTCCCAGCCAGCCCAGGGCACGGCTCACACACACACCAATTTAAAGCAAACCAAAACACATTCAGGCATTTGAATTCCTGTTACAAACTAAGAGAAAAACTCACTGAATCCCACTTCTCCTGGTTTTTTCTCATCACATATAATTAGAGAGCTGGCAGCTGGTGCCAGCTCAGGCTACTCTGCAGAGCTGTCTCTCAACCCCAGGCAGCACCTTCCCCACACACTGGGCTGCTGCTGCTCCTCCTGCACTGGGAATGAGGCACTGCACCCAGCTGGAATGGGACAGGGAGGATGGGGCTGAGCAGGACCAGTTACAGAGAGGCAGCAGAGCAGAACCTGGTACACCTGAAGTGCTGAAGGGACCCTCAGGGAAGTGTTTTAGCCCAGAGAGGAGGTGTGGAGAGGCTGATCCCTGCCCAGAGCCTTGGATCACCTGGGGGACCCCAAGCCTATGAATAAAGGAGCTCTTCCAAGGGTGAGAGGGCATTCCTGGGCTCCTCCAGGGGGTGTAAGGAAGGAGAGGAGTGGATGGAGAGTGCAGGCAGAGGGAAGCCTTGGTGCCCACCAAGCCAACTGCTTCCCAGGGCTGGGGATGCTGACCACGGGACAGGGACTGGGCCATGGCCAGGGAGAGCCCAGCACCTCCTGCTGCCCCTCTGGAGCCTCAGCACCTCGGAGGGGCATGAGCAGCCCCCAGGACCCTGCAGGTACAGCCCGGGGTCCCCCCGGGAACACCTGATCACTGACAGGCAGAAACACAACTAAAACACTCCCACGTTTGACTTGAAAACATTCTATTTAATTTATACAAATAACTACTAAATAGAAAAAGTAGATTAAAACAAAATAGTTATTTTTCTGGCAGAGTTTAAATGCATATTATATAGCTTAGAAGAAATAAAATGCATTTTCCCCACAGCATTCATGACCTAATATTCTAGTTAACTCCTCCATTGCTTTCCTTTCCCAGACCAGTAAGATGCCAGACGCAAGGTCCTGTGGGAAATGGCTATATATATGTTCCATATTCCAACTGAAAATATGGTACAGACCACACACCTACAAATGTGAAGCACTTAAAATGTGACTATCGAGTTGTAATATGATAATACAGAAAACAATTCATGTTTCAGGTTATATTGTGTTACAAAAACGTCTGTGTAAGAAATCATGAAAGAGGCCACATAAAAATAAGCTTTAACTTTATGCACTTATTTTACAGTTTAAAAAACTGGCAAGTGCACTAGTAATAAATAATTTGCAAGTTTTGGATAAACAAGAAATTCCTAATGTTCAGCATTATTGTAAACATCAGTACACATGTAAAATGCAGCTAAAATCTGACAGTTACATTTTCAGTTTACCGAATTCTTTTCCTATTACTCAGGCATAGATCAATGCAGGATACAGCCAATCATATTTTTGGCAAGTCATGTCGTTAAAATTAACAGTGACAGTGCAAGTAAGGAATGCAAAGAATTCCTAGTGCAATAAAGAAGAGAAGCACAGGCAATATTGCTGATTAAAATTTACCACTTCCATGTGTTCACCTTGGGAGTGATTAGGAGAATTAAAATAAAATATTAAAAAAAACAAAAAGGAAAAAAAAAGAAACAAAAAAGAAAAAAAAGAAAAAAAAGAAAAAAGAAAAAAGCTGTTCAAAGCCATTGTTTAATGCCCTGATCTTGTCTTAGGATTTCTCTGTCTTCCTTCAGGCCACCAGCCCAGGCACAGCGCGTCCGGCTGAGTCCCCAGCGCCGCCCGGCGTGGCCGGGCAGTGCCCGGGGTGCCCAGCTGCTCCCCAGAGCTCCGAGCAGCCACGGCGACCAGGGCTGGGAACTGCCTGGCCAGAGCCCTGCGGGCCAGCCAGGCGCCTTCCTGCCGGGAGAGCACCACGAGGAGAGGGTCAACAGTCAGCTTTCAGTTTGTCTAGGGAATTGTCAATTTTGGTCAAAGTCTTTTTGATGCGCAGGGCTGTCAGTCTGGCCGAGGGGTTCTGGTACCAGCACTCCTTCATCAGCTTGGCAAGGGACGTCAACGTCTGGGGAGGAACAGAAACCACACAGCACAGGGGTCACTCACAAACAACAAGCCAAGGAAGCACTGGCTGGGGCCAGGCACCCACACAGAGAGGTTTTACTGCCTAATGAACACTCCGCTTTCAGGGCTTCCCACTATTTATCAAATACAGAGCTTACATGTTTTGAAAAGCTCCTGAAGTCTGAGAACTTGATTAAACCAAGAGCACAATTGGCCCGTGGGCTGACTGGAGTGACCAACTAGTGCAACTTTAAACAACAGTGTTGGGGGTTTTTCTAATTAAGCAAACCCTACACAGAATTTCTCTTCAATGAAACCAACTCCTGCAGACACATGAAGGCAGCTGAGAAGGTACCGAAGTTCTGACTGTGATTTCATCATGCCCAGCAAGATTTAACTGGCTGGGCTCCCAGCACAGGGCACAGCTCCACACCCCAACCTCAGACATGGGCACTCTGCCTGCCCAACCCTACAGATTTCAAACTGACTTCCACAGCTCCAAGGGCAGCCTGGAGAGGCCAGACTGATACTGATGAAGAAAAATTAACTTGAGCATCAGTCTTGCAAAAAGAACAACAGCCTCTATCTTGTAGGCAGGAAAGCCCAGCATTCTTTGTGTGCGCTTGTAAGCCACAGAAAGCCCTGGACCAGCTTCTCTCCCCTTCACCTCCCCTCGGAGGGAGAACAGCCACTGGGAAAAGCAGCTGTAAGGTTTTTTGTAATCATGTTCCTAAAAGGCCAGTCTGTGAGCAGCTCAGAGCTGGCAGCTGTCAGTTTGCCCAGTGCTCCCCAAGCCAGGCAGCACATCCCACCCTGCCCAGGTGATGCTGCTGACGAGGCCATCGAGATCCTCCCCAGGGAGTGACAACTGGGAAAGCTTCCATGGCAATGTCAGAGAGACCAGCAGACACTGACCGGGTCTGAGAACCATCTGTTGGGAATGTTGGGCCTCTGCTGATCCACACAGACCACCTTCCTCATGTCTTCAAAACTGGGGTCGTTCGGAACCAAGTCATAAAAGGGTGGCTTGTAGTCTTCCACGATTCCTGGTGAGACACAAACAGACATCACTCAACGACTGTGACAGTGAACAGCACTTCTGCAGGGACAGAGGGAACACAAAACCCACCTAAGAGGTACAAAAATGCTTTAGAACTCAACCCTACAGTGTCATGCAGCCTTCGAACAACAGAACAGCCTTCACTGCCCCAGGAACAGCTTTTTCTACTCAAAATGTTAATTAATTGGCTCATATTGCAAGTCCACAAAGTATGAGCTATACCCACTTTGCAGATGCTGGAGTTGAAAGAAGAAGTAAATCCCTTGCCAAAAGGCCATGTTTTGTAATGCATGCAGCTTTCCTGCCTACCAAAAACCGGGATTTCTACGAGCAGATGGAAAAATGTAAGGTCTGCACTGGGGTTTCTAACAAGCTCAACACACACTTTGGTGCTTCTGTAATTCCTCAAAGAGTCCAATAAGCATGTCAGCATCCACAGACCCTCAAGCTGGTGCTTCAAAGCACCATTTCATTCCCTGCTATGAAAACAGTAAAATCCCCAGGGTAACTGGCACCACATGCCATCACAAAACCAAACACCCAAGAGCCTGTGGCACTCAGGAGCTCAATACATCTTCATGAAATTACAAACTGGTTTGGGCTGGGAGGTACCTTACAGCCCATCCCATTCCACCCCTGCCATGGGCACGGACACCTTCCACTGTCCCAGGCTGCTCCAAGCCCCATCCAGCCTGGCCATGTCCTGGGCTTTGGCACTGAAACCAGAGTCTGTGTGTGTGCGCTGCCCCAGCCCATCACCCACCCACAGAACACTGCCAGGCTGGAGCCCCTCTGCCTGCTCCCCAGGACACACGTGCAAATCCCTGCTTCCTCACTGGATCAGGCTCACCAACCACCTGCAGGGAGCCCAGCCTTCTCAGGAAGCCAATTTACAAACTGGTGTTCAAAGACAGGCATCTGGGTCAGCAGGGTGGAAAAAGCCAGAGCTAATGGGGCCCTCTGTGTCCAGCAGGAACATCAAATAGCTGCTGCTGACAGAAATTCCACAGACTGAAATCTGCTGTCCCACAGCCAGACATGAAATCCAGGAGAATCTCTGCTGCTTTGGATACCCTGAAACTGAAAAGAGGTTCTCAATCTTTCCTACAGCAGTTTAATTTTAGTTTTCCTGTTCTATTGGAGATGAAGATCAAAGTCCCATAGATACTCTTGTGCATACTCTGCAAAAGTCTGTAAAAGGGTGTAAAAGGGAACCAGGAGCTTACAAGTGCCTTGGAGAGCAGCAGGGTAATTTGGAGACCTGTCTACCCAAGCAAGTTCCCACAGAAGCACCAGGCAGCCTGCAGTTTGCCTGGTGCTGTTCCAGTATGGACACAGGACAAGTGACATGTGCTATGTAAAGCATCACCCACCCTCCTGCTCAGAGCAATTCCCAACTGCAGCTACCAAACATCACCTGCTGGGCTGAATTCCTGTCTTAGGAACCCACTTTACTGTGCGACCTCATGAACACAATCCTCTGTGTGCCCTTGCTGCCACACCTGTCCTGCAGGTAAGGCCAGGGCTTGGCAGGAGACAAACACCCAAGTCCAGCTGTCCCAGAGCTCTGAACACTCCCAGGGCACGAGGATACACAGATGAACTTTCTCTCCTCTGGCTCTCATTCCTATTGTCATGTGCTCTTTCCCAAGCACAGGGCACATAACTGGCTGCTGCAAAGACACGCAGTGCTGAAGACAAAGGAAGCAGGCTGGCCTTTACTCCAGTGGTGCCTGGGGAGCCTCTGGGCTCTGTCCAGCGTGGCGGGAGCCCTCGGCAGCGCCAGGGGCCACTCAACCTCTGTCCCACAGTGTGTCACTGCCCCGTGACACGCTGCCCTCGCCCGCTGCCAGGGACACCCGGCTCCCCAGCACAGCCCACAGCCTGGGCCTCCTGCACGGCCTGGAGGTGACTGCTGTCACTCCCAGCACAGCCCACAGCCTGGGCCTCCTGCACGGCCTGGAGGTGACTGCTGTCACTCCCAGCACACCCTCCTGCTCTGCTGGGGCCTCTGGCTCTCTGCTGTCCAATCACCTACAACTCACGGGTACTGCAGTGGCTTCTTACCTCCACTCCTTGTTACTTCACAGACTCCCAGAATGGTCTGAGAGGGAAGGGACCTTAGAGCCCACCTCATTCCACCCCTGCCATGGCAGGGACACCTCCCACTGTCCCAGGCTGCTCCAAGCCCCAATGTCCAGCCTGGCCTTGGGCACTGCCAGGGATCCAGGGGCAGCCCCAGCTGCTCTGGGCACCCTGTGCCAGGGCCTCCCCACTCTCCCAGGGAACAATTCCTTCCCAGTGTCCCATCCATGCCTGCCCTCTGGCAGTGGGAGCCATTCCCTGGCTCCTGTCCCTCCATCCCTTGTCCCCAGTCCCTCTCCAGCTCTCCTGGAGCCCCTTCAGGCCCTGCCAGGGGCTCTGAGCTCTGCCTGGAGCCTTCCCTTCTCCAGGGGAACATTCCCAGCTCTCCCAGCCTGGCTCCAGAGCAGAGGGGCTGCAGCCCTGGGACATGTCCACAGCCCTGAGCTGACTTTAAGCCCAGCTTGTCCTGTGCATGCACAAATCTCACTGCTGAACCCAACACAAACACAGCAGCAGCTCCAGCCTGGCACAGGGAACAACCACCAGGGTTCCTCTGAGCAGGAGGAACACCTTTGAGCTTCTGGTGTCACTGTCACTGCGGAACAAGAGCACAGCCCTGGGAACAACCGTGACAACTCCCAAGGATGTGAGCTGTGAGTGCCAGGCAGCAGGTGAGTGCTGAACCAAGGGAGCACATTCCAAGAGCAGGGGACACTCTCCAGGGAACCAGCACTGCTCCATTTGAAGAGAGGCAAACTCAGCTTTGGGGACTGAAAGCACATTCTGAGTACAGAGAAAATGCTGGCCGGCTCCTACTGCAGCACACAGACAACACACAAGTACTTCTATGTGCCAAAGGAGTTTCCTATCACATTTTCCTCCTCATACTAAACAAGAAAACACCAAAAACCACCGTGTCACCTGGAAGATCAATGGGTAAGTTTTTAAAAATAAAACATAAAAAATAGAATAAATAAATAAAAATTAAGAACTACAGAACAGTACTGTCATGTTAGAACAACTTCAAGGTTTCTGTGAGCTGAAGCACTGAATCAGGCTGAGTCACTGGAAGGCTGTGCAGGGGCCCAGGAGAGCACAGGGAGCTGATGAGTGCCTCTGGCCCCCAAGACACCACCCTGCCTTGGTCCTGCAGGCTCACTCCCAATGCCAAAGTCTCACTGCAAAGCAAACAGGGTTATCAGAGTGACCACCTGACCAGCAATGATTCCCACACAGCCCAACACAGAGGGCAGGGAAGATGTTTACTCCATCCCAACCAGCACAAGGGCATGGAATTACTTACAGCAACAGCAGGAGTACAGAGCAACTGGTTCTGTGCAATTAGTGCCACCAGCACCTGAAACTTCTGATGTCCTGATGTGACCAATGCAGGGACAGATCTGCATCACCTCAAGTGTGTCCATGGTGGCACAGAGCTCAGTCAGACTCAAATTCCCAGAGCATGCACCTATAAGCAGGTAGGTCTGCAGTCCCATGAGCTCCATACCAACCTGGTGAAGCTGCCAGCACCATCCATCCATCTTTTCTTGTTCAAGGGCAACTCAGGTAAAGCCTCTGTGAGCTGCAGCTGCTGCAGCAATATCTGTGTCCAGTACCAGAACTGTACCTGTGCACAGGCCAGTGCTACTTTCCAGCTTGGTAAAACAAAAGCAGTCCTGAATTCTGATACCTTCTGCACTGCCTTTCTTTCTGTCTTTTAGGGTTTGTCATGAGAAACAGACACCTACAAATATTCACTATGCTTTAATGACACAAGGAAGAAGGATAGAGACCTTGTGATCTAAAATTTTAACTTAGCTATTTGACACGAATTATGTCTCACCAGGCCTTAGAATGAGCAGGGGACTCTGTTCTCTGCCTTGACAGGAGTGGCCACAGGATCATCACTGTCCCCAACACAGCAGGAGCGTGCCCAGCGTTTCAGGGATGGAAGCACTGCGGGGCCCAGCCCGTTCCTGTGCGCTCTGGGGCAGGTGCCTTGCTGTGCATGAGCCCTTGGTGAGCTCTCCCAGCGGCAGGGCAGCAGCCCAGCACTCACCGTTGCTGACCATGCGCCTGGCCACCTCCCAGAGCACCAGCCCGAAGGCCCAGATGTCCACGCGCTTGTAGGAGTCAAAGCAGTCGGCCTGGATGGACTCGTCCAGCACCTCGGGAGCCATGTAGCGCTTGGTGCCCACACGGGGGTTGTTCCCCACGTCCAGCTGGTTTGTGCTTTGGGAATGCATAACTGCAAGGCCTGAAGGACAGAAAAAACAAGGCACTGTTAGGTCCCCTTCAGCTGCAGCAGCACACGCCCAAAGGCCCCGGAGCAGCGACCCCGTCAGAGGGTTTGGGAAAGAGGAGCCCAGGGCCCAACTGTCCAAAGATCAACGGGGTCAGCTCCAAACCTGCCAGCAAAACCAGCCCCAGGGGCCACAGGCAGGCCCGTTATCTCCCGAGGGACCATCATCAAGCATTTTATTGCACTCTTGCAAAACATTGTCATGAAGTGTTTTGCAGCCACTGGATGTCCCCAGCGCTCCGGGCACGGATACGCAGAGGTCAAACAGCTGCTGCTTAGAACAAAACAATTTTACACAGCATTCAAGTTTATTTATAGACCTTTTGGGTAGGTGGATACACCCGAACTGTGAGGAAAGGAGAAGAAAAACACTGCACGAAGGATACACACAAGTTAAAAAAATAAAGCTGGAAAACAAAAACACCGTATTTGCAGCAGCTTGGAAAATAAACATCCTCAAGCAGATCTAAAATGAGTCAGACAAAACCACTCTACCTGGTTTCTACTAATTACTAAACATTTAAGCAGAGAACATTATGTGAGGGACCAAATTACTGTAAATTCGGAAACACACAGAGCACTCATGTGGCCACGGTAAACAGAGAGCACTGCAAATTGAGGAGCAGTGGGTGCATGGCAGAGCCAAGCGACAGAGAGGGCGACGCAAAGCCTCCCTAATTTCCTCAACAAATCTTCTAAGAATGACATATACTATTTACATTTAACAGGAGTTTATTTTAGGTGAACCTTAAAAGGCTTTTTACCTCAGTCCCACAAAATCTAACCTATCACCAGGTCATTCATTTGCCTTTCTTTCCAAAGAACAGTCTGTTCTTTAACATAATAAAAATTTGAAAAACACTTTTCTACAATTCAAATGCACTTCAAGATATTTCAAGCTGATAAGAATATGCTTATGGCACCTCTAGAAAGATCACAGAACACTTTGGGTTGGAAGGGATGTTAAAGTTCATCCCATCCCGCCCTGCCATGGCAGGGACACCTCCCACTGTCCCAGGTGCTCCAGCCCCAGTGTCCAGCCTGGCCTTGGGCACTGCCAGGGATCCAGGGGCAGCCCCAGCTGCTGTGGCACCCTGTGCCAGGGCTGCCCACCCCCACTGTAAAACACTCCCTATATTTAATGTAAATCGACCCTCTTTCAGTTTCAAACCACCTCCCCTTGGCCTATCACAACAAGCACTGCTGAAATGTTTGTCCCCACCCTTCCTAGGGGCACCCTATGTACCATCTCATGACCCCACTGATGAGAAGTCTGCTCCCAGATCCAAGTACTTCTGTCAAATACTGACACACACACGTACACTTTTATGTGCTATTTTAAATTCATATTCGATTATATTATATAGTGTGTATGGTTTATAATTTTTCCTTAAAAAAGCTTGCAACAGCAAACAAAGGTCAGAAACCACGTTTCCTGGTCAACTCTGAAAACACGAGGGCCTCGGAGAACACTTTGATAAAAATCATAAAACTTCACCCAAACTGAGCAAAACAGATTGCAGAGGCTGACAGGTCAAGGTTTGCAGCTGAGGGAGGCCAGTCAGCACCCCACACACCCCAGGGCAAGCAGGCAGGCAGGACAGAGTGCTGTGACCATCGCAGGGCAGCCCTGCTGGGTGGGAGCTGGGGAGCAGACCCTGCCCACCCAGGGCCTCTCCAGGCCTGGGGGGCACTGAGCCCAGGGCACAGCAGCTCCTGCTGTCAGAACCAGCCCCTGAACAGGAACCCAGTGGTGTGGCAGGGCCCGTGGAGCAGCTCCTGCTGTCAGAACCAGCCCCTGAACAGGAGCCCAGTGGTGTGGCAGGGCCCGTGGAGCAGCCAGCCCTGCGTGCTGCCCCACAGAGCTGCCCAGCTCAGGCCCCCCCAGGCACCTGCACGGCTTTGGGAGGACAAAGGCAGAACGTTCCTGGCTGGCAGACTGGGCAGGAATGAGGGACATCCACTCCTGGGCTCTGTCACACAGCACTCTGAGCCAGCCACTGCTGCAGCTCCTGACCCTGGGGTGCCACAACAGCCCCTGGCTCTGGATCCTCACAGGAAGGGACCAGGGGGTGGAAACAACACAGAGCCTCACAGAAGAAAGGCAGGAATGCATGCCAGAAGCAACAAATCCTTTGGTCAGTTTCCCTTACAAAGGAGGAACATAGGAAAAATGTGACAGGCATATGTCTGAGGAGTTCACATTTAAAAAAATAGCTATTTTAACCACCATAAAAACTAATCAGGAGGTGTTTACTGCTGTGCTCTCTTAGAAAAATCTCTCAGACCTCTGAAACCTCCAGATAAATAGCATAATAGACTCCACTTTACCAGTGCCATGTCAATGCCTGGACATGCTGCACCTCCTCAGAGTGAACTACAAATTCATTTAAAAGCCAGTCTCTGACACTTTGTATTTTCAACTTACTGCTGCATTTGTTACTATTCCCACACCAAACTTCCAGAGGCCCAAGTATGTGGCTTTCATGTTTTCCCTGTCTGTATCTGAAGTCCCTCAGGCAGAAGTGACAGAAACTATGAGCAGAATTATTATTTTAAAAATTCCCATCTCCTGATACACTTTTTGCCTAGGCAATGGTGCCCCAATACAGTCCTACCACTATTTCCTCCCTTGTCTGCAGAGAAAAGCAAAAAAAGTTACTGTCAGACATCCTTCCAAGGTGTGAACAAACCACCCTGCTGTGACTGCTCCTCAGCACCCGTGCATCGTGCTTCAACTCCAAACCAGCTGGTGCCGGGAGCTCGCTTCTGGGCCCACAGAATGCTCTGCACGGCTCGGCCTGGCAGAGCCACGGCACGGGGACAGCGAGCCCGCGGCTCAGCCTGTCTGTGGGAGCACACACGCAGTTGCAGAAATGAGGTCTAACCCCTGCATCCTCGGGGAGCCGGGAACGGGATTGAACAACGGAAACCCGGGAAATGGCCCCAAAAGCCTGGCTGGGCTGCAGGCGCCACCTGGCGGCCGCGGAGGGCACCGCGACGGAGCGGCAGCGCCGGGGGACAGGACAGGGACACGGACACGGACAGGACAGGGACAGGGATAGGACAGGGACACGGACAGGGACGGGGGACACGGACGGGGGACACGGACGGGGGGACGCGGACGGGGGGACATTGCGGACGGGGGGACGCGGACGGGGGGACATTGCGGGTCACGGACAGGAGTCACTGTGGGCACATGGACAGGAGTCACTGACGGGTCACGGACAGCACATGGACAGGGGTCACGGACAGGGGTCATTGAGGGTCACGGACAGAGTTCACTGACAGCTCACGGACAGGGGTCACTGCAGGTACACAGACAGGGGTCATGGACAGGGGACATTGCGAGTTATGGACAGGGCTCATGGACAGGGGTCACTGGGCACATGGACAGGGGTCACTGTGGGCACATGGACAGGGGTCACTGGGCACATGGACAGGGGTCACGGACAGGGGTCACTGTGGGCACATGGACAGGGGTCACGGACAGGGGTCACTGCAGGCGCACGGACACACCGCCCCCGGGCCCACAGCACCCCTCACTCCCCCAGCCGCAGCCCCCCACCCCCTGGCTCAGCAGGAGCAGAGGCTGCGCTCACCCAGGTCAGCGATGCAGCACTGCCCGTTCTTCTTGACAAGGATGTTCTTGCTCTTGAGGTCGCGGTGGGAGATGGCCGGCTTGCCCTGCGTGCCGAAGATCTCGATGTGCAGGTGCGCCAGGCCGCTGGCGATGGACAGCACGATGCGCAGGCAGCTCACCGTGTCCAGCGTGGTCAGCTGCAGGTAGTCGTACAGAGAGCCCATCTCGTGGTAGTGTGTGATCAGCCACAGCTGCGTGCTCGAGTTCCTGGAAGTCATATCGGATGCAATAAAACCTAGAGGGAGAGGGAGAAACAAGAAATGAACGGACAGAGGTCCTTCAAGACTCCCCGAGAAAAGCAGCTCGGCTAGGCAGAGCAGGTGCTGATAATGCCAAGGTGGTGGGTGTGACCCGTACAGCCCATCCACCCAGGAGCTGGACTCGATGATCCCTGCGGGTCCCTTCCAGCTCTGACTATTCTGTGACAAGGTGAATCAGTGCTGCTGGCCCCTCTTGCAATGCACAGCTTGCTTAATTACAACTGCACTGCAGACAACTGCAGGTACCGCTGTGGTGAAAGCAAATGCTGGAATGCTCACTCACACCTATTCACAAGAACCCATTTACATATGTCAGTCACATCAAAAAACTACTTGTTAGGACCACACACTTCAAAAATATTTTTATTTCTCCTTCTTTTTGAAGGACCTGGGGGTGGGGAAGTTCCCAGTCAAGCAGAAAGACCCCAAGTCTGTAGCACATTTGCTGCTGCCACTTGACAGGGTCACACTGGAAAGCAGAAACACCTCACACCTCAAGCCATGAACAACCATTTCCATTTTTGGAGTCCACAGGCAGCTAGTGCAGGCTGCTGAGAAAAGGGCTAAAATGGGTGGCCCAACCATAATGATCTTCTATGAAGAAACACAGAAAATTTTCTGTTCAAAACTCATGAACCTCAAGAACTGCCTTAAAAAATGTCATGTCTTAAAACTGAACCCCAAATTCAGGGGAAGCTCCCTTCCTGTCACCTCTGCATATATCCACACGGTGACCTCAACAGCTTTAGCTGGGAACAACAAAAGTTTATTCCCAAGTCAAAGGAACAAATCATGCTTATGAAAAGCTCACATACATTTGTCAGAAAGAATACTCACTGCCTTCTCTCCTAAAGTCAGACTTGTGCTCAATGTGACATTTCTGTAATCTGTGATATTGTTTAATATTGCATCTAAAAAAAAGTCCCTAAAATAGCCAACAAATTTGACAGTCATCAAGAAAGACTAAACACAGGCAGAGCACCAAGGAAAATATGCAATGTAATTTCAGCCAAATCACTTGCTCTCTTGGGAAGGGAAGTTCAATAATTCACATTTCAGGAGGCCACCAAATTATTTTTGTAGTAACAAAGGAACTGCTTCAGGAAACACACCAATGTCTAGCAGAGTGAGCTAGAGAGCGAAGGAACGCTCTCTGACAGGAAGCAAGAATAAGGAGCCAAAGGAAAACTGATAGAAGACAGATTTTGGGTGAGGCAGTGCCAGCACTCAAAATGTGCTGCTGCTTTTATTTGCAGAGGTGGCACACTAGTGACAGAAGGGCATGTCTCTCAGGAATCAAAGGGCTGCTTAAACTTCAGACATGGCTCAACACAACAAAGCCACTTTCCCAGTTCTCAGAACCAAGCACATGAGGTATGAGTGATGCACAAGGTTCATTTTCCTTTTCCCTACAGGGGAAAAGATACATCATGCAGCTATAACTGAAGAGTAAGCTCTTTTGGTGTTTAAACTTACCCTGAGCAGAACAGTTAAACAGAAGAGAATACTGGATTCATATTGCACTTTACTTAGCCATAAGGAAAAGTATTCAGATCCCTAAATCTAATTATAAACTCCTCCCCACCTTTTCTCCCTTCATTTCTGCAGGGAAACTGAGATTACAACCCAACACAGCTCCACCAGAGCTGACACAATGGGCAGGACTGCCATGAGAGCTGCAGGAGCCAGTCCCTTCCACAGGGCTCTGTGGCACCACCACTGCTTTCTGTGTGCTCAGCTGCCAACACCTGGCTCATCAGGCTGATTAAGTGCTCCCTGCTGGAATATTGCAGGGCAACAAGTCACAGCTGCTATGACACATTCCCCGTTTGAGACTCAGCCCCTCCTGCAAGTCCGTCCCTGAGAATTTCTCTCCAGCCATTTATCACAAGAACCCAGAGGCTGTGAGCTGCCTGGTGAGCATGCAGTGCTTCACAGGTGACCTGTCCAGGTAACACACCTTTACACCAGACACACCAGGATACAGAATGCGCTTGTCCTACTTACCTAAAATATTCTCGTGCCGCAGCAGTACAGTGTTGTACAGCTCAGTTTCCCTGAACCAGGACTTTTCATCCCTAGAAGAGAAGATCTTCACAGCAACATTTTCTCCTTGCCACTGACCCCTCCAAACTTCTCCGTAACGGCCCTTTCCTGGTGGGGAAAAAGCACAGGAGAAGCTGTGAATTAACAAACAGCCTTCAGCAGGCAGAACTCGACTGTCATGAACCAAGTACCACACCTGGTGGCCTGATCTCCCCGGTGTGCACATCTTAGCACTGGAGCCAGCTGTGCTCCAGCACCCCTCATTTTCCTGGCTGCTTTGCCTGCAAGCCCTGTGAGCGTGGATCTCCCCTCCCTGCACAGCAGCGCAGCACAAGGGGTTTGAGCTGGGAGGTGTCACCATTCACCACCAGCAATCAAAGTGCTTTTGCAGCTGAACTGACTTAGGCAGCACATGGCAAGGTCAGTGTGCACAACACAGAGCTCTGAATTCTGCAGCAAGGAGGACAGGAAGGAAATGTAATGCTGAGGATACAGCCCTTACATTTCTATTCCATCATCACCCCTTGCAAAATGAAGATTTAAAGAAAACAAAAAGCCAAACCCATCCACAAACAAAAAAAGGATTAAAAACCATCGGCCCCACTAAAAACAAGCCCTGTCCTGTGGAGACCAGGACATACTGTCTGCTAGCCAAGCTTTTTACCCCAATAGCTTCCTCACCTCTTCAGTGCTTGCATCTTGGCTCAATGTCAATGCCTCCAGGTATCTTTGACCCAAATGCCTCCTAAACTCAATTAACACTACTCAATTAATAATAAAAATATGCTGAAGAAAAATGTAATGAATCCTTAAAACTAACACTAAAGCCCTACAAAAAACTAAAGAGCCAGAAGACACTGACCTACACACTCCACAAGTGTGATCTGGCGAGCCACCGTTCTTTGCACCAAGAAGGGAAGTCCAGAGCCACTTCCAGATGTGCAGGAATGGTCCAACAAATCCTGTTCAGAAGGAAAAGCAGAAGCTTAGGAGCCATGAGAAACCCCATTTTTCCCTGTTTACACGCACCAAGGACAGGTTAGGTTAAAGCTCAGGGGTATCTCTGTGGCTCTGGGGATGCCATTTGGTCACTCGGAGTCAAAGAGCATTTGCTTAGTAAGTCATTATTTCTCTAATAAGTGTAATAAATATATGACAACAGATGTCTGTGCACTGGAAGCCCGCTCCTGGCATACCAGCTATCTTCTGTCATGAGATTCTGCCCTTTTTCAGCACTTCACCCTTCTTTTACTCACCTTACGTCCTCTCAGTTCTGACACCTATTCCAGCATGGTGCCAGCATTTAAAACCAAAACCAGTTTTCAAATAAATGAGGTGAGGGGATTTTCCAGCATCACCTACACAAGATTTGCCACTGATACACCAGAAAAACTTCTGTAACAAATCTTTCTTAAAAGCTTTATCAGTTTCTGGTATTTTTAGCGCACAGAAAGCAGACTTTGAGCTGTAAGCTTATAATAAACATGAGTGAGATCCTGATAGAATGTTAAAATCCCATTAGCCTTGTAAAATGCTAATGCCCAGCTACTTTTACAGCCAGGAGTTTTGTATTAGTTCAAAGCATTAACAACTACTGCTGGACTCTTTCTTTACAAAGGAAAATAGGATAAAAAAGCCTAAGTGTAATCAACTTTCTGTTATTTCCAGAAAACTGCATTGCAGCACTTGGACCAGATACCCATGAAATCTCATTTCTTCTAAGAACCTCTTAATGAGTGCTCAAGAAAAAGAATCTGGGAGTGACAGAGCCTACCTTACTTTTTAACACAAACTGAGGGTCATTTTCCTTCCTGCTTGCATCAGGGGCAAAACAAAAGCAATGAAAACAAAAAACCATCCCCAAACTTATCTACAGCAACTGTAAAAACAAGATTTGAAGAGGCCAGAGCTCCTTCCACTAAGCAGCTTAGGGCTTTAAGCACTTGCTACACTGCAGAGACTAATCCTAAATGTAAACTTATCTAATGTGTGACAAAACCAGTGATTTAAAACACAATGGAGAAGAAAAATCTGGAATCTAGAAGACTTGCTGCTTAGATGAACGTTTGGGCACAGGAGCTACCAATTACATTTTGTGCCTCAGCCACACTGGGAGGCAGAGCAGCAGCACTGGCACCATTCAGCACTGGATCAGAGGGCCTGACAGCTCCCAGCTTCTCCCAGCTCTTTGAAACAGAACTTTGATTTTTTTCTTCACAGGTTTTATCACCATTTCCATAACTAGAAGTACAAAAGGTCTGCAAATGATCTTGCACAGATAAGACAGAGGAGCTGGTAAAAGCTGGAAGTCAGTGCTTAAGGACAGATCACCAGCTCACACATGCCTGGGCCATGGTGGATACATCAAGAGTGGCTGTTTCAAACCAGTAACATGGAATCAACCTTTTGGGCTCATTAAACAGGGCCAAAGGCATTAAAAAAAAAAAAAAAGGAAAAACAAGTATTAACAGACACAAGCCACTCTTCAGCCTTGCAGTGAAAGCACATTATGGTGGGACAGCACCAAAATAGAAAATGTTTTCCAGCCTCTTAATGCTGGGGACATTTTATCTCAGCAATGCAAGGAGAAGAAAACTCTGCATTGCTTCATAAACACACTCCAGGTGCCCGAAGCTTTACTTGCTCTGCTCAGATAAAGGAAGGGACAGCTGCTGGGACATTTGTGCTCTGGCCTCAGGGAAGGGGGCAGGGACAGTCACCCTGTAGAAAGGGAACACTTCCCAGCACATTATATTTTCCAGAGACCGCATGAGCAAGAGCATATTTTGAAAACTGAGCTTTGAGTAAAAATTGCACATTTCTTAGAACTCCCACTGCTCCTCTGCCAGCACAATGTCACTGATATCCCAGCCATCCCAGAGTCCTGCTACTGAGATCATGGCAGTCAGGCCTGAAGGTTTTAAATGTCAAAATTATCTGTATTTTCCTTCTCACCTAACATCACATCTTTTCCAACCCTTCTGGCTACACATTACACATGCAGCACAGTTCTTCACCTCTCCCATCACTTCAGGCCACCCAACAGCCAGGCACACTGTTTTGATGTGCTGACACTGTTTCCAGGAACACCAACAGTACAGAGCAATTCCCCAGGTCAAAGGGCCCACCCTTGCCAAACCCATCTTTTGTTAAAATTCATCAATACTACAGTTTTGGGAGCACAGGAACGGCACCACTCAAGTCCTGAGGCCAAGCGACATCCCTGGCAGCAAAACATGCTCTTAGTGATGTGGCCACACAGGAGGAGGAGAGGGGAGTTTGGAAGAGAGGAAAACTCACACCCTGAACACAGGTGGGTCACTTACTGCCAGCGTGCTGTCCCCCACGTTCGAGGCAATGAGGCCCTCGATTGTGCCATACTCTGCATCCCTAGAATTGAGCCTCTCCATGTGGTTCTTCTGTATTCTCCGTATGATCAGCACAGCTACTGCAGAAAAAACTATCAGCACTACCACAGGAGCCAGGATAACAATGATTAGTGTTTCCATGCTGTAACCTGCAGCTTCTCCTTGAAAGGTTTGGCCTTGGAAAAGAGGAGGGGAAGGGGAAAAGTGTGAAAAGAGAGAAAAAATAATTTTGCAGATTCCTAGAGAAAGTCTTTAAGCCCATTAGCACTGACACCAACCCTAAGCTCAGTACTCACCCAGTGTGACAGAGAGGCTGTGCCACAGCCAGGTGTGAGCACACCTGCATGGAGGATGATGCACTCCCTGTGGAACAGCACAGCCCCCACCTGCACCGAGCCACTTCTCACAGGCAGTGCTTCCATCCTGACCCCAACCCCACACCGCAACCCCCCCACTGCCCCAGGCACACAGACCAGTCCACCCGTGGGCAGCAGGTGTGTGCCAGCAGGCCCCAGGGTGGGGAGCAGGGCACAAAGGCACCCCGTGCCTTCCTTCAGCCAGCACCGGAGCCATCCCTCTGCCAGCACAGCAGATCAAAGCCAACCCCCCTTGCTTCTCAGCGCGCACTCCTGCAGAACTCAGCTCTCACCTTTGGAAGAGGGCAGCTGCGCAGTGATGTTCATGTTGCACAGGTGCCCCTGGCAGCACTCCACGGCCTGGTTGGGGGATGGGGGTGTTTTGCAGGTCATTTTCCGTTGCTCATAGACCTGGAAGCAGCCCTTCTGGTAGACCTTGGCCCCGTCATTAATGCTCAGGGAAGCAAAGCAGCGCTGGCCTTGGCACCGATCCCCGTTCCCACAGGATATGCCTTCACACACACATTCGTAGGGCACCATCTTGAGCTTCCGTTCATCATCTGCAAAAGGGAAGAGTCCAGGAAAAAACATCATCCTGCTCTTAATAGCTTCGGTTAGAGGTAACGAAATCATAGGACAATAAAATCTGCTTAAGGGAAGCGATATTGTTTTCAGGTAGTGCCGAAGAACCACTAAGTAGGAGGTAACGATTCCAATTCAGCTATTTCAGCATGACAAAAGATATGCCACAGCAGACACAGAGATCTCTCTCGAGTAAGTTAAAATATAAAACTGAGAAAACCAAGTTGCTCCCAGAAAGCCTTTATCCAATGTTTTCCAAAGGCTGTTTGTGAAGTGGCGAGTACACATCTTCCAGGGGCTCATCTCTCAGAACATCTAAGAGACCTTCAAATGAACCGTTCCTTCCTTTCCATGGCAGTGGAAATACTATTTCCTTTTTCTGAGGCAAACCCTAAACACACTGCATGTCACAAAAGCTTCACGTGCACACAGCTGTGTAAACCAGTTACAGAAGTCACTTTCCAAAGCCAAAGCCTCATTGCAGCAATCATGGAAGAGTTACCAAACAGCACACTGGAAATTCTGACCCCACACAACACTCACCTTGCCAGCTCGGAGATGGGAACGCCATCACCATCAGTACAGGGAGAATCATAACTCCATCAACCACCCTGGAGCTGCAGAAAGGAGAGACACAAGAGTTCTGTATGCTTCCACTGCTGTCTAAAAGTGCAACCACCCCAAACGCAGTGTTTAGCCTTTCATCAATTCCTTACACAAAACACAACGTTGACTGGACTCCTTTTGTTTCCTAAATAACTCCTTCCCTTTTAAAATCCATGCATCTACTGCAACGTCTTTTTAGATTCACAGAGACATCACATGCAACTACCATGTAGGTACAGAAGCTTGCAGTAGGGAAATATGAACCCTCCAGTACCAAGCAGGCATGTAATATCAATGATACATTCTTTAAACCAGTTCCTAGAAAGTTAAATTATTGTTAAGCTGAGAAGGTGGTCTGTAAAACTGTATTATCAGGGCTTTGAGGGGAAACAGAAAAGATCTCCACCAGAAAACTGAGAATAACTTTTATTAACCAGCAAAACCCATTGCTGGATGGCAAGAAAAAGACTGAAATGTATTTAAGGAAGATGCTGCTCTCTGAAGAGCAATTTCCCAGTTTAAGTTGCCTCTCCCAGGATTTTTCTTTCGATGGCCCAAGGCCATTTCCCTGCTGCTGAAGACAGGTAACTACACCTTGTGCAACAGTCCTGGCTGATTCCAGCATGAAGCAGAGGCACGTGCTCCCTCTAAAACAGGAAATAAAGGAGTGAATTTGCCTTTGTATTTCCAATCTTTGCCATGATGCTTGGTCTTTACACGGAAATACAGACCACTCTTTACTCCATTTTTTACTGTGAAACAAGGCTTCTGAAAAGAAACTCTTCTGCAGTTTCTTAGGATTTAGCCCAACAGACAGGGCAGGTGACTCAGAATGGTTTGTCTGTCCTGTGATGGTTGGTTCCTGCAGACACTCTCTGGCCTAGTCACATGGAACAAAATGCTCCTTATGTGCAGGTATTTGTCTTCATTTTTCAGATTTAATTCTAATTGAAGCTGGTGAAAATTGAAAATAAATCTGATATTGCCATTTTCCTTTCAGATCTCTTCTGTCGTGCCTTTTCAAATCATCAGCACTTCTTAAGTGCTCAGTGATGAAAGCCAAGCCATTACTTCTGTATTTATTTCCAGTAATTGATTCGTCATCAGTTAAAATGATCAGAGATTTCTGGCCCAAGTACTCAGTTTTCACCCTCACAGAAAGGCCCAGGCAGCACGGACCACCTCACCTCCCAGAACAACACTCTCCTTTCCAAAGACCCATTCCCCAAGGAAGCTTCCCCCACCTGTCCTGGATGCACCCAGGCACCTGTAACACCTGCCGATATCTAACCCTCAACACTCGTGCTGGGAACACAATCAGACCTAGCTAAACAGCAGGAGCAATCCATAGAGGCAGTTTGAAGCAAGGAGAGCTATCCCAAGGAACCACCAGTGGCCCAGTGCTCCAGATCCGCTCCAAGGGGTCGGTGCCCTGTTCCCAAGGCAGGCTGGTGCTGGGATCCCTGCTCTGCCTTGGGCAGAACAGCCTGGGGCAGCCCTGGCCCTGTGCCTGCCCACTCAGCAAGCCCAGACAGAGGTGGCTCCGGGCGCCTGCCCTCCTCCTTTGCACACAGGGCACTTCAAAGAGCCAAAGTCACCCCAGGGGCTGCACGGATGGGAGAGGGGGAGTGCTCCAGGGGATCCCAGCAGGGACAGGTCCCTCTGGAGAGCCCTTCAGACAGCAGGGACACCCAGCTCAAGGAAAAGGTGCTTTAAAAATACAAAATCTGAGCTCAGCACTGCTGGGCAGCTTCAGAGGTTAGCCAGCAGCACCGGCAGCTCTCGGGCACAGCCAGCTCTTCCAGGTCACTCAGGGCTGCAGCCCCTGGCCCAGGTAAAACCAGCACGGGTTGTTTTGCACTGCTGGGAGCTGCCCCACCTCTGACACACCTGGGGCAGCCCCGAGACCCCCACACCTCGACCCCCCTGACCAGGGCTTCCCCCCCTGGCCGCTCCAGCCCCTCTCCTGCCAGAGCTGGCTGAGGGGGAGCAGCAGGGCCCTGCAGGAGCCCAGCTCTGCTCTCCAGGGAAGGAGGCTGAGCACACGGACTGGGAGCTGGCCACAGTGGGACTGAAGCCACGGGAAGCACACACCAGTCCAAACACTGGGAAAACTTTGCCAGCTGCATGGACTTACCTGGTGTCTTTTCAACCAGTTCATTGGAGTTACCAAAAACAAAGAAACAAATATACACAAGTATATTTGTACACATAAGCCCCTGCCCTGTATTTCTCAGGGGGCCATGAGGATGGCAATCAGACCCATGCCCCCAAAAAGGCGAACAAACCATACTGGACTTTTAACAGATTTTATGCATTTCACACCATGCATGGTCCTCCCAAGGAAAAAAAGCCCAATATTTCCATTTAAACGCTACTTCTATGAAGCTGTTCTTCCAGCTGTTCATTTTCCCAAAATCCTCAAGCAGTATCTCGTCTGCCTCTGCTGAGAAGAGCTGTGCACATGTGCAGCAGCCTGTAGCACACCCACCCCGTGTCCTCACACCAAACCAAGGGCTGCAGCACGTCTGTGCAGCCCGGGACACTCCGGGCCTTTGGCTCACAGCCCCCGGCACAGCCCAGCCACAGCGGGTCAGCTGTGGTGGGAGACTGGAGGAGGGACGGAGCCGGGAGGGAGACTCTGACCTTTACAAAACACTAATTTTCTCGCCAAAATTATTTGAGAGCATGACTTCAAAGGTGTTGTTCTCACTGCTTAAAAAATATTACTTTTTCAAAGCAATTAAGGGATGTACATAAGCACCAGAGTCTGGTTTTAGTGACACCAGCAAGCACACCCCTTCCAGTTACTGCTTGTTTAGAGAGAAAGAAAATATACATTTTAATGCAAGGAACAAAACATTCTTTAATAAATCCCCACAGAAAATTGCTATGGATTTAAAGATCCATGAGATACCCAGTTATGATCTGGTACCTGAATTCACAAGAACTTCTTCTCCAGGGGAAGAGCTAGGATTTAACCCAGATAAATGAAGAGGAATTAACAAGCAACCAGCAAATGCACACAAAAGGTGTTTTCCTTTTGCCGTTTGATTGGAGCTGCAGGCCGTGCCCTATGGAACCGCAGCAAGAGCCACTAGAGGGCATTGGGAACATGGGCAGGGATCCCAGCGCTCGGAATGCAGGGATACAGCCATCCCAGCGCTCGGGGTGCAGGGATACAGCCATCCCAGCGCTCCATATGCGGGGATACAGCCATCCCAGCGCTCGGGATGCGGGGATACAGCCATCCCAGCGCTCGGGGTGCGGGGATACAGCCATCCCAGCGCTCCATATGCGGGGATACAGCCATCCCAGCGCTCGATGTGCAGGGATACAGCCATCCCAGCGCGCGATGTGCGGGCATACAGCCATCCCAGCGCTCGATGTGCGGGGATACAGCCATCCCAGCGCTCCATATGCGGGGATACAGCCATCCCAGCGCTCGATATGTGGGGATACAGCCATCCCAGCGCTCCATATGCGGGGATACAGCCATCCCAGCGCGCGATGTGCGGGGATACAGCCATCCCAGCGCTCGGGATGCAGGGATACAGCCATCCCAGCGCTCGATGTGTGGGGATACAGCCATCCCAGCGCTCCATATGCGGGGATACAGCCATCCCAGCGCACGATGTGCGGGGATACAGCCATCCCAGCGCTTGGGGTGCGGGGATACAGCCATCCCAGCGCTCCATATGCGGGGATACAGCCATCCCAGCGCTCGATGTGCAGGGATACAGCCATCCCAGCGCGCGATGTGCGGGCATACAGCCATCCCAGCCGATGTGCGGGGTACAGCCATCCCGCGCTCCATATGCGGGGATACAGCCATCCCAGCGCTTCGTATATGGGGATACAGCCATCCAGCGCCGATATGTGGGGGGATACAGCCATCCCAGCGCTCGATATGTGGGGATACAGCCATCCCAGCGGCCCGCGGGGATACAGCCATCCCGCCATGTGGGGGATACAGCCATCCCAGCGCTCCATATGCGGGGATACAGCCATCCCAGCGCTCGATATGTGGGGATACAGCCATCCCAGCGCTCCATATGCGGGGATACAGCCATCCCAGCGCGCGATATGCGGGGATACAGCCATCCCAGCCATGGGATACAGCCATCCCGATATGTGGGGATACAGCCATCCCAGCGCTCCATATGCGGGATACAGCCATCCAGCGCCCATGTGCGGGATACAGCCACCAGCGCGTAAGCCATCCCAGCCGAGTGGGGGATAAGCATCCCAGTAGAACCCATCCAGCGGGATCGGGATAAGCCATCCCAGCCATGTGCGGGGATACAGCCATCCCAGCGTCCATATGCGGGGATACAGCCATCCCAGCTCGATATGTGGGGATACAGCCATCCCAGCGCCGGTATGCGGGGATACAGCCATCCCAGCTGCGATGTCGGGGATACAGCCATCCCAGCTCGGGATGCAGGGATAAGCCATCCCAGCCGATGTGTGGGGATACAGCCATCCCAGCGGATACAGCCATCCCAGCGCCATGTGCGGGGATACAGCCATCCCAGCCATCCCAGCCGATGGGGGATACAGCCATCCCAGCGGGATGCGGGGATACAGCCATCCCAGCGCTCGGAATGCAGGGATACAGCCATCCCAGCGCTCGGAATGCAGGGATACAGCCATCCCAGCGCTCAGGGTGCGGGGATACAGCCATCCCAGCGCTCGATATGTGGGGATACAGCCATCCCAGCGCTCGATGTGCGGGGATACAGCCATCCCAGCGCTCGGAATGCAGGGATACAGCCATCCCAGCTCAGGGGTGCGGGGATACAGCCATCCCAGCGCTCGATATGTGGGGATACAGCCATCCCAGCGCTCGATGGGGGATACAGCCATCCCAGCGCTCGGAATGCAGGGATACAGCCATCCCAGCGCCTCATGGCGTGCTCCACACACACGGATCCCAGCACTCCTCGACACACTCCACACAGGGATGCAGGGATCCCAGTGCCCTGTGCCACACTCCATACCCACACAGGGATCCCAGTGCCCTGTGCCACACTCCACACCCACACAGGGATGCAGGGATCCCAGTGCCCTGTGCCCCACCCCATGACCACACAGGGATGCAGGGATCCCAGTGCCCTGTGCCACACTCCATACCCACACAGGGATGCAGGGATCCCAGTGCCCTGTGCCACACTCCATACCCACACAGGGATCCCAGTGGCCTGTGCCACACTCCACACCCACACAGGGATGCAGGGATCCCAGTGCCCTGTGCCCCATCCCATACCCACAGAGGGATCCCAGTGCCCTGTGCCCCACCCCACACCCACAGAGGGATGCAGGGATCCCAGCATCCCATGCCACACTCCAGATGCAGCAGTACTGGACACCGCAAGGCAGAGCTGGAGGCAGGACACTGTGGCTGAGATTCAGCCACATACAGGGAAATGTGGATCATTTGGGTTTAACCTCCTCCTGCAAAAGCACATTATTATTGGAAAACTAGAATTTGCTATTGATAGAAAAGTCTCTTTCAAAGTGGCAGCACCCAGATTTCCAAACAAACCTGCCATGCAGTGCAGGCAAGGAAGGGACCCTGGCTCCTGGGCAGGCCAGCATCTGCTCCAAGGCCAGCTTTGGATTCTGGAGAAGTCCTTTAAACTGGCTTTGGAAGCCCAAATGAACAATAGGCCAAGGACAAGGCAGATCAGATGCTTGGTGAAGACACCCAACATAACACACAACTGGTTCCGGTAACTGAGTCTTCAGAATCCTTAGGCTCTGCAGTCATAAAGTCCCAACACTGCAAAATCCACCCTGAAACGCCAATGCTTGTTCCACCTTCACAGCTAATATTGCTCTCTCCTTTCTTCCTAAGAAAAGTGCATCCTGCCAATTCATTCCTGTATGGCCTTACAGCAACGTGTGCTGAAGTTCTGTACTGGCACTGTCAGGACAGCAGCTACAAGAAGCCAGAGGGGAGAGAAGAACCAGTCCAGAGAACCTGAAACACCACAAGGACCCCTGCAGGCACTGGCCTTGAGTCCCCAGAGCCAGCACTGAGCACAGACCACAGCAGACACTGAGCCATTAGTGCAGGAACCTCAGGTTGCATTTCATCTCCATATGACACAGACATGGGAACATGAACATGAGAGCACTCAGACTTTCCAGATGAGATCAGAAGCACCCAGGTATCGCTGACAGACCCAGTGGCCCCCAGCCAAGAGCCCAAGGGCTGTACATATTTTGCATGTACCTCACCAGATTCCTATCAAAAGAAAACATCCATAATACTGGATCACACTTGTGCCATCCACAACAGCCACACATGAGCTGAATTCATCCACAGCTGTGTCTTCAGAAGGAGCAAGGTGCATTTAAAGGCAATAATTCACAGCTTGCTCTTTAATTGAATCTCACACAAAGGAGGTGCAGCCCCCGAGCAGCCCCACAAAGGCATTCCTTGCGTCAGAGAGCGACAACCTTGGGCAGCCCTTTCTTATGGGCTAAACCTGGTTGCCAGAATTCAGAAGATGGAAACCAGCCACCAACTCCATTTGGTACCCACCTGCAAATGCACAAGGCACATACCCACACTTCACAGCTCCAAAAATGTGTCAAAGTGCCACCCAGAAAGACCAAATGTCTAAGATTCGAGTGACCACAATACAGAAAGAGTGAAGGATGGGATACTGGTTCTTCTGTACCCGTGTACAAAGCAAAATCACAGCACTGCTGAGTAAGAATGAAAACACTACACAAAAGGCAACTACACAGTGTAAAGTGTCCTGGAAGTTTCTCCCAGTCAGTAACTCTGACACATGCACAAAGAGCCAATCCCTTGGTTCTTGTAAGAAAAAGAAAAGGTAGCAAAGCATGAGTGTCATATAGAAATAAAAACAGCCTGCTCCCAGGGAACAGGGACAGGACAAGAGAAATGGGCATCAAGCTGTACCAGCGGAGGTTCAGGTTGCATACTGGGGAAAATTCCTTCACAGAAAGGGCTGTCCAGCCTTGGCACAGGCTGCCTGGCACTGTCCAGGGCAGTGGTGGAGTCCCCATCCCTGGAGGGATTTAGAAGTTGTGCAGATGCGGCAGATCGGGTTAGCAGCGGCCTTGGCACTGCTGGAAGAATGATTTGGCTTCATGATCTTAGAGGGATTTTCCAACAAAACCATTCAGAGATTCCATGTGGGCAGCAGAACCTCCCTGTAGCTGCAGGAGGCAGAAGGCACTTGCCCCAGTGTAAAAGTTCAGGCTGTGTGCAGGTATTGCATCAGTACGGGGGTCTTAGGCAACCCACTGACAGACGGCTTACTCAAACAATGGAGCAAGCACAGACACTTTTAAACTGATCTGCAACTTCCCAGTGCCTCTGAAGACACATGTGTATCTTTCCATATCATTTGTTGCCTTGTGGGGTAAATAAATTCACCAGGAGGCAACTGCCAAGGGTTAGCACTGCCCCGTGGAACAGCCTTCTCCGGCAGAGCCCGCGTTCAGCCGCATCGCTTAAAAACCCTCATTCACCAAGTCCCCGGCTGTGGCTCACTGACCATGGCACCGCTGGGAGCACCTGCGCAGTGAGGTGTGCAGTCCCACATGTGCAGAGGCAGCACACAATGAACACGGGGGGCTTGCAGGCCTGTGAACTGCTCAGGGGAATGCTCAGGTTCAGTTTCACCGCACACGAACGAGGTGTGCACAGGTATCTGCTCAAGACACTCAGATACACATGAATTACTGTGGCTTCTCACACATTTCACATACAAATAAAGGTGTTATTTTATTGTGCTACACGTTTCCTTGCTGTACAGGTATTCTTACACGGCACACAGACAGCTCCTAGCAGAGGAGCATTCTGTAACTACCAGGAAAAACGCTCCACTGCACAGCTGCAAAGCTCCTCACACACCTTCCCTGTTAGACACAAGTCATAGCTATAGACAGCTTTGAATACCACTCTGCCAAGGCCATTCTAGATGCCCACAAAGTGAGGAAAATCCCCAACAAGGTCTGGTGACTTCATCTGTGCTGAGGCCTTGGGCTTAGGAGGCAGAGAGCACCCCTGCACCTCCTGCTGCCAGACTGCCACACTTTCCCCTGGAATGGTTCTCTCTCCAAAGACAGTATGCTCTCACATCTCAATACAAAATTGCCAATGAAGATACAAACTCTCTCCAAACAGAATACCTGGATTTATCCAGCAGCTGTGAGTAAGTTCCAAAGCACAAACATTTTCAACTGAGAGACTGGGAATTGCCTGTAAAAGTTGTTTCTAAACAGCTTAGGTAAAAAAGATTAAAATAGCCACACAAACCCAAAATGCACCCAGTAACAGTGACTTTTGACTTACTCAAAGCCTACCTCTCGGAGCCCTGGCCGGCTTTCCTGCAGCCAGCCATAGTGTGTCTGTTCCAGATGTTATCTGTGCCGATCGAGGGAGCTCAGGCAGGAGCACAGCCCCAGGCATTCCGGGACTGCCCATCTCACACTGCTCCTGCTGTCTGTCCTGGCTGGGGGAACACGCCGCACACTCCCACAGGCACAGCAAGGGCACAGCCAGTGCCACCAGGACACGGCTCCTGTCCCCAAAGCCACCAGCCCCGGGGAACCCGCAGGGCCTGCAGCACCCCCTGCTCTCCAAATAAACATCGCTCTGCCCCAGAGCTGCGCCACAATCTCTGCGAGGAACTCACAGCCCCAGTGAGATCACTGACTCCTAATCATTTTCAAACGCTTTTTAGTAACTAGTTAAATATTACATAGCTCGCCTGTTCAGAGTTTCTGCAGAACACTCCAGCCAACCAAAACAAACATTTCCAAAAACAAATCTTTGGCTTGGTTATCACCAACAAAAGTCCTATTTTTTCCCTCTAAAAAAAAATTGTGTTTTTTTTCCTGGCTTTTTCAGCACAAATTTTAAAAACTCATTTCTTTATTCTGGGTTGCAGAGAAGCCTGGGTCTGATGATGTGCACAGCTTTTAGAGACCATCTCTCACTGGGGCACACCCTGCTGCAAAATAACAACGTCGTCTAGTTCCTACAAATGCATTAATTAGGCAGCATCTCCCTACAGTCTCAGTGTTTTCACACATGCAGGGACCTAGAGAGGTGCAAATGCTTTTTATTCGCAGTCCCTGACGCTATCAGGCCAGATCATTCAGAGCCAAACTCTGACTGAGGTGAAGGCCCTCCCTCGGCCACAGCACTCCCCAGGTGACCCCTCAGCTGTGTTGGTATTTCACTCCAGTGAGGACCCTCATTTACACATCAACAATCCCAGTGAGATTTAGCAGATTTACCCTGGGTAAACCTGAACCTCCAGAGTTATTTTCACAGGGTCATCACCAGGAGAATATTCTACTTCTGCCCTCTAGCCCAAGCACCCTACCCTGAGTACAGTTCGGGGTATTTTAATAGAAATCAGCCAAAACTTTTTTTTTTAATGCATTTCATTGCATTGTCAGAATAATACAATGGTAGCATGACTCAGCAAACACATCCACTAGTTAACATAGAACCATCAAAGCTGGAAATACTATAAACATATACATATTTTTATTTGTGTATATATATACATCTATAAACCTGAGCAGGGCAGGAGCAGGAGAGGGGCAGAGGAACACAGTACATGGCAGGGGTACCGAGGAGAGACAGGAGAGCCTGGCTTCACACCTCCAGCTCGCTGCTGAGGGATTAAACTGGTATAGGAGCAGCATTCTTCAGGAGTGATGGGCTGCTACAAAGTCGGAAAGGTTAAGGGACGTGGAAAAGTCAGGTGTTCATTCTGCAGCCCACTTACAGCTTAACTGCTCCTAGCCTCAGCCAGCCAAAGAAAATTAACCAACATTTATAGAGCAATCGGACTGAGAACAGCAGCTCCTGACGCTCCATAGGCACATGTCATGAACCAGCATTTCCCCTCAGCAGTGCACTTCATTAACCATTACTCTGGAGTCCAGAAAACTGAATGCAATTAGCAATCCCAAGAACAAGGCAACACCCTGCTGCATGAGAAAGTCAAATCTTCAGAGATTATACTAGACCATCCCAGAATTTTAGCAGTACTGTTCTACAGTTTGGTCTTGCCTGTTTGGACAGGCCAGAGCAACACTATTCTGTTCTTAAATCCAAGATGCAAACAAAGCAGGTCCTGCTCCAGCCCTGGTGCTCCTCAGCCTCCCATCTCCCACCTGTGCAGACGGGACACTCAGGAGCAGGGGTGTACAGAGCCTCATGAAATCCAGCAACAACAGTGAGGGGCACTCACCGCTAAGGGGAAAGCAACCCAAAGCTGACTTGAAGAAGACAGTAAGGTGAAGACCAGCTCAGGCTTTTCTCCATCTTGAACCTTCCGGTGGTATTTCTGCTCTTCCCACATCAACATTACCCTCAGTGCTGCAGTTCTCAAGCTTTACCCTGCTCTCAGCCTCCACCATGATCCTCTCCCTCAAAGCATCCAGCAAGCTGTCCCCCTTGCTCACCTGAGGCTTCATAAGGCACCACAGCCTCCACCACAGGTCTCTGCTCCGCTCACATCTCACCTGTGGCAGTCTCACCTGGCACACTGATTCATCTAACATTCAGGCCTGTATGCTAAAACAGCTCCAGAACTTTACAAATCACTTTGTCCTGGCATTCCTCAGCTGCTGTTACAGCTGTGTCTACTTTGACCTCTCAGGCAAACCTTTGTGTTCCCCGTCGTACAGGAGCTCCCCATCACTGTCCCAACTGATGTCCATCCCTGCCTGCCATGCACCCCTCAGTCCAATCATCAGGCACCTGGTCACCTCTCCAAACACCAAATGTGTCACAATTATACACAATTCTGACTCTTCTTTCTAGAGCTGTTTCAAGTATTCCCTTTCCACCTATTTAGCTGTTTGCTGTCAAACTCATACATCTCACATGGCCTTGCCAAACCTGACTGTACTTGCAGACCTTCTGGAAACCATTCCATGGATTCATACAGACTTTTGGTTTAATTGCTGCAGAAGCCAAAAGCAGCCAGTCTCATCCCTATTTAACAGCTAAATTCCCATGGCTGACCTCACACACACTCAGCTGCAGATGTGAAGCACAATGAAAGCTAGAGCTCTCCTTCGGGACCAGGCTTTGGAGCTCTGCACAGACTGCCCGAGAGCACCACGCCTATCAGCAGCTGGGAACAAGGCCACACTCACCATTCCAAGGAGCTTATGGCACATATCCAGTGGCTATTTCCAAGGTCCAACATCTCCACACAGAGCACCCAGCCAAGACCACCTCCACCAACTGCTCCTGAACACATGAAGCACCCAAACGTGCTTTGGGCCAACAGCCCTCCTCACCTATGGGCTGTGATGGAGGAAGGGATCATTCTGAATAGCACACAAGGCAGCACTTGCTCACACACAGCAGGTGATCATTCCACTCTTTCAAACAACTTTTTCTTTTTCATCAAGCCATTTTCCTCAGAGGAAAACTCAAGTGAAAGGAGTAAATGTACATCCCGCAAATAACCTGCTATGCAAACTGTTCCTACAAAGGGTCAACAAGCACTAAAGCATTGTCAAAGGCATGAGGAAATAAATTTTGGATACTCTGGATAGTAACTGTCATCAACCTGTCAGCCAGACAATGCTGAAGGAAAGGACCAACAGTACAAAAAGGTTTCCGTGTCCCTACCACTCACTGCTCACTGGAAATGGAAAGCCAGGTTGGTTAACAAGGCCAGATCTGACTTCAGGGAAACCTTCAGCATTTTCACTCATCTTCTGGCCACAAGACAGACTCTTCTGGGTTTTGCGCTCTAAAGCTTTCCACTCAAAAAACAACAAGCAGCATCAAAACTCTACCCCAGGTTCTCACCAGCGTAGCTCTAATTGTGAGTGCTCTGAACTTAGCAGGAACACAGCTGCAGAAAGCAGAAGCTGCCATGTCTGCCTGTGAGTATTCAGTTAGGCCAGGAACTATCTGAATTTCAGCTGGACTAGACACTAAGAAAACCACACTAAAATGGACTGAGGCATCCAAAATTATTCTCAGAAAATAGGCCAGACCAGGCATGAAAACATCTGGGCTTGGCTTGAGTCATGAACCACAAGAGCAAGACACCCCACTGCTGCCTGCGGGCCCAAGTGAGGAATGTGAGCAGCACAAAGGTAGGCAGAGCAGTCTCCCACACCCAGATTCCCTTTCTGCATCTTCCTCCATCCAACAGGCCCTTTATTCTGACATGTCTTGCACATCCCAGTCCAGTGGGATCTCCAAGGATGGTATTTCTGGGACATCAGGTAATGCATACACGATCACAGCTGGTCAGTCAGCCAGCTCCAGGCACGTATTCCCACTTCTGAGACAAAAACAAGGCCAAAAAGGGTTAAACCATTCCAGTCCTGGCCTATGCTGGCACACATGTCCAGCTGGCCAACACTGTACTGAGGATCCCTTACTCTGCTACACCAACACACACCAGCTCCCCCTGCTCCCTCCCACCCTCGTTCCAATACCTTACACAAACTGATGAGGATAAGTTTATCCCAGCTATAAGCAGCAAACAGCCAAGACCTCATATACCAGAAGGACTGCAGCAGCTCAGCTCCTGTGTTCCTTCGATGAGTCCGTGTCAGCACTATTCCCTTTCAGCTTTACAGCATTGAGGCAAGTGAAGTGAGCATTCTCACCAGAACTGCCCTCTGAGGCCAGAAAGCCCCAAAGGACTCTACACCACGGCGGGAAAGACAGGGATGCGCCATTGACCAGAAACTGTTACTGCCTAGACTCAGTAATGAAAGGGGAAAAAACAAAGATTAAGGAGGAAGTCAGCAGAACTTCAGTGATTAATTAAAAATAATCTGCTCATACATTTTAGAAATAAGCCTGACAGGACAAACAGGTACAAAAGAGACACAGGACACAGCATATTCATGCACTTAATGTAACACGGAAAATGGACAGACTATTAATCCAGGAAATCCCTTTTCTGGCCACCATATGTACTCCTAACATGCATTTCAGCACTCTTACTTCAGAGTGGATCGACCTGGGTCCCCTCACTGGAAGGTGCTACCACACATGGCTCCAAGCTGCCCAGCAGAGGCTGAGAACTTGATGCGCATGTTTCAGGACAGAGCACATTTGCCATACACCAGGAACAGAGCTTGCAGCTTAGTCTCCTCCAGAAGAAATCCCGCATACGCATGCCCAAACCACTCTGCGACTCACAATAAATGGAGCTCCGGGCAGGGACAAGCTTCAAAGAAACCACTGGTGCTCCAAGACAGAAGTCCAATGCGGTAAGAGCCACAGAGCCACCCGACCCCAAAAGCGTGTTTGACCAACAGCCCCTCAGCTCTGCATTGCCCCAAACCCAGAGGCAGCTGCCGAGGGCAAGCAGGGTGCCAGGAGGGGCAAGAATTAACTTCTAACAGGAAAAGGGGGTGCACACCCGAAGCAAGCCCGCTGTCCCCGCTGAATTCAGAGCTCAGTGCCACAGTGGTGGCCCCACAGCTGGCACCGGGCACTGCCAGCCCAGGACTGCTTTCCAGGGACAGCCCTGGCTCCTCAGCACTGCTCACACCATTAATGAAGGTTTTATCTCTCCCTTTTCCTGTCCGCTCAGATCCAGACAGGCTGACTCTGTTAACATTAGAATGCTTATTTTTCCCCTATCCACTATCTCCAAGCCAAAACAACATCTGGAACTTCAGCCTGCCATACAGAGAGAGACAGATTATAACTGGAAAAAGCTACACATCAGCTTCCCAAGCTTTATACATTTCTGCTTTTATCTGAACTTCCCACATGTACCTTCCAAACAGCTCCACAGGGAGAAGAACTGATTCCTTCACAGAGACTCCCAAACACAATGTAAGGCCCCTTCCATTTCAGAATAACCTCAAATGATTATCAGAAAAATAACACGAGCAAAACCAATAGGAAAGTTTAGAGTAAGAATTTACCATCTGCTCCTTGCACAAAAGAGAGGTGACATACCAGTGACCTAGAAAAGGAAATTAAACAAAGAATATTACTTTTGTGTGTTACTTGATAAAGTAATGGAAGAAAAACCTGGCGCCATTTCAGACTACATAAAGGTCCTACTTTAACAGACAGCTGTCTCCAGTGTCATTTAAGTGTGCTTTTTGCTTAGATCATGGTCAATGAATCATGAAAATCAATACAGATGGAAAACATAAAACCACGCTGCAGACAGGCTCAGCAGCGGAGCGTGTACCAACTAGCACCAGCCTCGGCTGGAGAGAGACGTGCCAAATAAACACAGACTAGTTTTTCCAACAACATTTATTTAACTCTTAGTAGTTAATTAACAGAAGTCATGACTACTGGTTATTTTCTAACCAGCCACCCCACTGCAGTTACACACGCCAGGCTCAGCAGCCGAGCCCTGCTCTGCCCCGCGGCTGCCGGCCTCACCCGCAGCTGCCCCAGTGCAGCTCAGTGCTCAGTGCTAGCAGGGCCAGGCCAGGGTGGCCGAGCTGCTCTCCAGAGCAGCCCAGCTCTGCTGTCGCTCTCTCCTCCGCTGGCAGGCAGCTCCATGTCCCCAGCTGCCCGCCAAGGCCACCGGGGTGCTGGGACAGCCCTGCCCCAAGGCCACGCTGCTGTGCTGCCTGCTAAGCAACCAACGCTCTGGGAGCAGGAATTCTCATTTCCCAGCCCCCCTGCACCAGTTACCCCACGGCTGGTCCGGGCTGCAGGAAGCTGCCATGCTGCTGCCAATCGCAGTATTATTTTCAGCTGACAATCATGTAAAACCAATTTGAATGGCCAAAGCAGAGTGAAGTGTATGTTTTCAGGAACAAACAAAACAACTGTCACGGGTTTCTGTGCCTAGCATCAGAGTTTTAACATAACACAGAGTAGAACCCAATTAAAATAGTTCTCGTTGAACGGAATCGGCCGTGTTGCAAGTGGAAGGACAGAGAGCCAACCTCACATTGTACCAATGCTTTGACAGTCTCATAGCAATGACCATCAGTTCAAACACACAGCTCATGCCAACTCCAGTGAAGCAACAGCAGCATAAGCTCAAAATGGTAATTCGCTGCTGAATACAGGCAGAAACTCTATGCAACACTCAGAAATTAGTCATGTTTTAGCAGATTTTTGCTTTGCACCCAGCTGTTGCTTGTTCACAAGGCACCTACTCACATATTAGCCATTTCCCCCTGAAAAGCAGGATTAACTCACAGCAATAGCACTCAGCAGCAATGACACTTGGCCCGCCCAGCCCCGTCCCCTCTCTGTGGGTCCCCAGCCTGCCCTGCAGCAGCCAGGCACTCCAATGGAAGCTGAGCAGTGCCAGCAAACAAGCAGATCTGAGCTGAATAAACAAAATCTCTATCGATGCTTTTAATACATTTTTTTTCTGACAGTAGGCTGAAAAAAAAAATTACTAAATCATCTCCAAAACCCCCAGAACTGACTGAATAATATGAACTCACTTGACAGTATGAGCTGGTAAATACAGAAGTCACCCCTACTGATGTGCACAGCCCTTTGGGAACATTCACCACAAACACGGACGAGACTGAGCTCCTTTGTACCAGAGCTTTGGGCTGATGGCAAGGCCTTCCCGCACGTCCCTCTCACCATTTTCAGGACAGATCATCTAACACTCCCCATGGCTTCCCAGAGCAAAGATAATCACAACCTGGGCTAGCAGAGTTTGAAGCTAAAACCAGTGAGTTGCTATTGTGTGAACTTGGTTATTGGTCAGGTTTGTTCCTCATGAAGAGATATTTATGCAGTCAAACAAAATCTGCTCTGCCTAGCAATTCCCTGAATCCCAAGAGCACTGCAGCAGCATTCTCCCAATACCCACTGCATGACCACGCAGGAAACTGAACTGCAGCTACCTACACAAGTTGCACCACTGAACTACTTAACCAAGAAAAGCACTTTGATCTCATCTCTTTTTCTGTTCCCATTCTTAACACCATGATCATTTCCACTCACTCCAAGCTCCTCAAAGTGATCACTTGGGGAAGACAAGGGTTGCTGGACACCAGTCAACACTGACCTACTGACAGAAACACAATGCTGCAAGAAACCCTTCTACTAACAACTGAGCTTTAGCCAAGAACTCTGCTAAGAGGTGACTCCTCTGAGCAGAGGAGCAGCTGCTCAGAGACACCTATTTTTGGACCTGCAACTGTACATTACCTCCATTACCAGCAATAAACCCCACGTGTCCCTGCAGCACTTGGTGCTCTGCTGCCGTGCTCTGGAGCCCTGCCACTGTCCCACCTCCATACACCCAGGGCAGACAGGCTCCTCTCAGCACCACGGGTAAGCCTGGAGCACAAGGCAGGGCTTGTCTGCAAACTGCTGGGAACGCAAACTCCAAGCACAGGCTCTGCTCCATGGTCTGTATCTGACCAAACAACACAGCCTCAGCTCACCTGCCACCAGGTGAGGAGGAGAGGGTGAGAGATGTTTGAAGAGCTCTGCTGTCACCCCTGCAAAGGCCTGAGATGTCGCTGCACCATGACAGAGCTACCAGCAGCATCAGCTTGGAGCAGGCAGAACAAGCCATATAAAAACCCCAAAAACACTGAGTTCCCACAGCAGGGCTACAAAGAAATCAAACAGCTTCAAAATAATTCTGTGGTAAACCTCCCAGGGGCAGAGTTGCCAAACTAGCAATTCTAGGGAGGGCTGGACAAGCCAGAGCTCTCTGCAGGTCTGCACGGCTCCCTGGGAGAAAGCAACCCCCTGGCCACCCGAAAATCCAGCCGGGCTGCACAAGCTGCTCCCAGCAAGGAGCACCACACTGACTGACTCCAGCTCTACTTGGAGCATTTCACTCCACTTCAGCAGGGATGTGCTCAGGATGGAACTTTCTTTGGACTACTACCAGGAAAAAAACAGCTACAGAAATGAAAAACCCAACTGAGTAATTGTGTGAGCATAATGATTCAAAATTCAAAGTTTAAAACAAACAAAACAAAAGAATTCCCCACAACCCACACACTTGGAATTCCACCTGGTTATTACCTGAAATTTTCAAAACAGCATTTTACATTGGTATGGGTGGAATATTCATTTCAGGTTTTGGTGTGTCATTAAATGCTTCCAAGTTAATCAAGGTGATTTAAGTCAGGAAGTTGAGAACAATTTAAATAACCAATTTTAGATCTGATTTTCTACTTATTTTTGTTCTTTTCTAAGAAAGGTTTAATTGTTGTTGAAGACAAATGAACATCTTGTTAAGAGTAACTAAATAGTCTTTAAAAACCATTTCCCACTCCATCTCTCTAATCCAACACACCCAGAAACTCAGGTCCCCATTTTTTATGGAAAAGTATGCATTTGTTTTCAATCTTCACTCTTATAAATACAATACTTTAATGTTTATTTTTAATTGTAGAACAGGCTTACAGTGGCCTGACTGTGCTAATTATGTAAGAAAAATTATCAAGGCCTTTTGCAAGTCAGGCCCCCTTACCAGCCCAAGGACACCGGGGCTGCAGCTCCCGAGCTGACCTGGCCTAAGCCAGCATGGTGACCCTGTCGGGGTGACCTGGGCAGGGCAGACAGGAGCACCCTGAGCCTCAGCTCCTGGATCTGCTGTGCTGCGTTTGGGAGCCCCTGGGCACGGCCCCCGCCAGCCCACACAGTGCCACGACAGTGTGGAAGGTCTGAAACACCCTCTGAAGATCTCTGACCTGTTAGATGGGAGGGAGTGTTTAACCACCTTTAAACCCTCTGCATGATGCAGCTGGGCTGAGCATTTAACAAACTTTATTTAGCATTTACTGTGGGGTTTCATGAAAAACAAGTAAACAAAAATACAAATTAAAGTAAACCCAAAACAGTTCAGCCATTTAAAGTAATTTTAACTTTTATACTCCAGAAGCACAACCCCAAAGGTGCCGCCTGTTTCTGCACGACCTTCAGGGCAGAGTCAGCTCAGCAATGAAAATCTCATGAATTCCTCAAATCTTTCCAAAAAGATTTGTTCTAAGTCTAATTTAGTCCAAGTTTTAGCTTGCTAGTTTGTAATTCAGAATTAAATCAGATGCTATTTTTTTGCATGTTTTACATGGAAAATATTTACTATGTTCCTTTACTGTATTTAAACATCTTAAATTACTTTAACAGAGAAGACATGTTCTTCGTGGGTTTTTTGTTTGTTTTGTAAGAAAGCAGCCTTTCAAGATCAGAGAATCAACAGAATTTCCCTTTAACATCAGATACTCAAATATTTCCTTGGTGTCTAAGAAACTGACCAACTTCTACACCAGAAAACCCACCTCCATGCTCAGCTCTAACTCATACTGGCCATACAAGCCTCTTTCCTCTGGCCTTGGTTTGCTTCTTGACACAGTAGCTACTCAAGACCCATAATTATCTCCCAAAAAGAAGGTAACATATTAAGCACTTTTTTCCTCCAGCTGTGGTCCTGAGAACAATTTGGGTAAAATCTGCAAGCTGCACCAAGCTGCCAGCTAACACACTCACAGGCGTCTTCCAAACAATTATGACATGCAACTGTTTTTGGCTTGTCCAACATTAATTTTTTAATTAATATGCCTTTATGAACTCAAGTTCAGAAGAATCCCTCTTTCATATACAACCAAACACACCTGTGGGACTGAAACAAGATCAATCATGTGAAAAAGCCCAAAGATTTTTGGAAGAGTATTTCAGAACTTGGAGAAAAAGCCCCACATTTGGTATCCTTTCCCACTGCTGGCACACCGACCCCTCAGAGACTTCATTTACAGCCTCTGGGTCTCTGCTGTTTGTGGCTTTGGTCTGGGTTCACATCCCTTCGTGTCCACACTGGCCAGCAGCTCAGAACAAACCTTTTCTAGCCCACTGAGGCTGGGCTGGCCGAGCCGTGCCCCTCTGGGGGACCCCGAATCCCCCCACAGAGGGTCCCAGCAGTGCAGGGACAAAGGGCTGTGCTCTCCAGCCTCCACACCCGGGAGCAGAGCCCTCACACTGCCTACAAGGAGCAGCTGTAAAAACCACAGTCCCACCCTGTGAGACATCACAGGTGCCCCTGGAAACTTCTCAGGCAAGGCCATCCACACAGCAATCCTTTGCCATCACATTTCTCCTGACTTGCCAGCAAGGACCTTGCCACAGGGCAGGGCACCACAGCGACAGCGAGCTGTGGTCACCAGAACAAGGCAGCCCACCCAAGACCCCAGTGACACGTCTCCAGGCACTGCTTCATCCACGCTCTCAGGACAAGAAGCATGTGCAGAGGTGAACAGCACCAATTGTCAGCTGCCAGCAGTAACTTACTCTGTCACAGACGCTTGGCCACATGCCTGGCCCTTTGCCTTCCCTCCTGTGACGGAGTCCCACAAAGCGTCCCTGAGTGCCCCTCTTCCACACTACACCCCTAGTTACTTGTACCTGCAATGGGGGCCAAACACCATCTTGCTTCTCCAGAACTCTCCTTTGGGAGACCCTACAGCAGAGACCACCTTCACTCCCAGCACAGGGCTCTTCACCCCATAAACCTTGCAGCCCCAGAGCCAGGGCCACTTTCAGCTCACAGGCATGGGAATTCCTACCAGGAGGCAGCCAAGAGCTCGGCACGAGGCTCCTTCCCTCCCCAGGAAAACAAGGATTTGCCAATTTGTTTTGCTCAGTCACCCTGCGGCACACACATCCCTGAAGAAGCGCACATGCTCCTCTTTCCAGATTTCCATCACAGACAGGAAAACTGTGAATCTCTGTCTTCAAGGAGGGAACCTGTTGATGTTTTCACTCAGGTCTCAAAAGAGCCATCAAGTACCAGGAGACAAACACGGCAGACTTTCCAAAGCTGCCAGGAACAGTTCTCACTATTCCTCACAGGAGCAGTGCAGGCTGTCACGGGAAACTTGCTGGGGCCACACAGGACTGATGCTGCAGAGCGAGAGCAATGGTGACAGAACCCCGTGCAGAGGAACAGCAGCCTCTGAATTGCACCTACTTCACATCAGGCTCAAAATACAAGCAACTCTCAAAATGCCATTCTTCTGCCTCCATCTGCTGCTGCGTTGCTGTGCTGCGGCTCTATGGACCCAGCCTTGCGGAACAGCTTCCAGTTAATTCACCTTTTCCATTTGCTTTAGTCCACTCCCCAGAGCTCCATATCCAGTAGATATTTATTTTAAAGCTAAGCCAAAACCATTCAAACGCTAACACTTCAGGGCCTTCAATACTCCTGGTTGCACACAGTAGGGCCTCTTTTAGAATAAAGAGCGTCCACTTTGGGAACTAAACCAACATAATTATAATTGGGCTGCATGTCAAAGTTTTACAAATCCCCAGACTGGAAATAAAGTAGGTTTTACTCCTCACAGATCCTTTGTTACAGAAGGCATAAAACTGCACTACAGCCTCAGGAACACCAATTCCTCACCAGAGATTCCAGGAACTGTGTAAGAAAACCGAGCTTCAAAATCCAGTTTGCTGTTCTGGCTCCTCACTGCATGGCATTCTGGCTTTCCTAATGGAGAAACAAGACAAAGTTCCCTCAAAATCCTGGACACTTTTCCACGTGAAAGTCCAATACATATTTTCTCTGAATGTCTAAACAATGTCCAGGATCAAATCCCAACCAAAAAGATGAAGTCAAGGACTTTTCCAGTCATTAAAACATGCCATTTTTGCACCAGGCATGGAAATACCATATTTCTTTCAGACTTCTGATGGTGTTTAGGTTTTTATTTCCATAATTCAGGAACAGTCATATTGATTCACTCATTCTTCAAAATATTACTTGTGTCATAAGGAAGCTGTATGGAGGGAATAAACAGGTTCAGATTTTAGAACAGGTTTTGCAGAACAACCATGCCCAGGTTTGCTTTAGGGGTATGACACGAGTCTTACAAATGTGTAAAATACCTACACCAAGACAGAAAAAACACCCTATTGTTTCGGCAAGCTGGGACATGTTACTCAGATTATTCTCCACTGGAGGTTGATGCAAACATGCCAGGTCCACAAAAACACACAGAAGTGTCTACGTGGCATTTCTGGCACATTTGTAAAGGCCCAGCTGACAACCAGCTAATGCAGAGAGCAAAAGCCATGCCGAGGAGTTGTTGAAGAATTTAAGAAGTGCCCAGGCTCAAGGGCAGGAGCCATGAGAACAGACATGGAGGAGAGGCCAAGGAAGGCAGCAGCCACCTCCCAGCCACGCCGTCACAGCACACCACCTGGGGACGTGAGGTGGGGCCGCGCAGCCCACCTTGCTGAGCAGCCTGTTAGTGGAGCTTTGCTTCTATCCCAGCGACTTGAAATAACTTGAATGTTTCTTTCTGGACAGAGACGGGTTCAAATTATGCAAAGAAGCTGGAGGACAGCCAAGACTCAGAGGCTTTAACCTTGATCCCAACCGCAAAGATGCACCTCGGCTCTCACAGACGGGCGTTTGCGAGCTGGTCTGGGCACAAAGCGCTGCCCAGCTGAGCTAAAGGGAGAGGAACACGACATCAAAGTGAGATCCTGTGCTACCTCCGGCAGGGAGGGCAGCTCCCGAGTTCAGAGATAAGCAGAGATGGTCCCACACCACATACACACCTAGTCACCCCTAAGAAGGAACACGGGTGGAGTAAAAAGGTGCTTGCATTGCAATTTTCATCATCATCATTTCATTTAGACTCAGGATCTAGACAAGTTTTGCAACTCAGTCCAAAAATAAAGGTCAAGTGGAATAAAAGTTACTTAGATCAATGCTTAATATGTAAGAATGCACATCCAGAAAAGAATTTCCTACATTTTTCAAGTATTTATTTTTCTATTGTAATCACAATCCCCAAGAGAACACACCCCTCTGTTTTGTTGTGGTTTTTTTTTTTAATTCACAAGGATCAGTATTTTTTTCATGTGCTAAGGGTACATCTCAAATGCCTTATCATTTAACTTGAGCCAGTATTTGGAAGTCAAATTAAAAATAGCCTTTTTTTAATGCCCAACTTATTGTAACTCCACTCCTAAGGAGACAGGAATTTGTTAGTTTAACACTCAGACTGGTGAGCTACAAGTTGTACATGTTTTTGTTCTGACAACAGAAAATGAGGAGTAGAACACAGTGTAATCCTGTGCTGATTGACAAGATTGACTGCCACAAACTCCACTGCCAAATCATCCTCCTGATCCTGAAATCAGCTGGAATTGTCCTTTTTTTTCCTCTTTTTTTTCCCACCGGTTCCACTCACATTTATTATCCTGTGCACATATTTTATATCTCTATCTTTATTGCCAGTTAGTCTTTAAGTTCTATTCAGCAGCTTCTGGAGAATGGAAAATTCTTATTCTCTATGTTGTTTATCACTCCAGCCTGGGATTTGCCCAGCCCATGCCATCAAAGTTGATGTTTTAGCAGGCTGCTACCCACAACTGCAGCTGCAGCAAGCAGTTTACTCTCCAGCAGCAATGAGGGCTGCAATTAGATGAATTTTAAAAAATAAAATTACTCCTTATGAAGTCAAGAAGAGTTTTAATGTGCAGTACGAACCTGCAGCATGGACACAGCTTTTACCAATAACCAATCTGCAGCGTATCATCTATCTCTTCTCTAACATAAAGTATTATAACATAATATGATATTCTCTTAAACCAAACCATTACCTTTTCATTTTGTTTTCACTTTTAAAATTCAGCCTGAAAATTACTTTAATTGTTGCAGTCCTCCCACACAAATACGAGACTGGTTTATTGCAAAGGAGAGCCCTAAATAGCACAGTCTGGTTTAGGCTGACTAATACAAACACACATTTTGTTTAATTTTACATTTGTTCCTAGGGAGATCTCGCTCTCATCTCCTCTACCTCGCGCTGCACAGCACCTGACAGTGCAGGACATCACCCGCCCCGGCGGGCTGAGCAGCGTGGGCAGCTCTGGCTCCATGTGTGCAGCTCTGGGCACAGGCTGGCCACTGCCGTCACCGTCCTGCAGAGAAGGGAGGGCAGGCAGGCATGTGGGACCGCCAAAAACGTGTGTCCGAGCACATCCTGGTGTCACGGCCAGAGCCAGGAGCACGGCAGCAGCAAGGGGACCTGCAGGGACTCTCCCTGGGGAGCAGAGCACAGCAGGTCCAAGGCACACCAAACACTCCCGTGGTGCACCCAAGCAAGGCACCAGCCTTCACAAACACTCCCAGGCCGCTCACAGTCCTCTGCATCTGCTCAGCCACTCGCCCTCGGAAATCCCTCCTTAGCAGCAGCACGATAAAAATACCTGGGAATTAACCTGGGTTAGAAATAACCGGGCAGAGGCAGACTACGTTTTAACCAAATGAATGCCTTATCCAGTGTATCACATGGCCAGAGACGCGAGAACAGGCAAAAGAACAGCACCTGGAGAAGGAGAAGCAGGACTACTTACTCCCCTGCCATTAGAACCCAGCGAAAAGGTTTGCGCAACCACAGCCCCAAGTGCCCTCAAACCACCGAGCCGGGAACCCCAAGCCATTCGGGGGGAGGGCTGCACGGGCCTGCTGGGGCACACCGACTCCTGAAAGCAGGGCTCAGCAGCTTCCAGGACTTCAAAGGGAAGCCACTAGCAGGCTCGGAGCTATCCGCGCAGCCAAAGGCGGCTGGCGAGGCCGCCAGCCCGCTCCTGCGACAGCAGGAGCCTCGCCAGGATAACAGCAGACCTGCAATTACAAGAGGTGTTTGTGGGCCTCTCCTCTGCAGCTCATTAGCAGATGTGAGGTCTGCAGTCAGAACAAGAAAGTCCCGACCTCCAGCGAGCACAGCTCACTATGACTGCTCCGCAAGACAAGGAACAACTCCTCCTACCAGCTTCCATTCAACAGGATGACCAGCATCAGCATGCTGAGAAGGAACGTTCCAGGCACTCAGGACAGAAGGTTAAGTGCTGCAGCAACACATCTTCTGTAAAAAGGCCCAGATAACACCTTTTGGTGTTCCCCCTCACAATCTTCTATCTCCATCTTAGTTATTTCAGACAACAGAAATTACTCCAAAGGCAGCCTTGGACAATCACCAAAATGGAGGTGTTGGTTTCAATAAGCTTTTCTTAACAAAGCCTTCCTTCCCCTAAAGCAGACTGGAGTTATTCTACAACAGGCTCCAGACACTTTCAGACCCATCTTTCCAGCAGCATCATAGGCAGGGAACAGTGACTTGGTCTGACCCTCCAGGAGTGTTTCAGAAGGGGGGATGCAGTGACAGCAGACTTCTGGGGTGAGAGCCACTGAACTGCCTCTGCACACCAAAGGGAGGAACAACCCACAACACACAGCCCTAACCAGCAATACGCTGACTCCACAAGAGGCCAGGAGCAGATGTTCACGAAAGAGCATAAGGACACAGCATAAAAGGGTCATTCTTCCATGCTCCTCTCATTCCAACCCCACACCTCCCAGTCAAAGGTAAATTCCCAAGCCCAAAGCTGCACCTGAATCACTGCATTTACTGGCCCCCCACAGGCCTACCAACAGATCCAACTGCTCCTCAAAAGAAGAATAAGGCTCCTGAATATCCCACCACAATCAGTCTACAACTTAAACAGGCACCACACAAAAACTTTAAAGCTGCTGACAATTGATCACACCCAGTATTCCCCGTTTCTTGCATAATAACGAATTACCTAACACCATCCCTTCCCATTTACTCACATCAATTGTGACTTTTAAGATCTCTATAGTATTTCCTTTCAAGCATTTCTCTCTCCCCTTAGCAAGTCAGTTTATTTACACATCACCTCACCCAGCCTTGCAAAACCAGGCTGAGCCAATGTCCCGTAAAGCTAAAACAGGTCCCAAGCTTGAAGAAACTGTGGGGCTGAAGGATATTGATTATCCCAATTGCTTAGGGACTTACAATGCCTTTGTACTCAAACAGAAGTCCATCCCTTGGGATAAGGGACCTTGATCTGGGGGGCTTGAGAGCTGTTTCAGAGCTGGTGGCACGCCAGTTTGCAGGCACGAGGAAGGCAAAGCACGTTCTCACCAGCGCTGGCAGAGCCCTGTGTCCGAGAAGCGCTGGCCCCAGCACACTGCTGGGCACAGCCAGCATGGTGAGGCACTGCATGGAAGGCAGGGGCACAGCAAAGAGGGATCTGCACTACGTGCCACACTGATCCAGCACCTGATGCTGAGTATTCAGGAGCAGACGGATCGTGAGGTCAGCTCTGGCCTGCTAGGGGAACGGCAGCATGTGAACTGAACACGGGCACTGGAACTGCAGTGCTGCCTTCTCCCACACAAAGGAAGAGCTGTGTACTTACTGCACCGGGAGCACGGGCACACTCCTCACGCTCCTTCCAGGAAACCGCACCCATGCCCTTCATGGCAAAGCTGTGCTCCAGTGCTGCTTCTTAACTGCAGCTCATTCTCTGTGGATCTTCTCACCAGAGCAGAAATCTGGGAGTGTGTTCTGAACAACCTCAATCCACAGATGCAACCCACTCTGAAATAGGAACCCGCGAGCACTCTACACATGCAGTTCCAGAAAACCACATGTTAAGGAGGGGATTACCATCACCTGAGATGGGTCAGGTGCAAACTCATGGTCCAATGTAACAGAGAAAAATACTGCACTACAACCACTTACTGTTATTGGACTGTACTTCTACACTTTTGAAAGCATTACTCCAAAACCATGTTTTGGCTGCAAACATAGTGGGAAAAAAAAGGAATTCCTTGAAAGCATTTCCATGGAATTCCTTACATTTAGTCAACAACATTTGATAAATTTGTGATCCCAGAACAGTTTTCAAACACATGTGAATTCAGCTTTCCAACACTGCTAGAAAACACCATCATTCCTGATTTTTTTTTACAGGTATGTAGAGGATATAAATGCCTTACACTCACAACATGTGGCCACAGAACTTGTCCACGGCAGTGCTCAAAAGGTGAGGATCTTGATAGCACCTGGGAGCTCTGTACTTAAGATGCTCTTAAACTCTCAGAGTTGAGTACCCTCAGGTCCTAAAGTAACTAATCCATCCCCTGAGCCACGTGCACACCCTGGCTGAGGCCAGCCTGTCCCCCAGCTCTGTGATATCCCTGAACCCTCATACACAGAGGCACTCAGCAATCATCTGTGTTCAACACCACCACTGCAATCTGCTGTAGCTCCTGACAGCTGCACAGGTGAGTGGGAGCAAGTTTTCAACCTGCTTATACACACTAGAGCAGGTATCAAGATGCCCATTTGAGAGTTCCAATACCAAGAATTTAAATAAATTCAAGTAGCTTTTTTTTGGCAGGGACAAGAAGGGCTGAACGGGTGCCTAATTATTTCACAACGGCTGTCCCTAGATCCTATTTTAGCATCGGGCTTTCATTAAATTTAAGCATGACTTCAGAGTACCAGCTGGCTGGAAAAAACCAAAACCACAAACACAACCCACTCACAACACCCCACGGGTGTTCTTTCCCCCGCCCATGTTCTCTTCCTACCCTCACCAAGGGCTTGGAAGGCTCCAGTTCCATTCGGAAAGCCAGCCTCAAAAGCAGATAAGTTCTGCAGGAAGTGGCTATATTTAGCCCTCCCCTTTCACCTCAGCTCCTCCACACACTTGCATTCTCCTGCAAAAGGATCTTTCTACTCAGTGACAGAGGCGATCTTTAGCAGGTCACCTCAGCAGAAAGAATGCAACCAACTTCATACGTGTTAAGAGAAGAGCGTGAACAACCACCAGAATATCAAATATCCAGCTACTAAGGCATACAATAAAATTCTCATGTCTCAAAGTGTGTTGAATTGCAATCTCCAGGAACACAATATGCCCAAAATCACTTTCTGAGTGGTGCCCATGGAGGGCGAGGCTGAACCTCTGCACACACTATCCGGGTTTTCACCGATTTTGTCAGTAACTAACACAGCCATCCTATTCCCTACAGAATATAAACGTGAGGAAACGAACTTGACAGCTCTGCAACTAAAATATTTTTCTAATAAATAATTTTCTAAATTTGTTTCCTAATAAATAATAAAAAAAGTTAGCAATGGTTCCTGGCCAGCGAATATCAGCAACACCTCTGGAAACATCATCAGCAACAGGTAAGTAGGATTTCCCTTTCCCAGCTTGAAACTTTGAAACACATTATAAGACTTAAAAGTGAAAACATATAAAGGGGCTTTTTCTCCCCTCAAGTTGTTTTGTTTAAATAACAGCTTCACCTGATATAATTCGGTCCTAACCATGATTTAGGCCTGTAAGAGCTGATTATTTACAAACTGAGGAGGCTGAGGCGTGAACTAAAAGTGTGTCCCAAAATGAAGACAGAACAAAAGACACCTCTCACTCAGTGTGAGGAGACAAAGAGGCAACGGGTTACAATGAGGAACGGCTCCCAAGTCCCGTGCCACTGGGCGAGGAGCACACGCAGCCCCCTGAAACAGAGGAATGCAGGTCTTATCCCAGCAAACAAATCCAGAGGGAAGGCAAACCTCTGAAACCACTGCACACACTTAACACCTCCTGGGGAGAGCACAGGGCATACAGGAACTTTTTGTTCCCTTAAAACAGATCTCTAACACCTCCTCCTCAAAAAAAAAAGAAGGTTTCGGCCATCAAAAGGCCCAGCCGTGCACTTGAGAGCTCTCCACAGCCAGGACTCCAGCTTTCCCATTTCAATTGCAAGGCACCCCAGCACTCTTCAAACAGCTCCAGCCCTTCAAGGACAGGGCTCCGAGAGTATTTGCAAAGTGCCTGCTGCATTCCAGGTCGCCACCGTCCCTCTGAAGATGAGTATAAGGATCACAGCAAAGATCGTATTACAGGAAACAAAAGAAAAGTGAAAGTTTAAAAATAGACTTGCTATTGCCCACAGCTAACTGCTATAGCCACAGGAGTCTTCAAGGAGAAGCTGGGCTTCAATGCAGACCATAAAAACACATGAGATTTGGAAAAAGAATCTGTTCTCTTCTGAGAACTCAACGCATCGTTGTAAAACACGGTTTGTACAAACGTGCCAGTTCTGCAGCTCAATCCAGGACCTGGAAGTTCCCACCAGTAACACCGTCCTGAGGCACTGGTGCCTCCAGCACACCTACATGAACCCCAGCTCTTGGAGAACCTGATGAAGCTGAGCTGCTCTCTCAATTACTGGAAAACAAAGTGGTTTCTTTTCAATTTATGTAAAAATACTGCGAGAAACTAAAGTTCTTTTAGCACTTTTAACAGACAGAATCGGAAAGACTGCCTGGGCAGCTTCCCCTCCTAGATTCACGGCCCCGATTTCACAGAGCAGCATGTGGGTTCAGAGCCGCCGGGTCAGCACGCACACCTGGGCGGGCTGAGAGCGGCTGTGTGCCCAGGGCCGTGCTCCCGTGCAGCCCGAGTCCCGGCAGGAGCCAGCCCCTCCCGCCCCTCGTGTCCCCGGAGCCCAGGGCGGGCTGGCTGCGGCCCCGGGCTCAGGACCCGCTCCGGTGGCTCTGGCCGCGGCAGCAGCCCCTTTAGCAAATGACCGGCACCAGGGACTTTGGCCAGTACCTCTGCTATGCCCATCAATCCTCGGGCTTCCAGCGCACTGCCGTGGGCAGCGGCAGCACACCCACGGGGAGCTCGCTGCGCTCCGCGCCGCCCACCCGGGAGCTCCCGCAGCCGCACGGCAGCCACGGCCAGGGAAATTAACTCTGCCCGGCCAGAACACCGCACGTTAACGAGAGCAGGGAGAAGGGGCGCCGCAGCCCTGCCCGGCGCGCGGCACCGCGGCGATGCTGCGCCCCCCGAGCGCGGCCGCGGCACCGTGGGGCCTTTGTGCGCCCCCCGCCCGGACCGGGACCCCGCGGCGCCGCCCCCGCCAACCCTCCCGGCGGCGGGACCGACCTGCTCCGGCGGCACGGACTCACCCGCTGGGCCGGCGCGACGGGGCGGCACGGAGCCGTAGGGAGCTGGCGGCGCGGGCCGTGCTGCGGCGCTGCCCCGCTCGGGCCGGCGGGGCCGGGGGCGGCCGCGGGCGGCGGCGGCTCCGCTGACAAAGGAGCGCGGGCGGGGCAGCGCCCGCACCGGCAATGGCCGAGCGTCACTTCCGCCCGCCGCCCCGCCCAGCGCCCCCTGCCGGCGCCGCGGGGGCACGGCGGGCGCGGGTTGGGGTTGGGCTCCGGTTCTGGTGCGGGTTCGGGCTCCGGCTCGGATTCTGGCTCGGGTTCGGGCTCGGGGAAGCGGAAAGCCCGTCCCGAGCAGCGGATCGAGGCACAGAAGCGTCCCGGAGCGGTGGGCGGCCCTCAGGGCCTGGTCCCGGCTGGGCCGGGCCGGCAGAGCCCATGGGGTCACCGGTGCCACTCCAGAGCTGTGTCCGGGCTGTGTCCGGCTGGCTCTGGGATGGCCCCGGGAGGAGACTCCAGCCCTGCCTGGGCTCTGCTCGGGGCAGGAGCTCCTGGGCCCAGCCCTGCCCGCGGCTCTGGGGCCATCGCTGGGCATGGAGCAGAGCCTGGGCCTGCTCCGACCTCCCTGCACACGGGGACAGACGGGGACAGATGGACACATGGGGACAGATGGACACATGGGGACAGACGGACACACGGGGACAGACAGACTCATGGGGACAGACGGACACACGGGCACAGATGGACACACGGGGACAGACGGACACACGGGGACAGATGGACACACGGGGACAGACGGACACACGGGCACAGACGGACACACGGGGACAGACGGACACACGGGGACAGACGGACACACGGGGACAGATGGACACATGGGGACAGATGGACACACGGGGACAGACGGACACATGGGGACAGATGGACACACGGGGACAGATGGATACATGGGGACAGATGGACACACGGGGACAGACGGACACACGGGGACAGATGGATACATGGGGACAGACGGACACATGGGGACAGACGGACACACGGGCACAGATGGACACACGAACAGAGCCAGGGCTGAGGCCCCTCTCTCTTGCTGGGGCTCCTCTCCAGGCTGAGCAGCCCCAGCTCCCTCAGCCTCTCCTGGGCACAGAGATGCTCCAGGCCCTTGCTGAGCTCCGGGAGCTCCTGGCCCTGCTGTGCTGAGGGACAGGGCTGGACACAGCACCCAGAGGTGCCTCCAGGGCTGAGCCAGACTGCAGATATCCTGGTACAAGAGTGATGTGCTAAATTTTATAAAAAAGATAATCCGACTCCAATTTTCACACCAAATTAATCATAAAGTAGTTGTTGTCACGTCATAATTTTTAAAGTTGAAGGTGTCTTCTTCCATCTTGAAGTTTTAACCCTCCCTCATCCACCTGAATTAATTCCCCAAAATCATCTGTTCTTCCAACCGTGGTACTTCAATCATACTCCAATCCCAGGATGCCAGAGCGGTTTGGGTTGGGAGGGATCTCAGAGCCCATCCTGTTCCACCCCGTGCCGTGGGCAGGGGCACCTTCAGGCACATTAAGGTCACCATGATGCAAACACGCTGACTTTGGGGTGGAACCAGTGTCCCTGTGCCAGCTGCACCAGGGCAGCCTCACTGAGGTTCCTGGAAAGGCACAGGATTCTTCTTGTGCAGGAAAAGGGAGCAGATTTCCAGAATAACTGCATCTAATCACTGACAACAGAGCTCTTACATTATGACATGATGGATCAAGGACATGACATCCTACATTTTAAATAAGTCCAAACGATCCTGAACAGGCCAAGAACATGAGAAATTCCCAAATATGATTGACCTGATCCTCCATGTATGTTCTGCCCAGCCCTGTGGCCCAGGGGGTGTGCCCCAGCACTGCTCTGTGCCTCCCCAGGGCTGTGGGGGATGCCAGAGCCCCGGGAGGCACTGGGAGGCACTGGGAGGCTCTGGGAGGCACTGGGGGGCACTGGGGGCACTGGGAGCACTGGGAGGCTCTGGGAGGCACTGGGGAGGCTCTGGGGGGGCACTGGGAGCACTGGGAGGCACTGGGAGGCACTGGGAGGCTCTGGGAGGCTCTGGTGGTGCCAGGGCAGGAGGTGCTCCAGGCACGGCTGGACGTGGCACTCAGTGCTCTGGTTGGAGTGACAAGGTGGGCATTGGGCACAGGTCGGACTCAATGATCTCAGAGGTCTTTTCCAACCTGATTCTGCTCCCGTGTCCCAAGGGACATGGCTGTGCTTTCCCTCCACACAGGCAGTGCTTCCCGAGCAGCGGCATGAGCATCTGCAAGGCAGGAGCTGAGGAGCTCAGACGAGGAGAACAGGCGCCCTGGAGACGTGGCACAGTCCGGCTGGGACAGCACGGGGGCAATCACAGCGGTGTGCCAGGGCAGGAGGCGAATGCTCGTTCCCTCAGGAAGAGGCAGGTGGACAGAGGGGTTGGAAAGTGCTCCCAATGAAGCTCCTTTGTGCATACAGCCCACTTATGCACAGCCCTCCAAACGGGGCCAGGATTTGACTCACTATGAGTAATAGGAATGTTTTAAACAGAGAAAAGAATACTAATTCCCATAAAAATACAAATAGGTCTACGTTTGGCTCAACAGCACCAGGCCAGTGATTTTCCACAGTGTACTGCCAAGTAGCTGAATGTGACATTCAAGTAGCTCAAGTGTAGGTGTTCCTTGGGAGAAAATACAGCTCTAACGAGGACCATTCTCCAAAAGAGAAGACTAAAGATTGGGTATCTAATACAGCTTTTCAAAATTTAACCAAACAGCTACATTTCTAGAAGTGCCACGTTTCCCTTGAGGCCCCACAGGTGGTGTTGGCAGCCAACACTTCTGAACACCCACCTGCTTGTTTGCAGCCTAAAGCACTTTTGACAGTGGTAGCCCATGTGGTTATCCGAGCTCCCAGGAAAGGGTGACACTGCTGGGCTGAGAGCCACCCCTCACTAAAGCCTGCAGGGCTCCCGGGAGACACGCGGAGCCGCATGGGTTAGGAGCACTTTGCATGGAAAAGTTTCTGCTTTACATCTGGTAGAAGAATATGAATTTTGGAACCTGTCATTGAGTAACCCACACATGGCTCACCAAGGGACAGCTGTTGCTAAGTGCTCATTCACAGCCACGAGGGGAACCAGTGCTGGGAACTGGAATTAGGCAGCTCCTGCCCACAGCCTCCTGTAGCTGGATCACGTACAGTTTACATGCCACTGATTTCTAATTAATAGTGAAGCAGAGGGAATAATTAAGTTACTGAAGTAATCTCAGCATCATCTATAAACAGGGCTATTTTTCTGTTCTTTTGAATGTCACTTCTTATTTATCATCATAAGCATCCTTACAAATAAATTTGCTTTACAAACACTGCAGGGTTTTTTCAATTACCTTTTTTATAGGTAACATGATTGTTGATAGGAAAATCCAGCTGTAAGTAGAATTTTATCTGTAATAATGTTATTTGGAGAGAAAACCAGGGCTGCAGTCTGAGAGGGATATCATGACGAAGTGTTTGGGTTAGTGGCTGGCAGTGCCATGTCAGAGTCAGAAGTGCCAGTTCTGAGATCTGGGGAGGATCACGGGGCTGCCTCTGTGCCTCAGATGCCGTGCTGGCGCAGTGAGGGTGGTAAAGCATCTGGCTTGTCAGGTATTTTACAGTCCCCCAAGGAAAGATGGAGTGGATCTGATGGGGATATTCACACACAGCTGACTTTGCACAGCTTTGCAAGGAGTAGAGTGTGGTTAAACTTGGGGTCTTCCAGTTCCCAGCAGGAGAACCTCGTGTGGCTTTTTCCGTGCTGGGGAACAGTCTGGAACTTCTTCCTGGACAATGTTTGCATTAATTGGCTGTAATAATGGCATGTCCATGTGAAAGGAGCACTGTGGGCACAAAGTGCCACCCACAGACATCAGAATAAACACATTAATGTTATGCAAATACCATGGTCTTCAGAAGTCTGTGGGCCTCAGAACACAGCGCACACAAAGCACACCTTGAGCTATGGGGCAGGTTCACCCTGTCATCCTTCCACACAGAAAACCCTCCTAAGACAGTAAGTATAGCAAAATCAGGCTTCTCTGTTTTGAAGCAATTTCCATGGTAACTTGAACTGCCTGGGTTCTTCATAAATTCTGCCTCTCTCTGGTGCAGCTGGGATTTCAAGTCAGACCACTTTGCAATGCTCTGGGAGTGTAGAAACAGCTCACGCAGCTGAAAGATGCCATGGAGGAAATGTTTCAAAGAGGGGGCTGCTGGACTCCAGTCCAGGCCCCTCATTTGGTAAAACCATCTCACTCTGGCCTGCCTTTTCAGCTCTGCTGAGCATTGAGCACTGCCCCAGACCAACAGAGGCAGGGCTGGGGTCTGGCCCGGGCCAGCAGCACCACACCTGGGGACAGACGGAGCCCAACGGCAAAAAAACACCTCTAACAAACACTGTTATTCCTTCTAAGATACACAGTAAAATACAATTAGTTGCAGCACACAAAATGAGGCTGTGCATGACAAAGCCAGCCTGATAATTGCCTTCAGAGCTGCTGAGGTTTTTAACTCTTTAGCATTATTAACATCAGCACATAAAGACTTTGCTTACATGCTTGAGGTGAGCTGTGGTACAGAAATAATAATCCAGGTGACCTTCCAAGCTGCTGCTTGTCATGAATTATTTTCTTCTGCCTTGAGGAAATTTCTAAATATATATCTGTATATATGCATGCAAACAAGCAAACCTGGCAGTTGCAGCGTAGAGAAGTTGCATCACCGCCCCTCCCAGCGCAGCAACTGGCCCGAGCACAGCTGCTGAGAAAACCCCAGGAAGCACTCGGGTTTGAAATTAAAGAGCTTGTTCTAATATTTAGCTGTGATGAATGTGACTGGGAGTACATGTATTTCATCAGGCGTCTGTGAGTCAGGCGTGTGAGTCACAGACGGAGCTGCGCTGGGGCTGCGCAGCAGCCGGTGAGGCCTGTCCCAACAGCTCCACGGCATGCACAGCTCCCACTGACTCCCCCAGGACACTCCGGGAGTGTGAGGACAGCACCGGGACGTGCCCGCTGTCCCAGCAGCTCTGGAGAGGGCCTCAGCCCAAGCGCCTTCCACAGTTCTCCTTTTTCAGGTCCTTACCTCGTGTGCGTCCTTACATCACAAACCCCATGGACTTGAGGGCACTGGGGAGCCAGGTGCAATTCAGCACAGCGAGGAGAACCCAGCTCCAAGTAATTAACAATAATGTATAATTGTTACCAATTTGGTTTTACACAAATTACACAGTATTATTAAATTAAGCAGACCATGTTCTTGCATCTGAGCATTAGCAGCATAACTCATTTTCATGCCATTTTTTAAAATAGCACTGGTAATTAGTCCTGTGCTTTCCAAGCCCATCACATGCAGTGCTTTGTTTTCAGCAAAACACCCACCAAAAACTGCTCGAGTTCTCTAATTGCAAAGATTCACTTCACAAGGCTGCACAGTTCCTTTCTGCTCTGGGTGTTATTCAGGAACAGCCAACTGGAATTTATTGAAATTACGCTGAAACATAAACGATGAAAACTACTCCTCAGCTGAGGGGGGTAGCCTTTGCAGGCCAAGGCTCTGCCCACGGGAACTCTCACCCCGGAGTGACCAGGCGCAGGGGATCAGGGTGGAAATGCTGGCAAGCTCATTTCCATGTCACACGCCAAACGCGGGATCGGAGGAGCTGTGCCCTGGGCCACCGTGGCGGCTCCCGCGGCCCTTGGGTGCTGGTGACTCCCTTGGGTGCTCTCTGCCCCAGCTCGGTGCCCCTCTCAGTGCCCTGCCCAGTGCTATGCCCATCACGCTGAGCACTACACCAGCCCCTTTTCCATCGAGGCACGGCAGCCAGGCTGCCCCCGTGCCCTTGCCCACAGTGGGTGTCCCCAGCACCAGCCCTGCGTCCCACCGGCCCCGGCGGCGCACTCGCCCCCTCTCCTTCTGCTTGGCTGGGAAGAAGCTTTTTTTGGCCTCTGCTTCTGTCATCTGGCATTTAAATGTAACGAGAGCTCTCGTTGCTAACATTTATAGCAGCAAAATATTTAAGTTCCAGCGCTTGTAACACGTGTTGTTCGTGTCCCCCTGCCAGCCCCAGCTGCAGGCTCCCAAAGCCTTCCCTGGCTCGTTCGGGGCCGCCCCCGGCTGGGCGGCAGCGGGCGAGCAGGAGCTCGCGGCTGGCCGGCACCGGCACCGGCACCGGCAGCGGCACATCCCGCTGGGCTCCGGGACGGCTCCCGCTGCTGGCTGCACCCAGAGCGCCGGCACACCAAGGGCCGGGGAGAGTTTGTCGAACTGGTCCGTGTGGTGGAGCGGAGGAGAGAGAAGGACAGGGCTTCGTCACCAGCCGCCGGCAGCACCAGAGGGTGGCTCCAAGTGCCCGGTTCAGTCCCGCCTGTGCCAGGGCGTGCTTCGGACGCTCCTGCCGCTGCCTCCACAGCCCCGGCTGCCAGCCCACAAAACCGGCCCGAGAGGACAGGGGCGAGCAAGCACAGCCCACCGTGCCCACACGGAGCCGCACGGGGCCCGTCCCTCGCCGCCGCCTCGGAGCCCGCGGTGCCTGGGGGTGCTCCTGCTCCCAGCAGGGAGAAGGGCGAGAGGACTCGGGAGCAGAAAGCCCCAGCCCCACAGCTATCCAATACAGATGTTCCTGGCTCTTGAGGAAGCCTCAAGCACCTTCAGCTGTTACCAAGGAGTCTCTTCCTCCTGCTCCTGTTCTATCTGCCCTTTGCCAGGGTAACCTCAGAGGGCTGCTTTGATCCACCTGCACCAGGACAAAGCAGGAGAAGGACAGCAGTGGCTCCCAGCCTGGCCCCAGTGGCTTAGGGTCATCCCAAAGCCATAGGTCCTGGACACACTGGACACCTCAGGGGCTGTGCAGAACAAGAAGAGACGCTTCTGATCCTTAGGGCCACAGCAAGCAGCCCACGATGCTGACACCAAAGGCTCAGTCAGACAACATAGAAAAAATCCCATGTTTTAGCCTGCAGATTTTTGAGCCAGCCTTCAGATCTCTCTCCCTGGGGTTGAACCAAGGGAGGCCCTCATCTCTGCAGGAGCAAAGCAGGGGCCAGCAGCCATCTCAGCCACCAGCATCTTCATCTTCCACTCGTCTCTCAAGACTCCCCATCTCATGTGGGCTCAGGAGGGTCTCGTCACCTGCACCTCTCTGTGACAGTCTGCTTCTGCTTGGAGACAGTGGCCAGGCTCTGAGCTGGAAAACCATACTGAGTACTTTGGAGCAGCCTTGACATGTGCTGTTCCATCCTGAGAGCAGACACAGGGGGAGGGAGGGGGCTGCAGACCCAGGAGGGAGGTGCTGGATGTGTGGTCTCAGCCTGATACCTTCCAGCACAGACCGGGACTCTGATGCCTCCACAGGACAAGGAGTGGGGTCAGAACAGCAAGGGACAGGGCCTGAGCAGCTGATAGGGAGGACAGGCTGAGGACAGCAGCCATAGTGAGGACAGTTCTCAGCATTTTGTTCTCCTAAAGCCAGGCATCAAGTTTGTTTTGCTCTCCAGTAGCGATTAAGAGACTGGGTAGGGGAAGACAAGTATTTCATCGTCTGACTCGAGACAGGGCACTGAAGACTGCTCACTGTGATGCTTCTGGACAGCTGGAAAGGGACAGGGGGAGAATGTCTGTCCATACTGGAAGTGACCGAAATAACACAGCAGTGCATCAGAGGGCAGACAGCCCAGCACAGCCAGAGTGTGCCATGAGATGCTGTTGTATTTAAATAAACACTTTGGGAGGGCCCAGATTTCTTCAGCTCTTCTGAGACTGGCACAGCTGAAGGTACAGCCTGACTCGTGTCCTCCTCCCTGGGTGAGCCCAGTGCGATCCAGCTGGCTGCTGACCTGCAGGTCCTTTCTGGGAGCACAGCTCTCCTGTGGGATAAGCTATGGCTGGAATGTGGTGTGGCACATAGCAGGGTGCTGCTGCCACAGCCCAGCTCCAGAGCACAGGGAGAGCTGGGCGAGGGGATGGGAAGCAGGCACAAACTTCTGTGTAAACATTTCCAGGAATGGAGCAGCCACAGCTCCTCTGGGCACCCTTTGCCAGGGCCTCGCCACCCTCACAGCCAAGAACTTCTTCCTAATCTCTAATCTGAATCTCTCTCCTCTTTTAGTTTACACCTTGTCCTATCACAACAAACTCTGCTAAAAAGTTTGTTCCCAGCTCTCTTGAAGCCCCTTTGGGCCCTGCAAGGGGTTCTGAGCTCTGCCTGGAGCCTTCCCTTCTCGAGGGGAACATTCCCAGCTCTCCCAGCCTGGCTCCAGCCCTGCAGCAGCTCCTGGCTCCTCTGGGCTCTCTCCAGCAGCTCCAGGTCCCTCTGCTGTGGGAGCCGAGGGCTGGGGCAGCTCTGCAGGTGGGTCTCACCTGAGCACAGGGGCAGAGGGGCAGAATCCCCCCCTCCCCCGCTGCCCACCCTGGGATCAGCCCAGAACACTGGGGGTCTCTGGGTGCCAGCGCACGTGCGCAGCCCCTGGCGGCCCCGCCTGTTCCTTGGGGTTCCACTGGGTGTAACTGAGCGAGCAGCGTCCTCTGCCAGCGCCCTGCGAGGGCTCCGAGCTGCTGCGCGCCTTTGAACAGCGGGCAGGGGCCGCTCGAGGGCGGGCTGCGTTCTGCCTCTGGGAGGAGTTTGCAACGACGCCACCAAAAAGAAAAGGGGAAAGGAATTCTGTCTGCGCCCGCTGCATGGAGAAACGTTTCCACACAAGGTGGCACCTGTCTCCTTCCTTCCAGTCTCGAGCTGGAGACGCTCAAAGGCGCCTGGAAATATTCTCTGAAAATTAACTCCCGGTAATCGGGATACAGAATCCGTCATTAATTCTCTCGTTAGCCATCGCTTTTCACTGGGCACTCAGGCAGGCACCGCAGGGATTGCTGCCAGTGAGCGCTGGGGCTGGGCAGCAGGGATGGGGTAGCAGCAGCTGCCTCCACTCCGAGTGCCCGGCTCTGGGACACACAGACACCCACCCGGAGCCTCCCGGCACCAGGAGGGGCCTGGGAGCTGAAGGGGATCCCTGCCTGGCCCCACGCGCAGCACTGCACATCCCACTGCAGATGGACAGAGGTTTATGTGCTCCAGATCTGACAGGGATTAATGCTCTGCGCCCGTAATTTAAATCACAATTAAAGTATTTTAGAATATCTCTTCCTACACTCTGCAGACCAGTGCAAACACTACTGACATGAAATGCTTTTGCATTCCTATGCAGGATGCTGGAGCAGCCTGCCTTGCACTGCACGGCTTTGCTTCTGATCCTGACCTTTCCACACAAGGAAAATGATGCACACTATTATTGCATATTAGAAATGCAGCATAGCTAGAACAGCTGTGGCATCAAGCAGCGAGGCAGGCTAAGGAAGGAGCTGGGCTGTCCTGCACAGAGCCCACTGGGCACCCACAGGAGCCCTCAGCCCAGCAAGGGGGCCCGACACAGAGGCGCTCCTGCTGAGCATCTCCTCTGGCAGCACAGCCAGCAGTGCCATCCCACCCAGCCCTGCCCCACGGTGTGCACACCTGAGCACAGTGGTTTTAAACCTTAAAAACCTTGGTGAAGCATGCAGGTGCCAGATCCCTTACTTGCATCAAGGTCCTTGGCCCTCAGAACTACAGAGAAAGGCAGGGATCTGTCTTGAAGGCTGCAAGAGACCACTTTGATTTTCATGTGATTGTTTTTAACCCCTATCATGCTTCTTCCACCTGTCTCCAGCTCCAGGGTCTCTGCCTGCCCTGTGCTGGCCCAGTGCCTGGGGGCTCGGTCTCCCATGTTGGTAGAGCATGACAGCAGGTCAGGGAGGGGTGCAGAACAAATGCTCCCTCTCCAGCCTTCCTGGAGGAGAAGAAAGGACACGGGGACAAAAAATATGATAATCACAGGGAAAAGGAAAGGAGTCATTCGAAAAAGGAAAAAAACCCCAGACTTCAAGCCTTCTTGGTTTACCTGGATGCAGGGAAGAGGGAGGAAAGGCAGGGATGGGTTTACTGGGGTCTTCCATGTATCTCCACAGGGCACTGAGATGCAGAGCCAGCACCAGCAGAATTAAGTGCCTCCTCTGGAACCAGCATTTTTCCCTTTAGCTGTTTCCATCACAATAAAGTTGGATAAAGTAGGGTCTGGATCTTCATTTTGAAATAGTGGGGCCAGTGTAAGTCTGCCCTTGCATGGAAGCCCCTAAACCCCCATGGAGGGCAGGACGATGTCTGAACAGCCATGCTCAGTGAGCTCAGATCCAGGCAAATCCAGCATGTGAGGTGATGCAGCAGCTGCCACCAAGACCTCACACTGCCAGGGCTGAGGACCACTGAGCCCTGCCATGCTCCAGCCCTGCACCAGCTGTGGGCACTCCATCCATGTGGGGCACACAGGAAGGAGGGTAGCTTGGGGGCCACAGTGCTGGGGCTCAGCCACACAAGCCTCCACATGTTTCCTGATGGGGAATGGTTCCTTGTCCTGTTTCTGAGACGTGATTGAGCTTGACAAGCAGCATGGCTTCATGAACTGTGTTCGGGCCTTGCATCATTTGCCTTATTGTGGCCGAAATCTCCTCCCAGCCCTCCCTCCTGCCTTCACCCACAGGCACCAGCGGCTGCAACAGGCACCCACAAGCCCAAAGAGTGAAAGACAAAAGGATAAAAATACCCGTGCAAGAAAAATAAAAGAAAAACGAAGAAAAAACCCCAGGCACCATCTGGAGAGCAGAGAAGCACTGGGCAGGAAGGGAGCAAGCAGAGAGGTTTCAGGTTCCGATTCTGTGTCTGCTCCCACCACAGCCAGTCTCTGGAGCCACACCCCTGCTCTGTTAGAGCAGACTGGGCATTTACACAAACCTCTGTGGGTACTCCCAGCAGGCAGTAACTCACCCACCCCTGTGGGTGGGATGGGTTGGAGCAGCTCACCCACCCCTGCAGTGTGAAGGGAACAAAAGGCAGCATGGAGGAAGGCAAAGGGGAACCTACCCCGGAGTGGATGAGAGGTCCCTGTTGCCAAACTGCCCCACTGTTCATCTTCCTTCTCACCAATTTCATCCTGCCTGCAGGCACAAAAGCAACTCAGCCTTGGGGGAAGCATGATGCCAGAAGCAACATTTCCTGCTGAAGTGGATCCATGTGGGGCCAGGGAAGGTGTCTGTCCAGGATGGGCAGCAGCAATCCATGTGGAGCCAGGCAGAGCCAGGACAGGACCCCTGCTCCTGCAGCAAGTCAGCAGTAAGCCAGCACCAACCCCAGCCAGAAACTGGGTTTAAACCTAAGCAGAACCCTTTTCCCAAGGCATGTGCGGGGCCAGCCTGGTGCTCCTTGAACCTGCAAGGGCAGACATGGGTGACACCCTAGTGTCCTCATCTCCTGGGCAGCCCAGCAGGGCAGGATGCCCAGAGCGTGGGCACAGCCCCCCAGCTGCCCTGGGGCAGGGCAGGCAAATCCCTGCCTGTTCCCAGGGTGAATCCCACCTGCCATGGCAAGGCTGCAGAGAGGGAATGGTGGGAAGAGTGACTTGTCCACAACTCTAAGGAACATTCCTGCAGCGGAGCAGCAGCACTCTCAGCCCCTCCTGTGGAGTGACACGGACTGGCAGATCAGCAGCTCCTGAATAAATCCTGAATAGCGACGCCGGTCAGGCAGCTGATTTCTGCCTGAAATAAATGGCTTTGCAGTAGTGCTTCCCCTCAGGGGAAACATGTCCTGACAAGCTGCAGGTACTCTAGTGCCCCGAGGGTTTGTGGAGCCTGGTTCCTTTGGGGAGTGTTTTACTGTCTGCTCCCAATGCCAAGAGCAGCTTTATACCAATAATAAACAAGGCAAAACATGGAGCCAGAGCAAACAGCTGATAAAAATCCACATTTTGCTTTCCTGGCTCCACAGAACAGGCCGAGTAAGGAAATCTTTGTGCTGCTGGCACATAGCCTTCCTCCTGTCAGGTAAAACACTCCCGGTGCTTCTGTGGCTCCCTCATGCCGACTGCCAGCACTCACGGCTAGAGGAATGCACAAGACATGCCTCGGACCGTGAATGCTCCTCGGCTCCCTGCCATTGCAGCAGAACTATGAGGCTATATGAGCACAGGCTCACATGCCCTGCCGGGGCGGCGCTGGAGGAACTCACTCCTGCGACGGGCACCACCTGCTCCTCCTGCCCAGCCCGACCCGGCGGCCACAGACAGGGCTGAGCTCCGGGCTGCTGGAATATCTCACCCAGCAGCAGCTCCAGGCAGCTGCAGCTGCAGCAGCAGCAGGCGGGAGGGAAGGCAGAGACGAGCCGAGCGGAGAAGGAGCTGCCGGGGCTCACAGGGAGCAAGGCTGCAGAGCCCGGCAGGACACGGCGGGTGCGAGCTCCCTGCCGCGCACAGGCTGCCATCGCTGTCTGTTCTAAAATAGCATTTAACATGACAAGAGGTGTCGGATGGGCGCGGGGAGCGCTGGCTCTCCCCATCTCTTCCCTTGCCGAGAGCCTGTCTACACTGCCATATGTTATTCTGCCGTATACTTCATCGTGCTTTATTTGTCATCCTCTAGCACATATGGTAACAGCTCCACTGCCTGGCACTTGGAGAGGCTGGATTTAGCTCTGAATCAGGCACAAACAAACACTCACTTGGGGCAGTGCTCTTTGCTTCTCACCATCCCCACCTCCCCACAGGAACAGAAACAGGCAGGCAGCTGAGCTAGATCAGCACAGCAGGTCTCTTTCAACTGAAAGCATTTTATTTTAGTATTTTATCCTGTCCTAGTCCATTATTCTATTCTATTCTATTCTATTCTATTCTATTCTATTCTATTCTATTCTATTCTATTCTATTCTATTCTATTCTATTCTATTCTATTCATGTTATTCTATTCCACTCCATTCCATTCTGCAGCCTCTGCCATGGAAAGCAGGAGAGGTAGGAAAAGAATAGCCACACTTCAGTTTGGAATTTACTGAAAGCCATCCCAAAGAAGAACAACCATGGGAAAAATAATCATGGACACAGGAATCAAAGGTGAGGGACTGCTCATACTGGCCAGGCAGGGAGCTGACCTGAGCCAGGCAGGCCCTGAAACCTGAATGGCCATGGGGATGGCTGCTGTCCCTTCTCTTCAACATCACTTCTGGGAAGTCGAAAGCACAATCTAACCATTTCCCTTGGTGCAATCATGTTTACTTAAACAGAACACCCTGGCTCCTTTTACCTTGGGCACAGCAGGGACAAACACCATAGGAACATTACTTGCCCACCAGTTCTCAGCCTGACATTCCAGATAGAGCTGTGGCTCCAGGGGACTCTGTCCCTGCTCACTCAGCAGGAACACCCTCCAAAATCTAGCCCCTTTTGCCAGCACAGGGGAGGTCCCTGCCTGGGACCGAGCACACCAGGGGCAGAGGCTGCAGCAGGGCAGGGGCTTTGCTGACCAGGCAGGGATGTCCCAGCTGGTTGAGTTGGAACACTATTTTTCATAAGAAAATATTTAACAATTTGTCCATACGCTTGGGAAAATTGTTTTATCGTGGGATGGTTTGAACCATGCAGGTGTGGACCCTTCCAGGTATGCCGAGAAATACTCTGCCATGGAAGGGAGGCAGAGAAAGGGAAGACATGGAAGCACTGCCTTTACCAGCCCAGGCAGCACGTGGAAACACTCATGCCCTGCCACAGAGTCACTCAGGTGTCCAGCTGTCTGTCCATCTGTCCACACATCCATCCACCATTCTGCTGAACCCTTTCATCCCTGATGAAAGTCCTGCCCAGCCGTGCTGGAGGTGGGTGCAGGGCCAGGGTCTCAAGTTCCTCCAACCAAATAAGACCAGAGAAGGAGGAGAACCCACAGGAAGCCTCAGCCTGATCCCACCTCCCCCAGAGCACTACCAGCCGCCTCTGGCAAACAGCAGCAAACCTTCTGCTTCTGTTCCCCAGATCAGGTAACTCTCACTGGACCCAACTGGAAGCTCTGCATGGAGCCCACTGCACAATCTGCTGTGCCCCTGAAACCACAGCAATCACACCAAGTGACTTCAGCAGGTAGAAGGTGTGTGCAGCCCCAAGGAAACTTTTTCTGTGCCCCTCACAGAAATCAGAAATCTGCTTTCTGAAAGGGAAAAGAGTCTCCAGGTCCTCATTCTTCAGGAGTGCTATGGAGCATCAGCAATAAGTCATTTTTGGCAGGCATATGTGAACAGCATCCAAGGAGGGAGAACTTCATCAGAGCAGAGAAATCCTTCCAGCCTGCCTTGGTATGACTCCAGCAAGCCTGAAATATCCCTGAGAGCTCAGCTCCTTCCCCTTCTCAGAGCTATCCTGACCCTATCTTGGGCAAGGTACCCAATTTGCATGTTCCCAGGCCACTGGCTTGCAGTGTTTGCCTATTTTTATCCAGGGTTTTGCAATTTAAAGTAAATTTGGGTAGCAAAATGGGCATTTGCTCAGGGAAAGACTTCCCCAGTTACAACAATTTCTGTCCCTCCCCATTAGGAAAGCAGGACCGCGTCACTGCCTGAACGCAGGGTGCAACTGAGCCCCACACAATGTGCTTTCACCTAATAATTAATTACCTATCACTTCTCTAATTATCAGAGCTTCCATTGACAATTCCCAGAGGCCAACAGCAAATGCCAGATTCTGCCCCTCCAGCAGCTGCCTGAAATATCTTCCAGGGCAGTGTCTCCTGTCCTTGGGACAGGAAGCAGGACCAGTATCTCCAGTCTCCTCCTGCTCCTGCAGGAGCATCACACACTCATCCCACAGTCCCACAAGCTCTCTGGCTGCCCTGGACTGCCCTGTCCCGGAGAGCTGTGCAAGGCTGGCCCTGGCACACAGAGCACTGTTCTGACAGGCTCCTGGGCTGAGATGGGGCTGGGTGGACCATGAGAGCCAGCAGTGCTGTCCGGGCATTGCTGAGAGTGAAATTAGCCCCCTCAGGCCAGCCTGGTGGTCCAGGAGCTGTTCTGAGCAGGGCTGGAGGTTGGCTACAGCCCAAATTCCGGTTTTGTGCACCCCAGACAAATGCAGGGACGTTTTGGATTTGCACCTGCTGGGGCCAGAGAATGGCTCAGCTGGCAGAAGTGTCCAGGCCAGCAGCAGTGGCCAGGCTGTCAGTGTCCTTCAGTCCCCAGGGCCAAGGAAACATAGCCCGAGGTGGGAGCATAGCAACATCCAGCTCAGACAAACCATCTCCCCAGGGTGCACATGTGCAGCCACGTGCCCGGTACCCTCCCCACCAGCCAGAGGGCACAACGTCACCAGAGGGCCAGAAGGTCACTGGCCCCAGCTCCAGGGCCACCAGTCAAGGTTATTGGTGACGCACCTGCCCAAAAAGCCAGTCTGGGAGGAACCATGCCAGCCCAGGAGGAACCTTGGCACGCAGGAGCAGGCGGTGGGGACTGGCCACTGTTGACCTTGGGAGCTGCACAAAGCACAGGAGGTATTTAACCCCCTGCAGAGCCCCTTGAAACCTCTTCTGAGCTCTACACCTCGACAGCTGAGAACACAGGCAGTGTTTTCCTTACCTTTTTGGCAGGGTATCACTTTCAGCTGACTCCGGCGGAGCCGCTATGACCGAAACAACAGGTTACTCGGGGTGAGTAATGGGAACATCTGAATCTGTTTTAATAAGAGAAGAAAAATGTTCTCTGGGTTTCATTTAAGCCTCATTTATAAGAGTAACCTGCACTGTTAGTTGCTTCCCATCTCTTACAGCAGGTGGAAAGGGACAGTAAGCTGGCCTCTGGCTGCCTGCAGTGTCTGCACTCACCCTGCCAGGCAGTTATTTGGGACAAGTGTGAAATCCTGATTTGCTAAGAGCTTAATAAACTTTCACATAGAAAATAGCACAGTATATCACCCCTGGGCATTGCTGGCAACACCCTATGAAGGAAAGAGCTAAGGTAGCCATTGACAAATTGATAAATACTGAGACATGTTTTTTGCCAAATACATAGGTATAATAACAGACATGTCAAAGAGGTTACCTGGAGCAGAAAGACAGCTGGTCCAAACACCACACACAGCTGGCTTGTCCCTTGTCCCTGTGCCATCCCTTGTCCAACACCAGGGCTGTGTGTAGCCTTGTGGAGCTTCCAGGCTGCCCTGTGCCCCCCTTCTGCCTGTCCCCCTCCCTGTGGGCACTGCCTGGTGCCTCAACCTATCTCCTCGTTGTCTCCCTGCAGGAGTGGGCTTGTCCTTGTTAAAAACCCACACCTCGACTTGATGGAGGAGGATGTCCTGTACCACTTGGACTTGGGAACAAAGACGCACAACCTGCCAGCAATGTTTGGGGACATAAAGGTAAAGAGCAGGTCCAAAAGCGAGGCAGCAGCTCCCCCCTGCACAGGCTCTGCCACTGTGCATCCCACGGTGCTGCCGGCCCACACTGGGCCCCGCTGCTGCCAAAGCTCCCATGGGGTGGGGTCTGGCTGCTCAGCTAGGGGACTCCACAGCCAAAGCAGCCTGGGCAAGGAAGTTGTCTGTCCTTGTTTGTTTCGGGCAGAAACCACAACAGAAAATTATCTTTTTAAAAACCTGTAGCTCTGTAAAACCTGATTTAATGTTGGCCCCATCTTGGAGGACAGACAGAAGAGGCATTTGTCCAAAGAATCTTGATCATCATCTACTGGAGACAAGGGAAAGAGAATGTCATATCAGTTTTGGCTGAGACCTGCTGTCAAAACTGACTTGTCACGATGGCATCCTCTTTAATTTCAAACCAGAGTCTTTCCCTAGTTGTGGGGGGAAGAGCCTCAGTGCCCAGAGCTGGAGCAGCCTTGCATAGCACAGTGTGGGCTCCTGTGCCCTGCACCCTGGCAGCAGGATCAGCACTGCCCTGGCAGCTGCACTCTCACCCTCCTCCTACCCTCAGCGAGCATATTTTCCTTTAATATGTAAAATTTGTCCTTTTTACTCCCTGACTTTATGGCCCCTGTGCCATCAGCAGTGCTCACTAATTGCAGTCATCATTGCTCATAGAATAAATTAACCAATGAGCTCCTCCAACATCTGGGTTTGCTTTGCTATCAGTGGTGATACTACCAGCTCAAATTTGTGAAATTATTTTAGATTTTTCTTGCCTAGGACTGATACCCAAGTATGTGCAGCTGTATGGCTGCCCAGACCCAGGGTAGTCACCACCCTGCCAGAGTGACAGCCTGGGTTTTTTGACCCTCAGGTGTTCAATGTCCCTTGACTGATGGTGAGGAAGCGGCATCCCGCTGCTTTCTCTGGGAAGATGTTCGTGGCACAGCCACCACGGCCACATGCAGGCTGACTGGGGGTACCTGTTCTAGCTAAGTACCAACACGCTGGTGTTTCATTCCAGTTTGTCTGCGTTGGCGGCAGCCCCAACAGGATGCGGGCGTTTGCGCAGTTCATGCAGCGGGAGCTGGGGCTGGCGGCTGCCGGGGAGGACGTGGCTGACATCTGCGCGGGGTCGGACCGCTACGCCATGTACCGGGCAGGGCCCGTGCTCTCCATCAGCGTGAGTTTGTGTGTGCTCTCGGGCCCCGGGGCTGCTGCTGGCAGGGGCCCACAGCACAGGGATCGTCTGCCCTGCACAGGGACAGGGCTGGCACGACCTCTCCCTCATATGCCCCCGCCTCCCCCAGCACCCACCAGCAGAGCTTTTTCCTCTTTCCACTGTTCAGCCACTACCACCAGCACAACCTCAGCCATGGCAAAGCTGCTCCTGTTTGAATAGCATTCCCCAGCATCTGCACTCTCCATTTGGAAAGGGCTGCATCAACAACAGACGTGCACATGCTCTGCTCAGCTCAGTTTGGGAAGCAAAACCACTTCTCACCACACATAACTATGAAATGCTGCTGGGAGTATTACATTGATACCAGCTCTAAAAGAAAAAGCTGGCCTTATTATTAATTATTATTTTAGAGCAGGATTTTTGGCACTGAACAAAGGAAAAAGCAAACACAGGCTGTGCTGGGGAGCACTCACAACAAAAAGTTTGGTCCTGACATCATTTCTTCAGGCACAAGATTAGTCTGAAGTGTGATTCACAGCACATGGAATCACTCACACAACAGAGCTCGTGTTTTGTCCCTCTGAAAAAACCAAACCAATCCTGACCGAGGGAATCAAGCCTGAGAGAATCAGTCTGAGAGGATCCAAGGGGGAGAACTGCTGCAAGATTTGCTGTTCCCCAGCCTGGCAGCAGCAGTGACATGGCCAGAAGCAAACCCTCACCGAGCTTGCGGCCATGCACCAGCTTTGGCCAGTGCAGAAGGGGACACAGGGCAGAGCACATGGCCGCCCTAAGAAGCATCATGCAGAGCTGCTGCCAACATCACATTTCTGCAAGTTGCTTAGAAACACAACTCAGCTCAAACATACAGAGGCAGGAACACAGATTCCAGCTCTGAATATTTACAATGGGAATTAATTTTTTAGGCATCAGCGAATAAGCCAGGCTGATGTTCCAGAATAACAACATGCAAAAAGGTTTCATATTTAAAACATTATACAAGGCAAACAGAGCATTGGTCTCACAGCAAAGAGAAAGGAGACAAAGCAACACAAAAACTGGCTGTACCTTAATCAATGGAGCTTCCATCCATGCTTCCTTCAGGTTTTTGAACATGATAGCAAAACCAAAAAAATGTGAGGCATTTTCAAGAGGAAAAACCAAACTCCACAGCACCAAATACTTTTTGTACTTAAAAGTTAAGCTAAGAAAAGGATGTTGGTCTAGCAATGGAGCAGAAGACAGACGATCAACTAACAGAGCACTAGGCAGATGCAGCAGAAATCCCAGCAGCTTCAGGTCTGCAGAACATCTGCCAGCCCTGGGGAGCAGCAGCAGAGATGGGAGTGGGGCAGCACTGTCCGTGAAGGATGGGAACAAGCCAGGAGTGGGGAGCTGGTAGCCAGGCAGGGGCTGGGGACAGAAGGGCAGCAGGGCAGGGAATGTTAGCCAGGAAGAGGGACAGGCAGCCTGCAAGGCACGCAGCAAACACCTGACCCTGAAGCCTGTCCTCATCGAGGGACACAAACCCTTCCATTGTCCATTGTGCCCAGCAACATTGCAGAGATGCTCCAGTTTGGGGTGAGGACAGGCTGGAAGGCACATGGAGAAGTGAAGGCTCAGGTTGTTCTCACTGAAATTCACCACTCCCAGAGCACAAGCAGGACAAAACAAAGTGCGAGTCAGCACATGGTGTAAGCATTGGCAATGCATGGGGAAGGTCTGGGAGCATTCAGATGTTGGGATGTATTTGTAGACCTTCCTTGAGGACAGGCACCATCTGTGTGCCCACACAGGGTCCCCAGGGATGAACACCAGCTCTACTAACTTGAAGAACCTTTAAAGTATTGAGGGGAGGAGAAAAGGTTAGACACCTCTCCTGGACAGACTAAAAAGACCCCAAGATGTCTCCTCCCCATCAAAGAAATTGCTGTTGGTATCATCAGCAGAAAAGACCACAGCATAACCCTGAGCTTGTTGCAGTCATGTACCAGTCACCTGCCACAGCCTCATGGACTGATGTTTCTCTTTTCTCTCCTTCCAACAGCATGGAATGGGCATCCCTTCCATTTCTATAATGCTTCATGAGCTGATCAAACTGCTGCACCACGCAAAATGCCGGGACGTTACTATTATACGCATCGGTACTTCTGGGGGCTTAGGTAAGCAATTCATGGTCTTTCTTCCAAGCAAAACAGCTATTATTAAAAAGAACTCTCAGCAATAGGTCATGCAGCTCTGAACTTCAGCATTTTTCCAGATCTCTAAATATCCATCATGGTATTTTGTTTTGGGTCAAACCCAGAGAACTTGTAGCGACTGGTTTGGCAGAGTGCACATCCCCAGAGTGTATAAAGGCCTTGATTCCACTACAGCCATGTGTCACTTTCCAAACAGAAAACATGGATTAGAGGTGACCCAAATGAATCCCTGTCTCCTGGCTGAGGCAGTGGTGCTGCCCATCCCTGCACAAGCTGGTAGGGGGTACAGGATCTCTGCAAGTCAGAAGCAGCTAAACTCCTGTCACTCAGCACATTCTCACAATCACTTACCTGGTGCTGATTCTGTACATTTTACTTGTACATCCGTGCTACTTCATGAATTTCAATTACTCTCTGACATCTTCTTTAGTCACTGAAAAGAGCCCTGCAAGCACACAAAGATGTATTGAGATTTTCCTGTTGTGCTGAGGTTTGGCAGCAGGACACAGGTGTTATGAGCTCTGGCAAGCTCAGCTTCCATTTCCACAGGGATCGAGGCTGGGTCTGTTGTGATCACTGACATGGCTGTGGACTCCTCCTTCCAGCCACGTTTTGAGCAGGTGGTGCTGGACGATGTGGTGGTGCGGAGCACCGAGCTGGACAAGGACCTTGCGGAGGAGCTGCTTGCCTGCAGCAGGGACATTCCCGACTTCCCCACGCTCATTGGCCACACCATGTGCACCTACGACTTCTATGAAGGTAAAATCAGCATTGTCTGTCCTTCCCCACCACACATAATGCCAAGCCAAGTCTTTCTACTCCTCCATGGACAAAGCTATCCAGGGAACCCAGGCCCCAGAAGGGCTGCAGGCAGAGACCCACGTGGTGCTGTGGGGCCCAGGCAGAGCAGGAGGCACCCTCAGAACACACAGTCCCACTGCTTGCACCTTGCTGAGTTTGCCACCAAGCTGCTCCCCTACAGCAAGTTTGTCACTTCAGAACTACTAAACACTATGAAAACATTAGGTTGCCTGTGAGATTTCCATAAACAAACTTCGGTTACTCTGGAACCATTTCCTTTGCAAAATTAAATGCTGGTTGCAGAGTAGATGAAACGTAATAAATGAAGAATTAATAATCTGAGGACTATTTATAAACCTTTAGATCTGCTTGCAGATGCAGCCATCTGTGTATTGCTCAAGTCCATATTTTATTTAAACAAAAAGCCATTTGAGAGGATTAAAGTAGGAGCAGCAATAAACTGAAGGACAGCCCAGGCTGGCCAGCCACAGGTAAGCATTTGCCTGCCCCAGGGCCTTCAGACAGTGCGAGAGGAGGAGCTGCACGGGGCACAGGTCTGCTCTGAGCGCACAGCAGGACAGCCAGAGCCCCCGCAGGGGTTAGAGGAGAGGGTCGGGATGGTTGCCTTCACTGAACAGGGTTAGTCCTGCCTGCAGCGGTAGCTGGAGCTGCAGTAGGGGAGCACCAGTGCCCTGGGACCAGCTCCCTGACCACACCGGTGCTGCCCGCACCGGGAATGCCTCTGCAAGCAGCTCCAGCTTCCACCCAGAGCAGCCCCTGCAGAAAAATTAAACCCAGATTAAAGGGGTTTCCTCTCCTCAATGTTCCCATTCTGCACAGCTTGTTGCACCTCTTCTGCAGCCAGTTGGCATTTTTGGGGTTTAACCTGGCAGACCTTCACAGCTGATATGCAGCAATGGCCTGTCCCCACAGAGCACAGCATCCACTGGTACCTCCCACCTGAGAGCCAACTCCACCTTTCATCAATGTTGAAACCTGCGTCATTCTTTCCCCTACAGAGACACATCTCGCTGGCTTTAACACTGAGGGGAATACGAATTAACCAGCTGCTCACAGGAAAACTTTGTGGGCCTCAGATAGAATGTGGGCACTGCTGGACTTCCCATTTACAACTGTGCTCCACGACACCATGCAAGGCCAACAGTGACAGTTCTCTGCTTCCTTTCCAGGTCAGGGGAGATTAGATGGTGCATTATGCTCTTTTTCCAGTGAAAAAAAGTTGGAGTACTTAAGGAGGGCTTATGAGGCTGGTGTGAGGAATATTGAGATGGAGTCCACTGCATTTGCTGCCCTGTGTGGACTGTGTGGCCTCAAAGGTGAGTCTTATCGCTTCCACCTCCTCCCCACGCACGGGCTAAACCCCCTCTAAGGGTCCTGTTCTGTGTCAGAGGGCCAAACACACATCCTTAAAGATTTTAGCTAGAAAAGAACACTAAAGCAAATTCCATAGTTCAGTAAAACCCAAGTGTGCATTAGGAGACCTGAGTGCATGCTGCACAAACTAACAGCTTGCTCCCTTCATGCCCCTCCTGGCCCCGTCCGGGCCATGCCGCCGCAGCCCCTAAAGGTCTGGGGGCAGCGGAGCCGTGGCTGCGGCCGTGAGGGCCGGGCAGGAGGGCCCGTGAGGGCCCGGCGGGGCCGGGCCGGTCCGGGAGCTGACCGTGCTCCGTGCTCCCGCAGCCGCCGTCGTGTGCGTGGCGCTCCTGGACCGGCTGGAGGGGGACCAGATCCGGGCGTCCCACGAGGTGCTGTGGGAGTACCAGCAGCGGCCGCAGCGCCTGATCGCCGCCTTCATCCGCAAGCGCCTGGGGCTCACCCACACGGACTGAGGCGGCGGCACCAGCACGGGGCCCCGCGCCGGGACGGCTGCGGGCCCGGCCCGGCCCACGGAGCCCGCTCCGGGAACGGGAGAGCTGCGGGCCCGGGGCGCCCGGAGCCAGCGGACCCCGCGGTGCGGCTGGGACCGCCCTGCCACCATCTGCGCTGGCAGCAAGCTCAGGCTGCGGAGCAGGGCTGCAGACTCCTCACTCCTGGCTCCAGCCGCCCTAAAGGACTGTCCTGTAGGGCCACTCTGTCCACAGCGATCTTCCAGGAAGGAGATCCCTTTGCTTTGGGCATAAAGACGAAACCTAAGTAAATAACATGAAAATTAATCCATATTTGTGACCAGCCAAGGGGTCTGCAGAGCTCTCCTGGCATGAGCAGCCTTGGTAGTGCTGTGTGAAACACCCTTTTAGTGACCTGCATGTTCTCCATGCTCCACTGTTTTGTGAATCCCCCCAAAATCCTCATTCTGGCCTCACTACATCACTAAAGGCCCTGACTTACCGTTGCAATGAGGTGGCCCAGACTTCTATAGACTTCTACTCAGTCTCTACCCTGAAACATTACAGACATGAAAACAACCACAAGTCTCAGCCTAAAAATCTGTGCCCATTATTTCAAAACCAATGTCTGTTCCCTTTAAATTTTCTTTTTCATTAACATCTTGGTATTTACAAAATATGGCAACTATAATCTCAATTTCAGTGGTGCAAAGTTTTTATCTTGTAGATCTGCTTTTAAAGGCAAGGGGAAAAAAAATCAATTGCCTAGGTTTGGAATGATGCCTTTCTGGGAATTGTCTCACAGCCAGTCTGTTCCCCCACAGCAGAACACTGCTGGTCTCCCCACAGGAATATCCAGGGAATATCCCCACAGGAATAGCCAGCTATGAGGTGGCCAAGTGTGCTTTTAAAATAACGAGTTACCCCAAAGGAGATCCCAAAATAAAAAGCACAAATATACAAGAATTGTAATTTTAGCACAAGCGCACCAAGGCTGAGACCAGAAGACATCACTGCCCCAGCTCGGGGCAGGCTCTGCAGCATTTCCCCACCAAACTCAGCTGCAACACTGGGATTATGCTGCTCCTGGGCTGACCCTGTGCTCACTCTCAGGAGTCTGTCACACCAGAAAATAAAGAAATAAAGATCCCAGCTCTATTTATAATTTATACTGAAAGACTAATCTGCAATATGAAATTGAATGAATGGTTTGCAGTAAATATGATGCAGCAAGTTGCCTTCTAAACATAGACAAAGGTTTAAGTTTCATCTTATCATAATCAAGGAATATTAGAAACATTCATGGCAATGAAGATTTTATAACTAAAAAAATCAAATTCTCAAGAAACCTGGAAAGAAAATTGTGGGATTTATTCATGTAACATAATAAAATCTAAAGTAACTACTGTGCTAAGCTATTTTGGACTTATGCTGCCAATTAAATCCCAATAATTCCTACTCGAGGCGCTGCACATCAGATTGGCCTGGGCCGTGTGCAGGAGTCCTTGAGCACGGTGTCCCAGCTCGCAGCCAAAGGGACATGGGCAATCCCATGAACAGCACACAGCCCTGCCTCCCCAGACCCACACCAGGCAGGTGTAACGTGGCGCTCCCAGCTCAGAAAGGCTGGGAGTGCTTTAGAATGGCTGCACACACAGGAACTGGGCAGTTCTAGGACAGCCAAAGGGAATGTAGGGTTTGCATATCGTGGGCCACACCAGAGTCCTGGTGCTGCTCTGCCCCTCAGATGAGATGTGCTCTACATTTTAAAAGCTGTAGATTCCATGTCTCTTCTTGGAAGCTTCAGTGGTGGAAGTTTTGACAAAACCTCTCTTGCATAAAGTGTTTTATGCAGTCCAGCTTCCCGGAGAGCGAGCTCAACACGGAGCCTGGGGTCAGAAATAACCTGTTAAAAAAACCACAGCAATGATCAATAGAAGCCAAAAAGCTCCCTGAGGAGCTGCTGCCTTTCCCCATGTTCTCCATGCACACAGCCTCAAGTGCAGCACAGACTCCAATCTCCTCCTGGCTGTTCCTGCAGAACCCAAGTGCTTCAAATGCCTTTATGCTTTTTCTCACAGTGTCGCCTTGTGCTTACGTGGCAGTGCCATTTCCATTTGTCAGAACAACAATTAATCTGAGGGAAATTACTTCTGGAATTTCTTCAGAAGTTTATCTGACAAAATTTGTAATCCTCTTTCCAATCCCTGTTGGTTGCATGGTGTGCAGTGGGACTGCACTGGAAGTACTAGGAAGCGCGACACATTGGTTCCAGTTCCAGCATCACCTCTCCAGTGCCCAGAGCTGCTGGACACCAGTGCTGGGAACATGATCCACAGCCCCTGCAGCATGGGAAGGAGCATGGGGATGTGCTGGGTGGGCATCACATACTGCAGCCCGAGCAGCACCAAACCTGTCTGGAGTTGAAACAGAGAGAGCATGCTGAGAATTAAGGCATAGGACTCAAATATACATGTTCAAAGCATGTTTAAGTTTTGTCAGAACCTTGTACATTGGTCCGATTTGGGGAATTTTAATAACCAAGCAAAACCCACATCTTTCCATTACCAAACTGAGAAACTTTAAAATGTCTTAAAATGGGCAGTGCTGGGCAACTTTAGCTATAGACAATGTTGAATTTCATCTTATTCAGTGTCAAAAGAAAGCTTTTCCACTGCAGAATTGTACCATAGCTCTTCTCTTTTAATAAATAATTTTGAAATTCCAGAGTGGGAATAATTGCAAATACATTGACTGAGCAGATAGGGAACAGTGAGGGAATTTAAAGATATCAAGATGTTCCTTGAGTTCATTTGAAATTGAGGGAGCAGCCTCCTCAGTAACCTGAGTGCCCTGAAACATGAGTATAGCCAGTTCAGGTCCTGATTCATTCACACATCATGATTGCAGCCCCTTACCTGCTCCTCACTGTAGGTGTGCAACCTGAACAGGGGCTGCTGCAGCTCAAACTCCTCGTTGGCTCCAATGCCCATCCGAGCTTTTGACGACACCGTGTCAGCCACTGCTCTGGCAGGATCTAATTTTGCAACAATGGCAACCTGAGGACACAGTATGAAAGTCACAATTACTCTGTCTGTGTGGAGCTAAGGCGAGAGCAGGTCACTGTCAGGAGCACACCCTTTGAGAACACCATCATTCACTGTCCCTGCAGTGACCCTGTAACAGCGGCGCAGAGGCAGCCTGGGCACAACAAGAGTGTGTGAGAGAGAAGCAACAGCACCCTGAGCTCTCCAACAGACACTGGCATGAGCTCCAGTGTCCAACCCCATCTCTACAAGGATCCAGCAGCCTCAAAATTCTGCAATACCCACAATTCCTGGAAGTCCAGACTTTCTTTTCTTTCAATGGGAACAAAGGTGTTCAGGGTAAGAATTCACAATTTTACAGAGTCACAGGCAACAGCATTGAGTTATATGCTCCAAATGATACAACGCTGTTTTTTTCTGAAGTGCATCTGCTTTAACTGTGTAATTTCCTGTGGCTAGATCAATATCAAAGACTCCCAGACACTGTATTGTGCCAGAGTTAATCTTTTTCATTGCTTACTTTCTTTGTGTTAAAATATTCAGATACAGGCTAATACTACTTTGGAAAAATACAGAAAGATGCATGAGCAAAATAGCTAAAGTCACAAGCCCATATAAAGAATGGCTAAAACCAGAAAAAAGTACTTTCAATTGCATACAATAATTTTTTTCATCAATCTCTTTAACAAAATATTGCCTTGTTATTTACAGGGTGCCCAAATCTAGAGGCCAAATGACTTTACTAAAGATCTTTCCCCCCCTCCCCATACAAACATTGTACATACTTTATGAAGCAGCTTTTCATTAGTGTGAAACAAAGAACAGATGTTGATCAGAGAAGTATAATAAAGTGGGAACATCAACATCAACATCCAGGCAAAGGCCCCCCTAGAAGCATTTTCTACTCTGGCAAGAGAATTGACTCAGTGGGAAGAGCTCAACAGATCATGACTACCAACCAGCCTCTTTGGAGGAAAAAACCAAGGAGATTACATACAAAAATGTAAATTAAGACAAAATCACTCTTTCAAAAGTCAGCAGTATAAAAAAAATAACCCTAGCACTACTTTTACTATGACATTAGAAGCATTAGTAAGCATTTTACTTACTAAAATAAGTGTGTCTTCTTAAAAGTAATGTGCAAAACTTTCAGACACTCAAATATCTCTGAAGAAAAGTCATCCAAGGTGTGCAAGTTTCCAGAATTTAAAAAGAATATAAATTACTCATAAATCTTGCCTTAGACTCAAGGCAGACTTAAGGTTATTAAAACAAACAAAACCCAGAAAAAAATCACAGAAGAAAAATCACATCCAACCTGGGAAAAAAAAGTCTTCTCTCAGATATCAGCAGCTCCTACAGTACAATTTAATGTCATAATGTTCCTGTTGTCAGAGCTACAAAGGACACGGGATTTATAACAGGAGAGAATTACTATTGGTCAGCCCTAAAGTGCCTTTTGCCTTGTTCCCTGATTTGCTTTTGAGAGATTGTTCTTTTATCTCTGCCTGCCCTGCAGTCAGTGCAGCCAGGGCCAGCCCACCTGCTGCCGGAGCTCTTCCAGGCGCTTCTCCTTCTCCTCCTGCTGCCGGGCCTGGAGCAGGGCCAGCTCCTTCTTCTGCAGCAGCCGCTTCTCCAGCAGGGCTCGTCGGAACTGCACCCTGCCGAGCACAGGGAAACGCTGGGCAGTGACACCGCCGCCTTCTGCGCTGCCCTTCAGCTCAAAAACTGCCTCCGCTTCTCTAGACACACCTTGTGGGGCCGTGGTGGTTCATCGAAACACCTCAGAAACACAAGGGTGCTTTTTCATTCCAATGTGTTCTTTTTGTTGGAGTTCTTTGGTTTGGGTTTTTTGGGCAAGGGGAGTTTAGGGAGTTGTGCTTTTTGATTTCTCGGTGGGTTTTGGCTGGTCGGTTGTTCTTTTAAACAACTTGGCTAACCTTTCAGATTCCATGTCTAGACCACAGATTTTCTCTAGTATGCTTTATATAGCCCTGGTACTCTTTTTTTCTCCCCCATTTTCTTTGCCAAGAGGAAATGTTCTCTCACATCTGTGTATGGCAGAAGAAATCTTTCCTATAACCCTTTCCATTAAAAGAAACACCTCACTCCCAGTCTTGTCACTGGAAAAAGGAAAAAAACTTGAGACTTGAACCCTTCTTTCAAAGGAAAAAGCTGGAGGTTGATACCAGTAACTCCATAACTTTACCCACAGCACTACTGTGCTGCTCCAACCTTCACTGCAGGCATTTTTAGACTATTGGGCAGAGTCTGTTCCTTATGGAGCTATAGATATTTGCTGGGATGTCACTTTGAGTCCTTCTACAGGAGTTGCCAATGCCATGCTTTGAATTTGGAGAATTACCCTCCTTCTGCCCTTCAAACCTGAACTTGCCTTTAGAGAAATTGAGACAAGACAGCTGCTTCAACTACAATAAAACATGTATTGTTATTTTTTTAGTCTCCAAATTTTAGTAAGCTCAAAGGAGTATAAAACTTGTGCTATAAACTGCAACAATCAGAACTAAACCTATAGTTCTGCTGATGGCTAGTGAAGACCTCTGTGTCATTAACCCAATCACAATTAGCAGGACAAACAGATTTATCCCAAGAGTGTGGTACCTGCCTGAGGGTACCCCAGAGAGGCTTCCAGTTTCTCACAGTGTCCAGTGTAGTTTAGGCAGAGAAATGCTACAGCAGCAGTGCTCAGCGGTCATTCTGTGCCACGGAAAAACCCTAATCTTCTTTTTATATGGAGAACATTTAATAAAAAGCAGGTCTTCATTTATTTTTTTTAATGACAAAAATTTTACTGAAATCCTTTCACTCTGCTTGAGCTGACTATTGTGATACATGTTTTAAAATACTCCAGAGTTATCAAACGTGAAATTAAATACTCTGGAAGCTTCTGTGCCAAGCCAAGAAGGAAGACTGGGGAGCGCTTGGCCAGGCCTAAGGTCAAACACTTTGTGTGCCCCTGGCAGTTTGCCTGCCCAGGGGAATACAAAGCAGTGCTAAACTGAAGCATGCTGCGGCCTTTCTGTGCCCAGTTTGAACCAGTCCAGGTGATCCCGACTGATCGCAGCCAGGGAGCAGCCAGGGAGCAGGGGCAGAGCTGGGCACGGTGAGGGTCCTGTTCTGTGGCTGTTCTGTCATCCTCCACAGGCTGCAGAGAGCACAGCCAGCATTATCAGAGATGGACTGTCATTGTCAGCAGGCAATGGCACAGTGATGAAATCCACACCCAGGGAAGGCAGACACCTTGGAAATACATCCTCAACTGCACATCATGTTCCTAAGTTGGAACACCCTTCCAATACTTTTTTATACTTGGCTTTTATACTTGGTCTGAAACCAAGTGCCTTTAATCCCCTACTTTGACCTGGTCAGAGCCCTGGCTATTGCAATTACAAACTAAGACCTGAATAAACAGAACACCATAGTGACTCTGTGATTATAGGTTTCTTTTTCATAAACAAACCAAATTAGTTAATTTTAAATTAATTTAGCTTGATTAAAAGCAATTCAGGATAATAGCAGAGTTTTAAAAAATATTTTTATTGTATTAGAAACTCTATGCACTATCCAGGCCATCTCCTATACTTGGAGTAGTCAGTCAGCCCATTTTTTCCTTTTCCAAAGGACCCTGAAGATGTGTTGGATCAGAACTGTGGTACCAGCCTGTGCCATCTTTCATGGGTGTTCTGCAAAGACTCAAACCCAGTTTCTGCGCTCTGGCAGGTGGCACATGCCAGGACGCTGTCAGTTTTGCAGTGCTGCACTTGACAATGCCACATGTGCACCTGAGCCTGGACAGTGAAATGTTTCATTTTGTACAGTAGGTCAGTTCTGAGTGACAGAATGCACAACATTTACTGAGTTCTCATTCACAATAGCCTGAAGGGGTGATTATTTCCTTCCAGTAATTCAAATACATGTGTTCCTTCTCCTACAAGCCAAAACCAGTGCAGGCATGTTTAAGGAAAGGTAGAGATATATTTGTAGCATAAGGACACAGACATTTAAATTAAGTTGTAGAAAGGTGTCCTAACAAAGTAATACTCAGGTAGTGTTTCCCACAGAATCCTTATGAACAAATTTAATATTCTAATGCCAACGGCACTTTAATCCTATTTTAATTGCACTTTTGGTCCACAAAACTTGGTGGCTTCCTCTATGTAAAAAGAGTCAGCCTATGCTTTTATAAGGGCAGTTATAACCAGACTACATGCAGGGGTTTTATGTTCCTCTGACAGAGGGATTCCTCTGTGAAATCCAGTATTTCTTCAACAGGCTGTGAAAGGTCATATTGTGCAACAGAGACTTGGCAATTCAAGCCTGAGCAGGCTCAAGTCCTAAATTCCACCAAACAGGCGAAGAGCATCTACAACTAGATGAGCAATTTAGGACTCCCTAAGATAACAATAAATATCTTTGAGTTTGTTAATATGTTCCTTGCACTTGCCCCTCAAACAAACCAAACCTAATTATAAATCATTATGCAAAGTGAAATATAGAAGGTCTTATTACTCAGCTACATTTTATGACAGTTTAGTGCTTACAATGGTCTGAAATTTTGATGGATGTTAATTAATTAATTCAAACCAAAATAAATTGCATCTAGGATACAATCACCTAGGATGCAACCTTACTAGATGGTTTGAAGTGTTTGCCAAACAGGAAGGAAAAAAATATATTATCCTCAATTTATTCTAAAAAAGAAAGTCAGGAGATCAAAGCAAATTAGATTTTAAGAAGATCCTATTGATACTAAAGGTATTCACATTTAATTTCTTTTACCTTTCTCTGTCTCTGGCTGCTTGTTCAGCCATTAATTTTCTCAATTCTCCCAGTTGTTGTAGATCTCTCTCCTCCTGTTCTTGCCACTTCAGCTCTTTCTCAGCCCAGTATTTTTTCAGCTAGAGTTTGACAAAATACCGCAAACAAAATAACACTCATTCCAAAGCCCAGACAGTGAGAACAAAGCAAGTAAGAGAAGCATTAAGTTAGAGATTCTAATTTTGATCCTTTTAGAATAAAATTTCTATTTTAGAGCACTACAAGCTAACAGAATATTTACTAGGAGAGCAAGAGGGTTTGGAGCTCCCACAACAAAAGTAGTAAAATCAGACTGTGAACACTAATTTGAATCTATTTTGCCACCAAAATTTGAAGACCACCACTTCCATTCTGCTTGCATTCCCCAGAAAAGCAGCTGCAGTATAAGGTTATCAGCTCTTTTAAGGATCTAGGATGCAAAATACTCCAATAAAACATATGACTGCTGACCCCAAACAGCTGCTATTCCATCTGTGCATAGGCAGAGGGCTGCTCTATCTAGACATTACACATAGCAAGAGAAAAGTTTGCACAACCAGAATATTTACAGATAAAATGAATATTGGTGGTGGTTGGGTCAGCACTGGCTCCCTAAGGCTCTTCCCTGTGGTTTCAGAGCCACCTGCCACTACAAACACCATGTGTACAAAGGCAAACACACAGAATGAGCTGGAACAAAAAGAGAAGCAGCAGCAAAGCTACTGGTGACCTAAGCAGCAACCCTCACTAAATGTCCCTCTCTGTGCCTCTGGACTCAGAGGTAAAAGCTCAGTGAAACAACCACAGGGATTTCTGCCATCTCACTTAGGTAAAAAGGCCAACCCAAATGCCTGTGACACAGCTTGATTTTCTAAAGCATGACATTCGCTACAGTGCATTTCTGAGTTTCTGTGAAGCTGCATCCAAGCCATTCCCAAGGAGTCAGCACACAAGCCCTGGGAGCACTGTCCCCCAGGGGTGCCCCTGCAGCTGTGCTGTGCTGCAGGCACCGTGCTGCCGGGCTCCCCTGCTGCATTGCAGCACACAGCTGCAGCACTGGCAGCTTCCCGGGGCTGCTCAAAGCACGCACCTGTGCAGGCAGACCTGCCGTGCCTCTGTGCTGCTCCTGTGACAGACACAGCGACTTGCTGAGAAATGCAATAGAGTAACATAACTGGTGTGTCAGACCAGGCAGCTTTAGAGCTGAAATGGACAGGAGAAAGATCTGACTAATCATTTGCCCATCTCTACATCAATACATAATACTTTACAAGAATACATGTGCTATGAGATCAGCTATAGATTTTAGAAGCAATGGTACACATTAATATATGCAAAAATGTATAAAAGTTTCTTATACTTTCTCTTTATCCTGAGCTCTACGGATGGTTTCCTGTTCCCTCTGCAGCCTTTCTCTCTCATCTTCCTTTTCTTTTCTTCTGGCAGCTACAGCAGCTTCTAGTTTAGCAGCTTCTTCCTGCTGTGCTTTCCACTGTAGAACCTGGAAGAAACAGTTGAAGAGACAGTCCTGCAGCAGACTGTGTAACACTGATCCTGCCAAGCTGACACTGGGAAGGAAACTCATGTAATCCTCTTACAAAGTTTTATAATCTTATCAGCAGCACAACCATTTAGCAAGCACCACCTTTCTGTGTGTTCATGTGCAGCTCCCAGCTGATAGCATAATATGCAATAAAGTCACATATGAAAAGGTTTTAGGCAAAATTGCTAAAGCCATCTAAGTAATTCACATCTCTCTTCAGCACTTAGAACCTGTGAAGGGATGGAGACCAAGAGTGAGAGCAGAGTGCATTTGCAGCCCTTAGCACAGGCACTCCTGTAACAGCTCCCTGCTCGCACCCAGGGCTCACTGCAGGGACAGGGACATCACCTCTGTCAGCACAGACGGTGCAGCCCAGCCTGGGAGCCCTGCTCAGAGCCCGTGGGGTCCTGCACACCCCCTCCTCTGTGGGAACAGAGGCAGTGCTGCCCGGCACAGCAGGACAGGGCCACGCTCCCTGCACCCCCTGCGCAGGGCCTGCCACACTTCCGAACAAACCTACTGGGGGTGGCACAGACCACCCAGCCCAGCATGCCAAAAATCCATTCCTGACACAATCCTGACTGTGCTGGTTGAAGGAGACAGCTTGTACCCATACCTGGCCATGGGCAGGGACTCATCTGCAGAGTCCCAGCCAGCGCGGCCCCAGCCACCTCGGGGCTGTCACGAGCAGTTGTGTGCTCATCTGTTTCACGCTGCTTTCTACAGGATCAGTGATGTCTCCTTTTTGTTGGTTTGCCAGCTCCTTTTGTAATGGATTTGTCAAGCACTAACAGAACCCTGCCTTCCTCTAAGGAGCAAGCATTGCAGCCATTTTTCAGCTGGTTTTCTACACTACAGCACTTTAATACAAAGATATGAAAATGCTTATAATTTTTCCACCTTTACTGCATTTCACTGGCTGTGTATACAGATTATTAATTCTTCTGGTTTGTGCTTATAAAAGATGTTCTGTTTAGAAATCCCCACGGTCCAAGGTTCTCAGAGAGCTGCATCTCTGAACAATGCCATGCTTGCCATGCTTCTTGCTAAAATAACAATTATACTTTTTTCTCTGTAATACATTGAACAATGCTGTGGCTTCTCGTGGAGTGCAGGCAAAGTGATAACATGAAAATAACCTGAAAATGCAGAGGGTGCAAAGAGGACGGAGCCAGGCTCTTCCAGAGGTGCCCAGTGACGGGGGGGAAAACAGCAGGCACAGCCTGAAACACCTGAAATTCCAATGCATTCATCACTTCCCTACTGAGAGGCTGGGTGAGCACTAGAACACGCTGGCCAAGGAGGTTGTTTAAACTGGATTGCACCCAGTCACCAGCTGTACCTGACCCTGCCTGGGCGGGGGTGACCTCGGGGTCTGGAGAGGTCCCTTCAGCCTCTGCTGCAACACCCGGATCAAGCTTCCCACTCACTTGAAACTTGTGACACCGGGGCTGTTGAAATTGAAATCTTCATGTAGCAATTTTGCGAGCAGCCTGTTCGTGCAGTTTAGCGGTTTAAAAATCTAAAATAAAATGCTAAATTGTTTCAGTTACCCTTCACTTGGCGCTCTAATGAACCCAAAAAGAAATGCTTTGAAAATGAGTCAGAAAAACATGCAATCCTTTCTACCTTGCTTTTGAAACAGACTGAAGCAAAACCATATATAGAGAAAAGATTTAAAATCTGACAACAAGTAAACAGTGAGTGAAATCTGCAAAAAGCATACTCAGATTGGAGCTGGGATAAGCTGCAGGAGCATTTGAAGGAGCTTTAAACTTCTATAATAACAGCACAGATTTTCTCAACTGATATGAGGTAACAGTCAGATTATGTAACAAAAAAATTGCTTTTTGTAAGCCTGGATTTCCCTACATCCTGCTTCCCACTCCTTTCAAATGCTCTCCAGTGCTGAGGTCAATGCCACTGGGTGCAGTTCATGATGCAGCCTCAGTTCTCTTCACGTCTGAGAACTCTCCCAGTCCTCTAGAGGTCTTCCCTGGACATTCATTTATCTATTAACCAGGGACTTGTTTGGTTGTCTGATTGGTTTGATTGCAGCCATTAGCATGGCAAGGCCATAAACTGGTCTCAACAAAAGCTGCATTTCCCTGGTGCTTCAGGGGAACCAGTGCCTGGAAATGCCCATGGAGAACAGAGCGAAGCCTGCAGGGAGTCTGGGACAATGGCAAATGACTGAAGGAAGCAAAGCACACTGCAGCAGTGAGCGGACACAGACACTAATCTGTCCTGAGATCGTCTCAAGCCTCCCTATTGACCCATTTCATTGACAGCAGTCCGTGTGGTGCATGTGACACCCCGCCCTTGTGGTGTGCCACGATCACCTTCTGGGGCTGTTTCCATGCAGCTCTTTCCTTACAGCCTTTGGTCCAAGTCAGAAACCAACACTGGGGCACGATCTAGCTTTCTGACAGCTTATGTACAAACAAATGAGCATAACCAAGCACCAAATTCCGAACTTCACTAAACTGACAAAGCATTATTCACACAGTAGTGTTCCCCAGACAGAAGAGATGGGCCAGTAACTCAGTGCGTATCTCCATCCCTACAATGCTCCCTACTCTGCCCTAAATCACTACTAACACATATATTTACTCAGGGGGTAAAACATGCTTTCCATTTTTCAAATTTCAGTTCTGAGTCCACTTTTTAATTTTTTAGTTAGGATTTCAAATGTATGAGCCAAAGGCCAATCAGAAAAATGGGTGACAAGGATACCAGAGGAGAGTTTCACTGTACCATACTTGTTCACAATACCCAGTTATTATTTTCTGTATTCAGCACATGAAATGAGTTTAGATTTATCCCTGCTCCTTCCATGCCCTTTTGTTAGGGCAAAATAAGAATAATTTCCTTTAAAAAAATTTATAATTGTGACAAAAAAAGACATAATTCCAACAAACTCTCCCCCAAAAAAACCCAACAAAACAAAACAAGGAACATTGGTAAAAACCAGAAAAGCAATACATGCAAAATATGTATAATATGTGACTGTGATTCTGTAGGCTGGCCTTATGCCATGGCTTTTCCAGGAACAAGAGTTGAAATCATATAGGATAAAATGTTCTTAACAGAGCAGAGGTAGAGTGAAGTGTAAGAAGTAACAAAAATTAGACATTAACCAGGTGATTCAAATACCAGCATATTTCACTTTTTACACCGCATTTGAACATTAAAATCCTCTGTGCTAGAGAGCAGTTCTAGTCTCCCAGCCCCAGATCAGTCTGTGTGCCAGGCAGGGGAATCCACACCCTGAGGAGGCGGCAGGAGGTTCCCAAACCAGTCCTGTCCATGCGGTGACAGGTTAGAAATGAGGATCTGGACTCTGGCTCGTGGTCAGACAGGACAGAGCAGAGCCTGGCCTGCATTTCCTGCCCTGGGCAGCCCCATCTGGCACTGGGACAGCTCTGCTCGGAGCAGCTCCCGGCCTTTGGGGCTCTGCGGGCCAGAAGGGAGCCCCTGATGCTGGGCTGCCAGCGCTCCCACAACTGAAGGGTGCCAAGAAAGCCTGCTGCATTCACTGGGATTGTATCTCCAGAGGCAGGATCATGTGGGTCCAGAAAACAAAAAACCTCCCAAACAATAATTCTGCTTCACTACAGCAGCAATCTGGGACCACAGACTGCACCAAAAAAATTAACATGTTCTTGATTGCATTCTTCCCTTCCTATCAGTTCAAAATCAGAAGGGTATATTTTACTGTGTCAATAGTAAATATTTTATTTAAATATTAAAAAAAATCCTAGTAGTTAAACTAATATTGAAAATACACTGAAACCTGGCTCTCCCGTTGCCTGTTCCACAAAACTGTTTTCATTTTAGCAGTACAAGCACTGCCAACATGAGGCTCTGAAAGTTTTTAATTACAAATGGCATTTCAAGTACATTTCACAGTTCATGCATTATTAGAGGAGGTTTTGCCAAGTGAATTATTAAATTGCTGCGCTGAACAGAATGCATACACACCTTTTTTCAGTTCATTTTTTCAATATTGCATATTACAATAATGTAAAGTGCACTACAAACTAATTAAAGTAATAAATTAGTTCTTTCACTGTAACATCTGAATAGCAATAATGTATTTACCATTCACCTAATATTACAGATACAACTCTTAAAGACAAAACAATGCAGAATACCACAGCACCATGTGAGGTTTCCTCTTCAAGCAGCAATGACTTTTTATAAACAGACACAAGAGGTGGCATCCAGCTCCTCAGCTGGGTACCAGGAGCACAGGGCAGCTGGCTGTGCTGGCAAAGGTCGAGCAGGAGCAGCCTCAGCTTTGGAAACAGAGGAAAACGTGCACAAGGAACCAAAAGGACACAAAATCCAGGGAGGAATGGTGTCAGAAATGACTGCCCAGAGCTCAGATCACTCTGTGCCACACAGACATACTAAGCTTGTAGAATCCAAGTTCTAAGCAAAAGTCCCCAATAACTGTGTAATAAAGCCAGTACTGTTTGTCATAAGTGAAGGCATGAAAGGAAAATCCTCTGAGATCCCACTCTGATGTGTTCTAGCTCACTTTTTCAACCATATAAAATGACACAATCTAAATACTCTTCTACTATCTCACAGAGTTTTATTAATCTCTGAGTCACTTCTGCTCATCTTTCCTTATTTATTCTATGGTTTACAGTTTTCATTTTCTTCTTCAAATTGTTCACAACTTATTCTAAGAATCCCTGAGAAAAAAAAATAGGGGGTCTCTTCAGGAAAAATAACTTCACAAGTGAAGATTCTACATGGTAGAAGAAACGACAAAAAAGAAGAATCACAATATTTGGCTAGCCATGGAAGCCCACAGCAGAACAGAGCCAGCCTGTTCATGGTGGGATCACAGGAACACAACAGCTGCAGGTCAGGGCTGCATGGTCACAAACAGCAAAATGGGATTATGAGACAGCTAGAGATTCAAATAATATTTAAAGGAATTCAGTATTTTAAAAATCTCATGCATAAAAAAAGAAAGCACACAATGTGTCCCCCACATTTGTGCCACGGTTCCCACAGGTTGTTGTACAAAGCAGGTGGGAGATCCCAGTGAGCCAGAGGCACAAAGCACCATTCCATGTTTCCCAGTGGGGCCAGCACAGGCTGCCTGAGCGCCGTGTTAGGCTGTGCACATGATGTGCACCAAAAACCATACAAGTGCCAAGCACATTGCTGTTGGCTGGCAAAGCTCCATGCCAGGCTACTGAAGGTGCCCTTGGACCACAGGAGAAGCCCAGCAGCTTTTGGGTCAGGCCAGGCAGAGCCCAAGCAGGCAGTGAGAAGCAGGAAACAAGCTCTGGCAAGGATGGGCACTGCTCTGTACGGGACCAGCATGGGCTGCCTGCCCATCCAGGCACTGTGCTCGGGAGAGGGAGAAAGCTGGCAGCCAAGGCAGTCCCAAAGCACACTGAGAAATGGGCATGTTCACATAACCACGCTGATCCACTGCCCAAACCAGCTCTATCCTCTCCTCTCCTTCCTCTCCCTGCGTCATCACCATCTCCTCTGCTCAGGGTCTTGCTGAATATAGAATTGAGAGTTATCCCATTTATGGCAAGTCAGAGATACCTCTTGGTTCTTCCAGATGGAAGCCATGAGGCACAGAGAGGGAAAAATGCCTCTCAACTGCAAATTTGGATTTAAACCACGTCAACTATGACATTTTTCCTTCACATTTTTAAAATGAGGGCTGCAGCCAGAGAATAAGTTGGTGACCGAAGGAATTCTGTTTCTAGAGAAATGGCCACTTCAGAGCTGTGCCTTTCTAGTGTGCTCTGAAAAAGAGAAAAAGCAAAGCAGATGTAAAAGGTGATTAAGTCATAAGAAGTCACATGCTGAAGAAACAGCAGGATTGCAACACCAGCCCTTCAGTAGGGATATTGCTCTCAGTCCAGTTCCTAATGGACACATCATCAAACAAGGAGGATGATTTTGCTTAGATTTGGCAAGCTTTTTATTTCCCCACACAAGATCATTGCTTTTTATCTCCTCTAGAACTGGTCAAACTGAGATCATTACAAGATTAACATGGAAAACTCATTAAAAGGTGACTTTCAATGCCAGCAGTGCAGCCTCTTTACTTGCAAAGTAGCTCAGCCATTCATACTTCAGGCAGAAGCAGCACATGCTGATCTGTGTCTCCTGCCTGAGCAACTCCCTGCCATTCTGACATGCACAAAAAAGAAAATATTTTTAAGAAAATGGGAGGGAAATGTAGAAGAAAAAAAAATTAAAGACCCAGTCTCCCACAGAAAAGTAAGGATTCAGTCAATTTCTCTCAAGAGTAATAGAAGTTAAACACAAACAACCCACTTGGGTTAATAGGATAATAAATCCCTTGGATTTAAATATTTTACAAACTAAATGGGAACATAGAAGTCTGTGTTACAAAACTAACCAGGTTTTTCAAGTCACTAACTGTATGGAAATGTCTATCCAACAACTACTAAAAAGTAGTGCACTTCTTATCAAAAAAAAAGGTGTTTTTTTCAAATGTACTTACATTCACCCACAATTTCTCAATACAAACTCTAGTTCATCTGCTCAAACTCTTCCTTGTGTGCCAGGACTAGGAAGAGGGTTTCACACCCCCAGGTGAGACTCACCTGCCAAGACTTTAGAAGCCACAAGCAAATTCCTAACAAAGCTGACACTGCCAAGGAAACCGGGATGTATGGGAGACCTGCTACTGACGTGTAATTGTATTAACTGATAATAATGAAAAAAGACTTGCACTATTCAAAGCCACCACACGCTGAAATATAAAATATTAACGGTGTTATTTCTGGAAATACAATAAGAATAGGAAGTGTATGCGTGTATTCCTAAATGGAAAGCTAATGAGATGGGTGCCTCAGGGTGTGAATACTAGAGCTTATAAAAGGGAAAAAATTAAAGTGTATATTAAGAACAGCTCCCTGGAGTCTGAAATATTACAGGGCAGGGGGAGTTCATCCAAACAATATGAAAAAGCCATCATTTTTTAAATTTAGAGAGTGCTTTTTTAAAAGCATGGTACGTATCATTTTTCTTTTCTCAGGTGTCAGTAACCTCCTGAACTGCCACAAAGGTTTTAAAAAGCCAGTACATGAGGGGCTGCAGAAGGAGGTGGGAGAAGTTCCCATTTGCACAGGGGCTCCACGTGAGAGATCCCCAGCCTAGCAAGAGCCATTGCTGTTCACATGGTGTTGAGATGCTGATGGCAGAGGCCCGGAGATGTGCTGCTGCCTGTGCTCTGTGGTTCAATGCCTGCAGCTCTGGGCCCATTACACTCACAGCATTGCAAACCTGGCCAAACCCCGAGCAGAAAATGCAAAGCCCAGCTGCCCATGAAGGGGCTGTCTCCACCCTGCTCAGCAGAGACAAGGGTGCTCCCTCTCGCTGGGAGCACAGCCCAGCCCTCCTGCCCTGGCAGAGAACCTGTGCTCTGTGTTACTGGACAGAGCCCTGACACCATCACTCAGAGGGGAAGCTCTGGCATCAGCAGGGGCAGACATCCACATTGTCAACAACAAACTCCTGTGGTACTACAGCTGGGGTCTGAAGTCTCCAGTAACTTTCAGCTCTAAAAATCTGCCCCTTTCTCCCTAAACTGGGGATTCTTCAACCCTGAAAACCTCTGAACAGCACCTGGAACCACATCCCAACTCCACAGGGTCTTGAGTGACAAACAATAAATGGTAAAAGCTAACAACTTCTGCATCTGACTGGCCTACACAAGGCCTACAAGAAGAATTAGAGCAGCATTAGAGCATTTGGCATTATTATTAAGAAATAATACATTTACAAGTTCGTTAATCTCAGAGGATAATCTCGTTCTGGCTGTGGTTAGAAAAACAAAGGAGGTTCACAGCCCTAATAGATTTTGGATGGGTACTCTTGAGCATCTTGTGCTCCACAGGCTACCTCAGAGGTTAAAAAAATAAATACCAGAAAAGTGGTTAAAAGTAACTGTTTTGATCATTAACAGAATATTGTCTTCAGCTACATAAGTGTTTATATCTGAAAAAGGGATATGAAAGAAAAACGCTTGAGCACAGCCCTCACTCACAACCTGAGGAGGAGCACCAGGTACCAATTTCAGTGAGGAAACTGGTCACAAGGGCTGGGATCAGGACTGGTAAAACTTGGGATCCAGAACAGGAGCAGTGCCAATTCCCTGGGGCTGACAGGGCGTCACATCAGCTTTGCTCAAGGCAGTGTGTGAGCAGTTCATTTCTCACAGCTTGTCCTTGTAGTTCCTCTCTTTCCTCATCCAGCATTATTGGGAACATCTTCCTGTTCTTGACAATGGGAATGTCAACATTTTATTAACATGTGTAAATATTATACAGGCTTAAATATTCACACATGCATAACCTTAAGTAGGCTGCATTTCTATTTACAACTACTTATTTAAATTGCTTCCTTTAGATAGAGAATTCTCTCTTCTAGACCCACTGAGTTCTCATATGGATGAGAGCTCCTTTGATCCTTTACAATTGCAAAATTTTGGTGCAGCTTTGCTTTCCTGAGGTGCCACTTTGCTCACTGAAGATCTTTCTAAGAAAACACTGTGGGCAAGAGTGTCTGCTTGTCTAGTTATCCATGCTCAAGCAACTTTAGGTGTCACTGGGCAATCTCAGCTAGATTTGAGAGAGAAGTGCTTGTCTCAAACGTACCCCAGATCTCACCAGCACACGGGGAGCTGAGCAGGATTTGTCCAGGCTGAGGCCCTGCGTGCTCCCTGAGCAGCTGAGGTCCTGGGCTGCTCTGGGTTGTTGAGGTGAGCAGCTGAGGTTCTGGGCTGCTCTGGGTTGTTTCAGTGCATCTCGGAGCTCTCACATCAGCCCATGGTCACCTCCCACGCTGTACCCTGCAGCCCCTGCTCCCAAAAGCCTCAATTCAAGCCCAGGGGACCAGGCCCGAAGCTGTGACCGTGTCCTTGGAGGAATCCAAAGGAACACACCTGGAGCTTTGGCAAACTGCCCTCAGCAGCTTCCCAGGAGTGCAGGGCTCCGTGGGCACCCAGTCCTGCCCAGGGCAGCCACCGGCAAACATCAAACACACAGTGGGAGGAGATTAACAGGAGATAGATCAGGAATAACATCATGTGATGGAACACAGGTACAGGAAAACAGGGGGGAAAGACTGGTGGAAGGGCAAGCAAGGCAAATGTGCAGAGACAGCCTCTGCAAGTGCTTCACATGCACTGTGCACGAGCTTGGTCTGACCCAAAAGACACAATATGTCAGTGCTGTGCTGACCTCAGACTATTAAATCCAGGTTTATTAGGTCTGGATTGAAAACTTATTACTGAGTCAGAGCTGGCTCATCTTTGAGTGTTAGAGTCTTAGACAATTGCTCACATACATTTTGGAGAAATACTGTAGCATCCTACAGCTCTTCAGTTCACCACAAACATGAGTAGCTATATTTAAAATTTAGGTTATTATAACTTCCTTGTATTTTTTATGTCCAAAAAATTAATGGGTCAACTCAGTGGTGCAATACACCAAGTTCTTCAAGCCTCAGCTGTGAGGCAGCACCTCCTAATCCTCTGGAAAGATGACTCCTCACTTCATGCCTTACCTGCCTTGCAACATGGAAAAATTTGCTTCTCTGTGTTGTTTAGGAAAAGGAATTTCACAGAGATCAAATTTGTTTTACACAGTGTCTGCTCCAGAACCCTGGGGGGATCAGATTCCTACAGCTCAAAGCACACCAGATCTGAGCGACTCCTGATCACTCAAAGTGTGACCCCTCAGGGTTTGTCTTGTTTGTTTTCCCATGAAAAACATAAAGAAATGTACCAGGCCCATTTACTCTTTTAACAAGATACAGTGTAACCTCCCCAGCATTGTCCATTTCACATTTTAATTCATTCAGATGGCTACCATATAGCCCTCGAGATTTATTTCACCTGAGCTTCTTCAGTTGTTCCAAACATCCTCCTTAGGGACTATGATTTCTGTTAAGGACACACATTGATCTTCTGTGAGATGGAACATGGAAGAAAAATTTAGAAGTCTTTTCCCCAAGTAAAGACTGCTATAAATATTAATTTAACTTCTCTGCTGCTTTATTTTTTAATTATCCCTCCCTTCAGTCACAAGGCCTAGAGTGTCACCAATGGTACAGGTGCATTTAAAACAGCTTTAAATCATGTATTCTTCAGTCGGTCTGCTGCCCCTTTGGTTTGTTGTTGCCAGAGGAAGAGAACTGTATAAAAGCTGGTGGTTCTGTGTGGTTACTGCAGTAACTAAACCAGTGCACAGCCTGTCAGACAGTACATCTCTTTCCGTGTGTGTGCCATCGCCTCCTTTCAGAGGCGGGGTCAGCAGAAAAGCTGTGGCCTCTGCAAGCTGCTGCTGTACTGGAGGAGATCCCTGTCCCTCTCAGTCAGATACAGCCTCCTCAGGAGCTCACCAGGGTTTGCTTACAGCTAAATCATTACAGCACCTGCACTGCCCCTCTGGGAGGGGAAACAAGGAAGACTTCCTGATGTGAGACTTCCTGAAGCCCAAAATGCCACTCAATGGTCGAAAAGAAAAGGTGGAAGAACAGCCCTAACCCCTGATTTCCAGTTCCACACTCTTTCCCTCAGATAGACTCACTTTTTACCCATCTTATGGATCTCTCTCAGGAAGGGTTTTACCTGTGTGAATTGGTGCTGGACTGAGTTCCCTTTTACCTACCAGCAGCTGCTTTCCATGTCCAGCACTCTGTAGTTGTAAAGTTCAGAAGCGTAGAAAGACAAGTCTGTAAAATGAACTGTAACTGGGCAAACTATGAGTTTTCAAATACATATCCCCATCAGACCAAAACAGACCCCATGGATACATTGAGAATCACTTCTCTGAAAATGAGTGAGCTCTGTGCCTAAGCTCAGCTTCCGCCCTGCAGCCCTTTCAGTTGTGGAGCTGATCAAAACAAGGTCACAATGATATCCTCCTTTAATGAAAGAAATGTTCCTTTTTCATTCCTCTTTTCTGGGAAACAGGTGAGTTGGTTTTGTTCAAACGTTCAACATTTTAACGAAGATCCCTTTGAAATCACCCTTGAAAAGTGTAGGCCTAATAGGTTTAAGTTTCAAACAGCTCCTGGAAACAGGAGGTCAGAATCCAAAAATCTTTCAGACAATGTCAGTGCATCTGTGAGAATCTTCCATGGAGACAACAAAGTACTCCAAAACCAGCTTGTTACTTCTTGTGCGGAAGAAAAGTAAAAGAAACAAAGGAGAAAAAGTGGCTCAAATTCACAGTTCTGGAATAATTGGCCCTTCCATCTCTGGTTGTGCAGGTAAGAGACACACAGCATTCCAGAAAGGAAGGCCTAGGTAAAAAATCACCAAACTTCCCCTCAGCTGCAGAGAACCACTCCTTCCTGCCCCTGGCTCAAGGCAAGGCTGACACTTAGTCATGCCCAGACAGTTTCTAGCCCTAAAGTGTTTAGATTCAAACCTTCCTACACCAGAGAGCTCCAGAACACAAGACAGAAGGGCTTTTGTGTTACTGCTAACTAAAAACCAGCACCAACATCAAAATCCTGCCTCACAGAACAGGTTTTACCATGCTTTCCTTCTCGTAGGAAACCTGAATCAAGTGTTTAGTATTTCACTGAAAAGTGAGGGCACAGCAGAGAGAATATTGGTAAAGTGAGAATAACACATCATGCATGCTCTCAGATGTTCATTTCTGTGCGAGTCAAAAATCACAGAGAGCAGTTTAAACAAATCTTAACATGCCTCATGCCCAGAAATGGGATTCCTCCTACAAACACCTTAGGCATAAATATCACAACATCTTCCTCTTGTGTCCAGCCTCCTCCCACTTTACTCTATTCACTTACCAAAACCACACAGGTATTTTTATCTTTTTTCACCTCTTACCACAGTAAATCAGAATATTGTGAACCTTCTATAACAAGGCCAAACAAGTTATGGGATCCATTGTTTCATGTCTTAAAAAGCATTGTTAAAAAAACCCAGAAGGACAGACAGATATCCATTATTTACCTGAAAACAGACTTGTGCTAATGTAAAAAACTTCATTTTGAATGCATCTGTTAGGTACAGATTTGGTGATGGATTTATAACCGAACGTACCTTTGCTTTCAGATCAGCACAGATCTCCAGTTGCTTTTGCCTGGAATCAGCCAGCACCACCTCTGCCTCGTGAGCAGCAGCAGCTTCAGCAGCAGCAGCCACTGCCCTAAGGACAAAGGCTTTCCTAAGCTGAGCCCAGGCTGACAGCAAGACTCTGCGCTGGTTCCTGATGGAATGGTAATGATCCCGAGCCTTCTCGTGAGCAACCTGAAAGAGGAGGGCATTTCAGAAAGGCTTAAAACTATTTGCTAATAAAATTATAATTCTAGACGTTTTTGCAAACCTGGCTGTAACTGATTTAGGTCTTGTATCCCCAGTATTCCCACGGAATCCGCAGCGCAGGCCCAGGGCACTGTGCCAGGTGCCAGGGATGTCACCACGTCCTGGTGTCCTGGTGGGCAGTGACACCCTCCAGCACACAGCATCCCCCTGGCCCACTGCTCTCTGTCCAGCTGTGCCTTTGCAATGGGAATAAATGAAATGCAACAGTCCCTCCCTGCCCTGAAGGACATAACATATAAGCAGGTCCTTCAATATTTCTCCAGAGATATCGAGCACTTCCAGCAAGATGAGGCTTTTCCTAGCAAATTCTGACCTGCAGAGAAACAGGATAACAGCAATTGTACAAAGCCAGTACAGGGGGGAATCAGTTTCACTTCTTTCCTAGCAGGAAATTTGGACATAAAATCTTAGTTGGCCAAGCAGCACAGTGCCACCCCCAGTGTCATCACCTAGCAAAAACAGGGAGTGTTTAATCCAAAATCCACTTGCTTTGGCCTAATTCAGTGAGGTTCATGAGGATATTCAAAGTTCAAGGCCTTGATGGAAGCAGTATCAAGTAAGGCTGCATAGAATGAGGCAGCAAAGTCTTGAACCTGTCTTATATCCCCAAAATATATAGGGATGAATGAGATTCTAGAGATGGCTGGCTGCTCTCAGGTGCCAAGGGGACCATTCCAGATGCTAATTCCAGGCCTCTGGCAGGGAGCAGGGGATGCTGACTCACTCACAGATATTCCTGTCAGCTCCTGGCTGGCTGAAGCTGCACCTCAAGCTTCCCCGCAGCCAAACCACAGCACTCCGCCTCAGCAGCTCCCACTGCCAGGGCTGCTGCCCCAGACCCTCAGGCTCCTGAAGCCAAGACACTCCTGAGCAAGGCAGGGGCTGGAGTTTGCTCCTCCAAACACAGAGCTCTGCCAGGATCTGCTCTGGGATCAGGCTCTGAGTGCCTGACCCCTGGCCACTCTGCACGGGGGCAGGAGGCGAGGAAGGCTCCAGGCTGCTGTCCCAGTGTGACACAATCATGTTCTAAGTAAGAACAGTGGTTTAACATTTCCATAGTCATCACCCTAATACACACACCAAGACATATCAGCTTGATGTAGAATTATGTTTTTAAATTTTAGATGAACCTTCCAAGGTGTAGGGAGACCCTTTAATGGTGTCTGTGCTTACAACATACCTGCATTGCCCAAAGCAGATGACTATTCACCCCTATTCAGTCCAGGGCAAAATTTCTGAAATCCACAAGAACTTTATTTTTAGTGAAACTCTGGCTAATTAGGAGTATCACTTCACTGTCATTCCTTTGCACTAGACACTCCTCAAACACAGGGAAGTAGATGGTCTAAAAATACAGACAGAGATAAGAAAAGCCTCCTACTTTCCTTATGACATCCTGAAGTGTTCTGGCCTCGAAATGGGTTTCTCAATTAGCTGCTATGTGCTTATTCACTGTGGAGTGCAAGAGGAATCAGCAATCAATTTGAAAGCATTATGAATATAAAAATAGCCTCTCCCTTAGAGTGGGAGATAACTTTCTACTCTTCCTGCTATGTATGTGCCACAGAACAATTAAAATAACTACTCCAAGACAGTGCAACAAGGCTGTACATCCTCATGAAAAATAAAAACACCAAGAGAAGCAGAGTGGCATAACACAGCTATAAAACTATACAGCAGAAACAATGCTAACAAATTATTTTTGCGAGTTTGGCTGTAAGACTATGTGGAACTAAAAAATCTGCCCAGGAGTTGTTTTGAAGAGATGATAGGTTTTAAAATTCCTGCATTTTAAAACCAGGGATGTTTCTTCTTTACTGTGCACAATAAAATTTATAATTAAGAAATTCTAAAATGAAAAAAATGTAATAAACATACATTCTTTAATACAACCATTCACTACATAATTTAAGGATTTGTATATTCGAATGAATAGGTAAACCAGCACTGACCAGCTCCTGCCTGGATTTGTGGGGAAGATACCTCTGCAGCATATCCAGGTACAAAGTCCTCCTCCTCTGGAGATCGCTTGGGTACTGATTGATAACAGTCTGGAAAACCCACTGATCTTCTTCCTTCCAGTCACTGTTCCTATGGGAATACAAAACAATCCATCCCAGTACAATTTAACCACCGAAAAGGAGGAGTTTGGTTCTGGACAGCCCAGCCCCGAGTGGGCTCACAGTCCTGATGCTGTAAACTGGAGCTGGGTTAGAGGTGGCAAAATCAGATTAGTGAAATAAAGCAAACATACATTGCTTTGCTGATATGACACCGTGTCATCATTTGAGTGACTTGTTCTGTTTCTAATCTGGCTTTTTACTGGGGAATGTCACTGTGTTTCTCAAACATGCCACATAATTGGATAATCAGTGACCCCACAGGGAAAACGCAGTGTAAAAAGAACAAGATGATCAGACTCCACCACTGAGCACTAAATAAATGATCAAAAGGGAATGAATGAAGTGACAATCCTTGCACACAGCTAAGTGAGGATCTAGTTCACCAAACTCCTAACAGCCATAAATCAGCAAGGCATAGGAGTCACCATTTTTCAGAGCAGGAGCTGTAGTAATCAGCTTGCATGCCTCGATTTCAGAAAATGAGAGCAGCAAGAAGCAACATCCATCTGAAAGAATACCACAGGCTAGGATGTAGATTTTTAGCCTCAATCTGAACTCTTGGCCCTGAAGGATTAATGTCAGGCTGTCCTTGTCAGCATTAACATCCAAGCAGCAACACTGAGTCAGACCAAAAGGTCTCTCTAGCCCAGTGACCTGGTTTCAGAAGTGACTAAGAGCCCAGGGATAATTAAAAGAAGGCAATCATGAGACTCTGCCCACCCCCCAAATTCCTGCTGCCTCCAGCTGCTGCAGTTCCTGGGCCCCCCAGGCCCGCAGCAGCCCTGTCTCAGTATTCCATAGCACTGCATCCAGTGAGGGGTCGGAACAGCCTTATCCTTATGCAGGCAGAAAGAACAGGTGCTTCAAAAAGGGGATTTTTGTGAGAAACCTCACAGGTAATTAACATTAAGCTAGACTCCATGATCTACCATTGAAAAAATCAGTAATCCTCCCCTGTGAGTCCTGGCACACCTCAGTGTGAGGTGACACCGGGACATGTCACTTCAGTGACAGTAGGGAGACAGTTCTAAGAGCTGCGATTCTGCTTTGTAACGTTTAACTTTGGGTATTTCTGCCATGCAGGCTGGTGAACAGACAGAGGTTTGCCTGCAGAGCGGAGGATGAGGCAGGGTGAGATCCCCCTGGTCAGGGATCACTCCAGGGCCGGGAGCAGCCCCAGCCCCGGGCAGCTCCTCCCTGCCGCAGCTGCAGCCGCAGCGCCGGCAGCTCCCGCTGGTTTGTATTCCTCTGATGGCCAGCTAGCCACGAACCTCCGCACTGCTCAGAACAGGGAGAAGTTTTTGTGGGAGATCCTTTGGGGAGCAATCAGCTGGAGAGAGAGCTACAAGTAGTTTATTGTAAGTAGGGACAAACCGACTGCCAGTGCCTTGGTTTGTCAGCTGTGCCAAAATTTGTCAGCTGTGCTGAGATTTTGTCAGCTGCTCATAGAAAAATAGTGAAAAAAAAAACCCAACCAAAAAACCCAAAACAGCATGACCCAGCCCAGCGTATTCATAGCCACCAAACACATGGAGAATTTCAACATATCCTGCCGAGTGAATCTGAGGTGTCACCTCACTTACACTTCTGTAAAATTCCAGAAGGGAATATCTCATCTGAAACAAGTCTGAAAAGTGCCAACACATTTGACATGAACATTTAAAGTATTATCAAGTTTCTGCACTGTCAAGATATTGACAAACATTTGCCAGGCTGAACGCCTGACCCACATTTTAAATGTAGAGCTTGGTTTTCTTGTATGCAGCATTGTAGCAGAGCCCAGCACAATCTCTGTTTTGTTTCAGAGCTGAAACACAGCAATTGTCTCACCCGCACAGCCCCGAGGCAGCTGCTTCCTTTGGAACAGATTTACCCAGCACTAATCCCTGGCTTTACACACTCCAAGGAATACAAACAGCTCCAGGGGAAGCTCCCGCTCCCCGCTGCGATCCCGCAGATCCCTCGCTGCAGCAGCGGGCACCGGCGCTGGGCACCGGCACTGCTGCCGCGGCCATCGGCGGGCACACACAGTGCCACCGTGACAGAGTGCCACAATGCCACCGCACAGTGCCACCGTGCCACCATACACACAGTGCCACTGTGACAGAGTGCCCCAATGCCACCACACACACAGTGCCACCGTGACAGAGTGCCACAATGCCACCGCACAGTGCCACCGTGCCACCATACACACAGTGCCACTGTGACAGAGTGCCCCAATGCCACCACACACACAGTGCCACCGTGACAGAGTGCCACAATGCCACCACACAGTGCCGCCGTGACAGAGTGCCCCAATGCCACCGTGACAGAGGGCCCCAATGCCACCACACAGTGCCACCGTGCCACCATACACACAGTGCCACCGCACACACAGTGCCACCATGACAGAGTGCCACAATGCCACCACACACACAGTGCCGCCGTGACAGAGTGCCCCAATGCCACCACACAGTGCCACCATTCCACCACACCACACACAGTGCCACCACAAACACGCAGTGCCACTGTGCCACCACACAGTGCCACCACACAGTGCCACCACACAGTGCCACCACACCACACACACACAGTGCCACCAGGTGAGAAGCCCGGCCGCTGCTGTCCCCGGAGGCGCTGCCCTTGCAGCAGCACAAACAGCCTGGCAGGGCCCTGGAAGAGGAATCCACCCTGAATCTGCTCCGCTCTGTCCTGCTCTCCCATTCCTTTGAAAGGATGCTGCACAGGATCCAGTGCTGAGTCTGCAATGCTCCATTCATCCTTCAGTCATTTAAATAATTTAGACTCCCTTGGAAATTGTGGAAAAAAATATAATAGTGCTTAGAGAATCATTCTAACACACATCAGTCCAAGCCCATAATCTGTGGGATAATTCAGACCTGGGTATTCCCCAAGCACAAAAATTTGTGTTTCAGCAACGTTTAAATAAAATTAAATTAAATTATAAAATATTGTAATCCTGTATAAGGCTTGAAAACAAACCCAAGATCTTCTTCCATTTCTAAAAGCAATGACTACTGCAATGTGCATTCTAGTGTGAATGAAAATAGCACAGAATAGACCAGACCAGAACATTATCTTATTTTAAAGTTTCTGTTTTGAACATTTTATGTACATTTTCCAAATTCTCTGTTCTGGACAGTCTGAAGTATTAAAAAATGGGATGTGCAATGCCAGAGTAGTATTAACTGAAGGTTTCTTTACTGTACAATCAACATACAATGACAGAGGAAGTGAAGTGGCCAAGTGACCAAGCTATTGTGTTATCAGAGAATCACGTGCTACTGAGCAACTTCTCAAACCACAAAAATAAGAAAAGAATGTATTGCAGGAGGACATGTGGTCTCTCTGGGTACAGAGCAGTGACAAGAACTGCAAAGGCTTTGTTAGGGCTGTATTAACCAGGAGAGCACAGGGCATGCATACCAAGGTCGAGGGCCTGTCACTCCATTTCTGACTGCATTATCTGTGCCAGTTGGATCACAGGTAGCATGATGAATTATGGAACACTTCAATCACAAGGCTGCATCCTTGCAAACTCATAGGATATCTCCATGCAAATTAGCCAATATAAATGTAATGAGTTGAGTTTTACAAACCCATACCTTGGAAGCAAGCAATGCTATAAGAACAAAGTGTTTCTTTTTTTAAAATTGAAAACTCATTTTTAATCCTGTTGTGGATGAAATCACTTGAACATAAATGAGCAACACATTAAAAATTTGGAGACCAGAAGGCAAACAAAAGTCACCAAGGTCTAGTTTTAAATCAAAAGCCTGAGGTGATTGCTGGTGGTTCATTTATGATTCCTCCATTTCCAGTTCTCAGGGCTGGCCCAAACTGGGTCTGTGGCCCTGCAGCCCCTTACAGCCCCAGCAGATTCCTGCCCCACCAGCAGCATGTCCCCAGCTCCATCCACTGCATTTTTCCCATCTAGAGGTCTCACCCTCCTTCCTTCCAAGTGCCACTGCACGTGTTCAGGCTACCACTGATTCTCTTTCATTACAAATATGGCATTTTATCTTTAAGTCCCAATATTATTTAATTATTGGTGCAAAATTAGCTAGTTCCAGACCCAAACTGACACCTAGCCTACGATCAGTGAAAATACTACAGCAGATTTTTCAACCATTTTCAGAAATTATGTTGTCTATATCCACATCTGTCTATTGTTCAGCAGTACAGATGCTGTGTGTGTCAAGGATTTTAACTTACGAATTTTCACCAAAATTGTGTTGATCATAAACTTTGACACAAATTTGATTAAAACTGCTAGAAAGACTTTGTACATTTTTACTGATTTAGCATTTGTCACAGGTTTTCGCATTGTGGTTGTTAAAACCTCTACTGTAAGAGAAACTGTAACAAAATATCAGAGAGCGCAGCAAAAGAAGTGCTTAAATTTGCCATTTGTGGCTCCATAAATCAAAACAATTTCCAATAAGTATCATGTTCTAACTAGGATGCTCCAGTAATAACACATATGTTTCAGGTACCACCAGAAGAGCACACAGAATATTTGTACAATCTGTACAATGGATAATTAGAGCATAACATCCCTTTCTATGGCAGCCAGCATCTTCAGCCTGTTTCAGCACACCAGACTCATTCAGCAGCAGAGACAGAACAAACACTATAGTATATGCGTACACCGAAAACTGATTTGGAAGCAACACGTGATTGTTTTACCAAAGAAATTCAGGGACCTTCCTGTTCTCCCCAGGCTACACACCACTCCACTGGCCTACCCCTTCTTAGTCTTTTGACAACCTGAAGCCATCCAAAGGAACATCAGGGATGGCAAAAACAAAGGCCATGCAATGTCTGCAACTCAGGACCTCCTAGACTCTAGACAGCCTCAGCAGAAAGGCTAAGCTTTATATTATTAATACACAGGTTTATTACACTTCTAGGTCATTATGAATACTGGTCTTTCAATATACACTTCCATTTACAGAAAAATCTCTCCTCCTCCTCCTATAGCTCTGAATCAGAGCTATATACATCTTTTATGTTTCTTTGTGATGACAATTAATGCAGTGATCCAAAATTTGTGAAAAGATTGGACATTTTTATCTGCTTGATTGACGAAAGCACTGGAGATGTGTCTTGGAAAAAGACTGTACTTCTCCGTCATAATCTTGCTAGCGTAATTACCATACAGAAGGAGCAATTTCCATTCCTGCAAGAGCATATGCAAAGGACATTTGATGCACACCAGATTGTTCGTTCCTTAATCCACCAAACACATTGCTTGTTATTTCAGCTGATAACTCTTGCAAGGCCTGCTTCACTGCAGCTGTGAGAGCACCCACTGTCCAAGGCCAGGGCCGGGCAGTGCCTCCCCTGCTTGCACAGAGCAGAGCCACAGCGAGTGGCACAGCCACCCACAGCACACCCCAGGTGCACAGCTCATCCCTGCACAGAACAGGGCAGTACCTGCACAGAGCCTCCCCAGAGCACACCCCAGGTGCACAGCTCATCCCTGCACAGGTGTGGCAGTACCTGGACAGAGCCTCCAGCTGCTGCTCCACCTCCTGGAGCTTGGCCCCGTAGCCCCTGGCGAGCTCCTGGTACTCCTCCATCAGCAAGGCCTGCAGGTCAGGGCAGGGGCACTCCAGCGACACCAGCTCGGGAGGAACTTCAAGGAAAAGCCCGTTTTTCTCTTCAGAAGAGTGCACCAATGCCTGTAATGAAGAAATGCTGCTCAGGGCACTACTCTGCATCATATTTACCCTCTCAATTTACTTCTACTTGAACTTATAAGGAAAAACTTACATTTTCTTTGTACTCTTCGAGCTCTCTTTCCAAAGCCACACTTTCAAGGATGAGACCTTCCAAAATTGCCTTCTGTTGATTCTTCATAAACTTGATCTATTTCATGAAACATGTCACTGTTACTCTTTCTCTTGCTACGATATGAAAACTCTTATTTAGAAACAGAGTCAGATTTCCAGCCCTGCACTGCTACGGTTTTAGACTTTGGTGAGCAGATTTACACCATGATAAGAAGGGGGGTTAATGGCACACTCTGCATGTGAGCTATAGTCTCAAAGTTCAACAAAAAAATAAATGAAAATGCTAAATTATGGTGATAGTAAATTGTAAAAATAAAGTTAAAACACGGACCTGCTGTAACACCTCAGCTGAATTGATCTTGGGCTTCTGACAAGATTCTTTTGAGAGGTAACGCTGCACTTGAGACAGTTTGAGTTTCAAATCCTCCTTCAGCTGCCAGACAGGAACTAAAGCGTTTGTTTGATAAGTGTCCCACTCCTTGGACAGTTTCTGCTCTGTAAGAACATAAGCTTTCTCAAACACACAAAAGATGTTACACAGCATGCACTATGTAAATCTAAACCTGTCAAGGAAGGGATTAAAAAACCCAAACAAACAATCAAGATAATGTTGATTATAAAAAAGTAATTAAGAAATTAATAAAAAATTCTTACCCAGTTCCCTCAAATCAAAAAAGAAGTTGCTCTTATTGCTTTCTTCATCAAGAAAAGTCTTCATTTCTTCTTCTGCTTTTTGCCTGAAGGAAATGAACATGCATTTTGCAGAAGGACTTAATTTCTTATTCATTAGATTTGCAAGAATGATGAGCCTCAAATACCCCAATAATTACATTAAAAAGGAGATTCCTTGCCTGGGAAGGTATGAAGTGAAGACCTTGGACACAAAGATGGTAAAGAAGCCACAAATGCTCTTGTTGAGTACACAGGGTAATGGACAAGGCCACTGTTGATGTCCCCTGTTATGTGACCTCAACACACAGCCTAGAGACAGCCTCTAAAGGAACTAAAAGGCATCTGGAAACTTTTGATACTCTTACAAAGACACAGGCTTCAGATGCTGCAGATCAACTGAACAGCTGTGAGAGCAGCATTCCTGCCCTCCCTGCCCTCAGGTGAGCTCTTCATGCCACAGACCCCTCTCCACGTGGATCACAAACCTTCATTCCCCACACAAAAACACCCTCAGAACAGGTATTATAATCTTTTTTTCTCAGAGTCCCTTGAACCAATTATGCCAGCCCAAAAACACTGTCTGTCTGCTGGTCTCTTTAGTAATCACTCATTAAGATTCCTCAGCCCTTACCTGCTCTCGCTCAGTCTTTTATACTCTTGCCGCCACACCTGACGATGCTGTTTCAGCAGCATTTGCTCTTTGCTGATTTTTGAAACTTGCTCTGCTTTTTTAATCTGCAGGGAAAATTAAAGGTTGTGATTTGAACATATTCAAGAGCTTTATCAAATGCCTTCACAAGGAAACTTTTAAATACAGAATGATGAACCTAATAGCTTTTTATAAACTGTGTTTTTCTAAAGAGCAATGGGGTCAAATGTAACCAATTTTCATTAAATAAGTTTGTTGCATTTCAAATCACGATTAATGAGAGGAGAAAGTAAAAATAAAAACCAGTCCATTTTCTTCTTTCCTGTCCCATCCCTATGTCTCTGGAAGTAAAGATGAGGAAGGATAAGCAGAAGAACAAAAAACATACTTTTTTACAGGTGGGAAGATGAAAGATGAAAATATGTCAAGAAAAAGAATTTCAAAATGTATTACTAAAAAAGAAGGTTTTTTACCAAATCTATCCAATTAGAGAGGCTCTCAAACAGAGGACTTCACAAAAACATTGCTTCACACTTTGGATAAAATAGGAATACCTGCTTTTGAAACAGATGGAGTTCCTGCTCAAACCAGAGGAAAGCCTGACAGGGGAAGGCTGCTGAAGTGGAACAGATGACTCTGGCCAGCCAACAGTGATGGAAAAAGGCTCAGAAGCCTGAGAGAAGTGGTTTCCTCTGACCCTCCTGCTGCCCTGTCTCTGGCCCTGGGTGCATGCTGAGGACAAAGCCCCTTCCCGCTTCCCTTGGGGCTCCCTCGCCATCCTTTCCCCCAGAGCTGCTCCCCAGCAGCTCCCACAGCTCCTGCACTGCCCCTTTGCCCTCCCCAGCTCCCCCTCACACAGACACACCGTCCTGTGGCAAAACAGCAGCCAGGCAAGAAAAATACATGGAGAGTCTTGTGTTCATTCATAACAGGGAGAAATGGACAAAGACCTCACTCCACATCCAGTTCAGCAAAGGAATGATGTTTCAGGTCAAAACTGCTGGGACTCCACTTGGTTCAGGTGGAAACAACCTGTCCTGCCCAGGGCAAAGCTGCTCAAAGCCACCAGGACCCCTCTGTGTCCACATGCACCAGAGCACTGAGAAAACACACCCAGAGACAGAGACGTGTCCCCAGCATGTCCCCTCTCCCGCCCCAGCTGGGCTGGGGACACCAGCAGGAAAAGGTGGAATTGTTCTTTGCAGCACTCACACACAGACAAGGAAGGGCTTGAAAACTCTGCAATCAGAGTTCCTCAGCCAGCCACCAACAAAGCTGAAATCTGCTCCAAACACAAACCCAGCTGGGATCAGCTGAGCCCAGAGCCTGGGGGTGAGCACACCTGAAATCCTGCTCCAGACACACAAACCCAGCTCAGGTAAGCTGAGCCCAGAGCCTGGGGGTGAGCACACCTGAAATCCTGCTCCAGACACAAACCCAGCTGGGGTCAGCTGAGCCCAGAGCCTGGGGGTGAGCACACCTGAAATCCTGCTCCAGACACACAAACCCAGCTCAGATAATCTGAGCCCAGAGCCTGGGGGTGAGCACACCTGAAATCCTGCTCCAGACACACAAACCCAGCTCAGGTAAGCTGAGCCCAGAGCCTGGGGGTGAGCTCACCTGAAATCCTGCTCCAGACACACAAACCCAGCTCAGGTAAGCTGAGCCCAGAGCCTGGGGTGAGCTCACCCGGCCCCAGGAAGAGCCCAGCTGGGAGGGCTGATCCTCCTGCCGGGCACCAGCCCTGCCTTGGGGCTGCTCCGGGGGGAGCAGCTGCGGAGGGGACGCTGTGTGCCCTGCCTGGGACACCAGGTGATACACGAGCTGCACTGGGCTCTGCTGCAGCTTGAACACACGAGTTCCACGCCTTCAATCACTTGCTACAATACTTTGGCATCAAAGATAATGTCTCGCTTTTACTGCTTACATATTTTCACACTCTAAAAGTTACTTATAGTTTCCTCTAGTTCATGAAACATATTACTGCTACTTCTTTCTCCTGTTACAATATGAAAACTCTTATACAAAATCAAAAAGTGTTAAGCAAACAGAATACTGTATTTAAAGCAATTTGAAAATAGCTACATCTGCAAACCAATTCTAAAACTAAGTGAAACAAAAGTTGAAATACCTTTATATGTAAAGTACAACATGCTCTTGAAATGATTTTATAGCAACAGCATTGCCATTTATGTATAACTACTGCAATATTACCTTTTTTCCCTGTTGGGCTGTCTTTTTATTTCTTAAGCAGTCAGCAGCTGATTTGCCATTTGTTTCTTTGGTTCTACCTCAAAGGAAGAGGAACCCAGTTCTTCAAAAGCTGAATGGCTTGGATCAGATGTGTTCCACCTACTACAACAAGCAGTAGGTGGAACACATCCTAGTCTCTCTGGAGTTTCCACCATACATATTTTACTACCTACTCAGTTGGAAAACACTTGAGAAAGTGAAAAAACAAAAGAAAGATGAAAAAATAACGCTTGAATGAATTCAGTAGAATTTGGTATTGCCAATCCATGACCAATATCTGCCAGAATTGTTGATATGATACCTACATGCACTAAAGAAGCAATATAGTAGTAATAATAATAATAATAATTTATTTATAATCTTTTTTTTCTCTCTCATTCACCCTTCTCTAGCATTAAATAAGGCTCCTCTTGTCTTTGCCCCTTGAGATGTTCTGCACCAATTTATACCTTTCTGTCTGCTCCACATTTACATTTTATGGCTATTAAACATTTTTAATCTTCTTTTTAAGAGCTACCTCCACTTGAGTTTTGGAAATCCTCACTTCATATCTTTTTGTTCGGCTTTTTTTTCTGGATTAGCCTTCCCTTCTCATTTAATCACACAAATTCTTCATTGCCCCCAGGATTATGTAATAAGTTTGGGTAAATTTCCTCAAGGCAGTAAAACACAAATTTTTCCTGTTTGTTGAGGAAGCAGAATCCACAAATACTTTGCATCCCTGATCTGAACAAAGTCCCCACATTGACATTAACACATCCAAATCCCAGTATAGCTGTGATAAACTTTCATATTTGACCCCCTCTGGCTGAAAGAAATATGGTCACTGAATTTCAAAAGCATACACAGCACAAATAAAAAAATCATACCTTTAACTGAATTTGTGCAGAGGCCATTTTTGCCTCTGCAGCAAGGTCATACAGATGTTTGTAGTCAACAGGTTTGTACTTCTGGCTGCAAAGAGCATTTCTGGCAGGAACCACCACATTGTCTAGTTATCATATAAAACACACAAGGACATTTCAATTTCTCGAGAAATAATTTAAGTGCAAGGCATAAAATGAAAGCTCTATAGACAGAAATCAGAACCAATGTTTTCAACACTAGAAGTTTTCATCCCAATATTGTTAGTTGGTGAATGACAATTTGAAACAAACATAAACTAACATACTACATCAAAATTATATAAGAAATAGTAACCAGTTGTCTGTTTACAAAAAGTTAAATTGACAAGTCTTTAGTTTACCTGTGAATTTAGTTATCAATTCATTTTAAACTGCATTTACAGGCATTGTAATAACTTCTTATACAGATATACCTAAGTTTCAATAAACGCATCCTTCTTGCACTGATTGGAAAACTGCCCCAATGTTTTTTGCAACCTGTGGGTTGAGCAACAGGAGTAGTTTTTTTCTGGAAGGTATAAAATTGAGGTACAATTACAATTGTAAATGAACTACCTGAACTTTTGCCCTAGCACTGTGAAGCCCTGGTGCACAGATACTCAGTCATTCCACACAAGCTAGGAGGCTTACAGGGATCAGGGATGGGCATTTCCTCACAACCTCTGCTTCAGTTTTCTTTGGTAGTGAAATTGGCCGTTATGTTTCACATTCCCTACTAAGCTCTGTGGCTGGAAGTGCTGACATGTGGTTTGACAGAGGGGTAAAAGGTAAAATAAATCCTGCAGAGCCATCCCACGGTCCTGTTCAAGCCTCCCCAGGATTCTCATTTGCTGCATGCCCACACAAAGCTGACAGCACCTCTCCAGAGGATGCCTCGCTGGGAAGGGCTTTCCAAGCCCCCTGCCCTGGGACAGGCAGAGACTGGGCACTGCGTGGAGGGGAGTAGCCCTGGGGAGAGCAACTCGGGGATCCTGTGGGCAAAACCATTGGGCATGAACTGGCAAGGAGCCCAGCAAGCCAGCCTGGGCCTGGCCTGCAGGAGAGGCAGCGTGGAGTTCAGCTGTTAATTCACTTCATGAATGGTGCCAGGGGAGGTGCTCTGCCCCTCTGCTCTGCACCTGGACCTGCAGAGACCAACACTGAGCTCCAGGACCCTGCCACAGGGGGACAAACCTGGCCCAGAGACCGTGGAAATGGGCTGGACCATTTCTCCTATTAAGACAGGCTGAGAGAGGAGGGGATGTTTGGCTTGAGGAGACTCAAGGGAAACTTTATTGCAGCCTCTTGGTATGTAAAGGGGGCTTCTATGGGAAACAGAAAGGCTCTTCACCAGGATCTGTGACAGCGAGAGGGACAGCAGGTGCAGCCTGAAAGGAGGGTGGGTACAGACAGGAACTAAAGAAGGAATTGCTCCTGGCAGGGTGGGCAGCCCTGGCACAGGGTGCCCAGAGCAGCTGGGGCTGCCCCTGGATCCCTGGCAGTGTCCCAGGCCAGGCTGGAGCACTGGGGCTGGAGCACCTGGGACAGTGGGAGGTGTCCCTGCCGTGGCAGGGGTGGCACTGGGTGGGCTTTGAGGTCCCTTCCAACTCAAACCATAACCAGGGTGCTGTAACAGCTCCTACATGAGGCTATTCATTGCAGAGTGTTTCATAAAGAGTCAAGAAAACAATTAAACACGATAGCATACATACCTCCACCACTAATCCTATGAGCTAAAAACAATGCTCCATGGTCCAGCTCATCCATTTTTATTTTTTTTGTATTTTTATACCTGTTGAGAAACAAACATAGGTTTTGAGAATACCAACGTTGTGGATGCAATCTAAAAACACTTTCAAAAATACCTATTGTTTTTTGAGAAGAGGTACATCTCACTAAAAATGTAATTAGACAGAAATTCCTCCAGTTTCTCTTTCACTTTAGGAGAGATTTCACACGCCTCATACCATTTAGCAGCCAGGAAAAGAAAATATTATTTCCTTGATGAATTTGTAATGCTGTGACATAGCTCATCTATTCTTTGCTTTATGCCTTTCAAAATATGAGCCCCTCAATCCAAATGTCAGATCAGGTTTTGAAGTGTTCTTTGCTTTATAGAAATTTAGCCTGAAGAGATCAATCTTTCCTTCTTTTGGAGACGGCCCAGGTCCCTTTAACCCCTCTGTAGTAACACCTGTGAAACCAGGGCAGTTGTTTGGGCAGCAGAGGCTCAGCTCTTGGTGAGCAGCATGTGTCAGGCATCCACATCATCATGGGTCAAATGGGATGTGTCAGATGCAATAAGTTACACAACGCAGTAAAAAAATGTCTTGTATGTGTCAGACCCCTTACTTTCAATTAAGCATGCATAGGTGTCATCCCAGGCCTGGCATGGAAATAAAAGCAATAGATCCACCTGAGGTGTTTCAGCTGAACTGAATCAACAGCTGAGTCCCACCAGAAAGGAAAGGCCATGTCCAGCAAGGCTCCCCGTGAACCCCCTCCCTCAAACCCAGCCATACTGTGCCAAAATTTCATACACACAAAGTTCCATCTCTTTGTCATACCTTTGACATTTGCAGTCCCACAGCAAGCAGCAACACAGCAAATAGTAAAGCAGCCAAATTTGTTCATTTGTGGAGTTATTTCCTCACTGTTCTAGTGAGATGAACTGGTTTATCCCTACAAATTCCAAGGATGGCACAATGCAACAGGAAGGTGGGAAGGCAGACCAGCAGAAGAAATGTAACGGGGATTGCTCTGACAGAGAGCTATTAATGTCAGCCAAATAAAAAGGTCACACTGCAACTGAAGACAGTTCACAGTGTAGTTTGCTGTGAGCTGTTTGACACTCCGCATCCATATATTCCTGCTATAGACAGTCAGTCTTCCTCTGCCTGCTTTTCGTGGTTTCTGATCATCTGAGCACTGCTTCTACTGACAAACCTGGGAAGGGAGTACTGCAGTGACTCTCATCTACACCACATAATGCAGGCAAAAATAACACTGATGGAAAATTGGGAGTACTCAAAAGCTCTAAGAAGATTGGATCCATCACAGGCACTTCCCTCTATTAAAACCTTTTATTACTGTTCCCTGTGCAGCTGCTGCAGCAGCGTCACTCTCCTGTATTACACATTTGGGGAACCATCATCCTAATCTGGGACCATCTGGCCAGCTTTAAATGACAAGCTTCTAACACAAGACACGCTGTCCTTTTTGAAAAATAACTATGGATACTAGAAAGATTAGCAGCAGCAGAGCTACCCCTCTGGGTTATTTATTTGTTCATTTGGCAAATTGTTAATATCTTCTTTCTATTGACATGTTTCTGATTTAAAGTCAGTATTTGAGCAAAACTTCACACATATTAGCCTTAGCTTCACCTCCTCTCACAAGAAACCAAGAATACATCTCGAGAACAGAACTGATGCAAAAAATTTACTACTTATTTTCTGTAAATTTAGGGTATTTGATGAATCAAGTCCTTAATCCCTTCTAGCCAACCCATTTCTCTCTTCCACAATGAAGTCATACGTTTGTATTTGATCTCAGCCTTTCACAGGCATTCTTTTCTGTTATTCAACATTACGAACTAACTAAAACACTGAAAGTGAATGCTAAGATGGTTCTGGAAAAGGACAAGATCCATTTAAATCTGCATTTTATCTTCAGTAACTAATAAACATACTAATCAAAATGATAAAAACACAGCTAGTTATATTTATTTCTGCTTTAATGCAGATATAGTTAGAAACATCTCTAAAAATACTATAGAAGTCCATCTAAGCCCAAGTTCCAATACCCTGCCTCAAAGCTTTGCTCAAACTTCATTGCAGGCTCTAGGCTGGCAGTCTTGATGCATCTTAAAAAGAAAAAGTGCACAAGATCAACCAGTCAGCAGGCAGAAGTCCCTGTACATAGAAATCTGTCCCCCAAGAATGCCAAGTCAGCTCTGCCTACAGCCAACCACAGCTAAATCTTTTAGCAGCAGTAAAAAGCACAAGGTTTATCAAATCTCTTTTTCTGCTCCTTGGACAATTCAGTATTTCTCTTTTAGGCAATAAAAACATAGTCTCTTAAAAGATTTCATCTCCAATTCAACCTAACTCTTCAGTACACTCTTAATGCGAGCCCTTGCTGATGTCTGAGGGATGTGACCTATGTTTATTCTTACACATGCAAATAGCCAATACTGAGGCAAGACTCTCCTTCCTTTCATTTAAATAGAAATTAAATTCCCCAGTGTCAGTCAGCATTCCTGGAGGAAGCCAAGCCTGGTGCCTGCCACATTCTGCTCCTGGGGATGAGTCAGGTCCAGCCCAGGCCCCAGTTCCACAAGTGAGTGCTCCCAGTGAGTTTAACCAGTGCTTTTAAAAGAGCCTGATTCCACTGTCTCTATTCAACTAGTTGTTTGCACACATAAACCTTTGCAGATCTGGGTCACCAGGGCCATTTTCCCTCCCAGCTAAAGTGCTGCTCATCAAGTGAAGGACAGATGGGTTTCTGGCAGGGAGGCACAGTGCTCAACGAGCCAGACATGCCTTTTGAAACACAATTTCTCGTGCATGTTTTAAATCACTCACGTTATTAAATGCAAAAGTCAATAATATGAATCAAGCCTTCACAAAAGACAATTTAGTAGCATCACCAGTGCAGTGCAGCAGGTGCTCCTGGGGTCTGTGTGAAGGAAGGCTGCAGAATCCTGTCACAGCGGGTGCCACAGTGTCCCAGTCCTCTCCGTGGCTCACCTGATGTGCTGCTGGGGCTACAGCACCAAAACCCAGAGCTGAACCACACACTTCCCGAGAGCAGCACCAACAGGAACTTGGATTATACAGTACAGCAGAGGTTCCTACCAAATACAGACTCAGGAAAAATCCCCAAATTCAGTAGTCCCTTATTCGCAGTGCTCTCTTTTGAATATCTGGCTATGCCTTGAACATTTTGTGGAAGGCTTTTAAAAGATTTTAAAGTTTAATGGAAATGTTAATCGCTTAGTTACTGCATTAATTTAGTTAATGTTTTCATTTAAAGAAAAAGCATATTAATATGCAGTTGTTAAACCCTCTGGTCCTAATTATTGTTAAGGAAAAGAGGCAAAGATTCACTCCCATTGTAGGGTGTGGAGTACAAATAACAAACAAATAATGAGCTTGATCCCTTAATCAGATCCTTTCTCTTCTAGTTGAACCAACTATCTGAAAATGGCACCCATCCAGAATGTGTTAATCTTGCAGCAGTCAATCCTTTCCACAGGAAGAAAATACACAGTATAATACTTCTATCATTCAGTGCCAAAACAGTTTCTAGAAAAATCCCATTGTTTGACTGTAATTTAAATTTACATTCCCCTAAAGAAAGAATTATAGTTCTCTTTGAAATAAAGTCAAGTCTCAGAAATTGTATGTTCCCAAAAGAGACATGGTCCTTTTTGTCTATGATAATCTCATTACTTCCTCATTAAGTAAAACTTAATCCAAATTAGGAAGATCAATTTGAGTAACACTTAAAACAATCAGCTTCATGGACTGCTCTGTCACACTGCAGGGGTAGGGAATAGCTCATCTGCTTTCTGAGGATCTGCACATCACAAGGGAACTCTACTTCCCCTCCATTCTTGGAATATTCTTAGAAAATCCAAGAGAAAATAAACTTTAGGAACACTTAGAAAAAACAAGCAGATTAAAAAAAGGAAGTAAATGCTTTAGAAGTTGGTAAGTTGACACAAAAAGGGTAGGAAATGAAGTCACCATGTCACCTTGGATCAAGTGAGTCAGCTGGCATTTTATGTTGTTATGTTTCAAAGAAAACGTGCACAATCCATTTGCAGTGACCAGACACAGCTGGCCCACTGCAGTGAGCACACCTGATGATTGCAAGGTTTGAATTAAAGAGCATGAAATGAGAAAATGCTCTGATGCTCTGAGTAGTTAATCATAGAAGATTTGGGGTTGGATCTTAAAGCTCCTCCAGCTTCACCCCTGCCATGGCAGGGACACCTTCCCGTGTCCCAGGTGCTCCAGCCCCAGTGTCCAGCCTGGCCTGGGGCACTGCCAGGGATCCAGGGGCAGCCAAGCTGCTCTGGGCAATTCCTGGCACGTGCCTGGACAAACCTGGACAAAGTCCAGCTTTGCTGAGCTAAAGGCAAAAATTCTGAGGCATCATTTACAGACTTCTATAACACAAGAGATTTGCAGAACTTTGTCATGTGTTGTTTGTATTAATGTTCTATCTTGATTTCTATTTATTACCTCCATGTACAACAAAAGCTAGGAAATGAAACAATATGCAGAAATATATGAAAGAAAGATTGGAAGATGTGAGGCCGAGTTATCCATTACAGGACCCTAAAATTTTCTCCATTACTTAAGACACAATAAAAGTTTAGTTAAATTGACCTGTGACTGCTTGACCCCAAAAGCATACCTGCTGTTGGCTAGGCTGTGTGCAAAGGCTCGTTTGGAATGGTGCAGCAAGCAACTCACCCCTCTGCTGCTCTGCATGCATCAGAAAAACACTTAAATCTACAGAATTCACTTAGCACAACAGAAGCAAAGATGCTGTTACACAAAACTGCAGAGGATCAACATTTCCTGCAATACAACAAAGTACCTGGGCTTTGCACTTCTTATCAAGAGGCAGGATTTGCACTGTACCACAGGAATTGCAGAAACAGATTCCACATGTAACACCACTGGGCCAGTGGAATGGGGATGCAATTTTACAGGCGGGGTTAATTAAGCAGCTAGACCTCAAAAGGAGTTGCAGCAGATCAGTGTGTTTTGCAAGAAGCATCACATGTACTGAACCATCAGATACTGAAATAGTCAATACTAAGTACTAGCAGAAGTTCAATGGAAGACAGTTAAAGAAGCTCAGAGCAGGTCGAAGCCATTGACTCACTTTAAAAGGAAAAAAAGAAGAACAAAAACATACTGAAGACTGGACTTAAAAAAATCTGTGCAAAATATTTAATAACTGGATTCCAGTTGTTAAACCACAGCCCCATTGCTCTTCAGATAAACCAGCCAATGAGATTTTGTTTCCATTGCTGCAAAATGCACAATTGGAAATACACAGTTTGAGAGTCATGATAGCTTTACTTTCTACATCTAGCTATGTCTCAGATTTTGTCAAAGCAACAAGGGAAACAGGAGTCAGGTTCCTTACTTAAGGAATTAAAAAGGTAATTTTAAGTTGTCCTCACCTTTTGCACTTGCCTCTGGCTTTACTGTTGCCTTTTGTGTAGTATTTTTAATAAATGTATTTCCTCCTACCCCATTTTCATGCTAGCTTTGTTACTGATGTTTTTTACTTAACAAACCCAAATCTGTATGGAAGGGTTCCCTGCCCCACTGCTGGAGGCCTCTTCCTCACAGCCCTGCTGACAGACCAATTTCTGCACTAATTTCCTAATGAACTGCAGGCAGAAGTCAGCTGGCTTCGTTTATGTTGCTGGCAGAACAGTTTAACAGCGCTTCAAGAACATTTGACTCTGTCTGAATGAGCCCAGTTTCTCCCTAAGCCAAGACACTTTTCCCTGTTTAAGCCGGAGGAGCAGTGGCTGTCTGGAGCTGCAGCTCTTTGCACACTTACAATTAGACTGCAGAGCAATCCTGCATCTCAGCTGCCCGAGCCGCAGGTGGGACACACAGCCAGGGCAAAGCCCGGGGCAGAGAGGGCCCTGAGGGGCCCTGTGAGGCAGCGCTGGCACCAGCTACTCTATGGCATTATCCTTTTAGCCAGCACAGATGATTTTTGTCTGAGCAGTGTAGTGCGAGTGAGAGCACAACGTTTGTCTGCAGCCTGTGAGAGACAAGCCAGAGGGACAGATAATTCATGTGATTTAGGAGCCGCTGCAGCTTATTTTGTCAGGAGCATCAGTATCATTTTGTACAGCTTTTGCCAGCTCTGCTAGGCCAAATTCCCAGAGTTATGTGCAGGGAAGCATTTGGCACAACTTCACTTTAAATTATTGCATAATGTTGTCTGATATCTTACTACAAAAAGCGACTCATTCTTGTCTGGGGCCTCTCCGTCACAGCCATCAGAAACGTACAGTCCGTAAACATGAATTGAAAAATCTTTCTGCGTATACTTCTGAATAAGGAGGCAACAAAGAGAATGTATCTCTAGATTTCAGCCTGACATTTTGTATCTCTGGTCTGGTAAGAAAGATTACAATTTGGTTAATTTCTCGACAGTTTTTCCAACCTCATATATAAACTAGTAAGAAGCTAGGTTATATTTTGTTCAGCAACTGTAGCAGTTGGTAGAAACTGCAAAGGATTTTAGCAGACCTTCCCCTGTCCTTGAGCAGATAGAAGTACCTGCATCGCCCAGAGCTGGGGTGGTGAAGAATTTTTTATTTCTTTGTGGGCTTTGGTTGTTTTTTGGTTTGTTTTGGGTTTTTTTAAGGTTTTTTACATGACAATTACAAGCTTAGGACCTGAAAACCCACAGACCAGACCAGCTGCTGATGACCTTGTCTTTACTGGACATCTCACTCAGCATTTTCTGCCATCTTTTCTCCACATCATTCTCTTGGTTGTTGCCAAGCTGCCTGCTTATTTCCAGGTGCTGCAGTACCCTGGAGGAATCCTGACTTACAGGCGCACACCTGATGAAACCTGATTTCACCATTGGCTGGCTCCAGCAGCACAGCTCTCTTCAGGACATCCCTTCTCCTGCTGCCCCACACACAACACCCTCCCTGCACTCGTGGGACCACACTACCAGAAGCAGTGTACTGGGACCGGAGTCACGGGGCTTGCCAGCACAGGTGGTGGAGCTGCACTACAGGTCAGCAAGCTGCTGCTCCTGGAACCGCCTCCATTCTGCTGCAACAGGTACCCAGGGCAAGAGGAGCCCCCACTCCTGCTGTGCATGGCTGCTTGCACATTCCTCGGTGCAGGCACCACAGGCAGCAACAGCACGCTTTGGAAAACTGATCCAAATGAGAAAATAAGGGCATGTATGTTATCACCATATTGCACAAGTTCCATACCTTCCTGGTGATTTCTCATGGGCAGCTCCTCACAGCACTTCTTCACAGCACAGCCAACAAACTCAACTCTCTTCACCACCAGCTAATCCACTCTTTTATAGCACTCATCCTTATTGGACACAGCTGTGGCCTATTAAGGGCAGGCTTGTTCCTAATCTTTGGTGATTAGTACAGCTGCAACTCCTCAGTGGTGAGATTACCTTCTGCACTATCTTTATTTTCTTACATTCCATCTCTCCACACATGTATGCCAGGGAGGCTCCTGGGGAAGCTGGATCAGTTCCATAATGCAGCTCCCTGCATGGCTGCAGGATCCTGTTGCTGGCACTGGGAAAGCTGCAGAGGGCATTATCAGTGTCATTACAGGGCATTATTGTCCTCCCCGTGGCAGCTGGGCTTGAGCCAGAGCACGGGGCCCTGCAAGGAGGACCCGTGGTCATGCTGAGCACTGTGCACAATCTACAATCAAATACTCCTACTTGATGCTTCAAAGCCATGCAAACAACCTGTCAGTATCCAATAGTTTTTCCTCAATATTTTGTTTTACCACTGGGAAACAGTAATATCTATCCACAGCAGAGCAGTAATTTTGAATGGCACTGTCTGAAACAGAACATTTCTATACAAGCCCTCACTGAAAAAGCAAAATGTCAGCCCACCACTTTCCTTAGAAATATACCTGTTAGGTGCCTTACCTCCCCAGTGAAACAATAAAAAGCAGGAGAACATTTAGTGCTTTCTATACCAAATGAAATTACAGTTTCAAAATTACCCAAAATCAATTGTATTGTGATTGACTGAGTTGCTGTGACATCAACACAATGGCTTGCAAAAACTTTTGAAATCGAATTGTAGGTTTTAATGAGAGGAAAAAACCCCACAAATCTAAATAATTCCCCCTGTGAACACTAAACAGCTGTTCATGGCTTGTGTTAGCCTGACATGTCATCACTCTCTTCTCCAGGTATTTTTTTCCCAAAACCTTCATAATTTCAGTATCTGGAAAAGATTACAGTTAAAGCAGGTAGCATTAAAAAGCTTCCAGCAGAAACTAAACCACACACCCCAGCCTCCCCCAAATAACCACCCAAAACCAAACCAACCTAATTCACAAGAACAAAACAAAAAACAGAAAAAAAGAGAAAAAACCCAAGAAACAAAGCAACACTGGTTTTGTGACTGATATTTATCACTAAAATTAAAAGATAGGCACGTTAATATTCTGCAAGGGCTGTAAACATCTATGGAACATATATAAAGCAAGAATCGATTAAGGATTAATTTCAGGATAGATTAAACAAAGCAGAAAAACATATTAATGACTGGAAATGCTGAAGAAGCACAACAGCAACAAAACAACTAGCAAATACCTGTTAACAACATTGCCATCTAAAGCACTGGAAGATGAGCACAGTCAGTTTAAGAGGCCAGATTCAAGGCTCAAGAGAAACCAATACAGTCCCAAAGGAACACATGAGACTAGGTTGTTAGGAATTGCAAACAGAGTGGAATCATGGCTTTCCTAATGACAATGATACAGACCATCTCACTTGCAAGTCGCATCCAGAAGAAGGTGAATAAAAAGACAATAGACTTGTTTGCTGCCAATTTAAAAAATGATGTAAGAATTTAAGCATATATTTGACAAAGGCCACTTTCAGCTAATGGATAAGAAATCAAAGAATCAGCCTCCATGCAGCCCTTTGCATTGGAAAGTTAACATGGGGTGCCTTTCCATAGCCGATGTCGTCCCTGTTGGACAGGGCTGCTGCACTGGGACACACAGCAGGCAATTAGGTAATGTATGGCTGCTCAGGGTGCCAAAACAAATAAACCACCTATGAGGGTATGACTAATACTAGACAGAATGAAACAGCTTTCTCACTGACAGTCATTCAACAGATTTCCAAATCTGACAGAATCTCAAAATGTTACTTTCAATTCTTTCTACTTCTTTTGTGCCAAAACAAACCGACTCAAGATCCTTTTCTCCTTCCCAAGAGCATTTCTTACCCTTTCCCATCTTTCCCCAGCAGGAACCTCTAAAGCACAGACAGACTCTGCAGTGTGTGGCTCTACAGGGATGCAAGGCACCTGGAGCAGCCTGTTCCTGATCACCTGGGACCAGCCAGAACCGGGAAGGCCTGGGGATGGCACTGTGCCACATCCTGCCCCAGGCTGTGCCGTCCGCAGCCCCCACAACGACAGCCAGGAATTGTCCCTTCTCCTGAGGGGCAAGTGAGCTTCCTCCTTTCCCAAAAGCTGTTATCTGTGAAAGCCAAGCCAGCATAATAACACCCAAATTACAGGTGAAAACCAGCTGAGACTGATTTGAAGCTAATTTAATTAATCCAGTACACCTTTGGTAGAAGCAACCTTGCAACTAAGGAAGGTCACAGTTCTCACACATCCTGCACTTTCTCTTCCCTTTATTCTAGATCTAGTTAGTTCACATTTTATCTTTCCTTCACTCCAGCTCTCCACTCTCATTTGACCCTTTCACCACTTATTTTATTTCACACCTGCTACTCTTTATTTTCCTAAGTTTCTACTGTTGTTCCCCTCAGCTTCTGTTTCCCATTTCCTAGACAGAGACCACAGTTTTGGTTTGGTAATATTTTATATGTAGTTCACATGGTATAAAGCACGAGATTTTTCAGAGCAGTGAGGACTCAAAACTCCTGTTTACAGCTGCCAAGCATTTTCCATGTGGATATCATCATAATGTAGGAGTTCCTACTGCATTGTTCAACATACAAATAATTATACAAATAGCAACAAAAACCTCAGCGCTTAAATGTCTTACCAACAGCCTACATGGTTTCCATGTAGCAGAGTACATTCTAAGTGGGAAATTCAGAGAAGGGGCTATAAGAGTTTAGAGGTCACTCTCCACCTGCCTCCTCCTTGGTACCTGCAGCTCCCTCCTAAGCAGAGGCTAACCAAGGACATAATTCTACCTGCAGCATCGGCACCAATTAAACCACATCACGAGTCCATGCGTCCTTATGCCTAAAATAAAACTACGATTCACCCCGTCAAACACTAAACGGAAAAACTGAGCTGGATGGAAAACAGACACAAGTTACAATGTGGATACTTTTTCACATTCCTTTACAGCAGGCTTTCTACACCATCCGCATCTATGCAACAGGGGAAGAAGGTGAGTAAAACAACCTCTTGAGACAGCAAGAGCTGCTGATCCGAGTGGCCATTTGGTTTTGGCTCCTCTGAGCCATTTACAGCGTCATTCAATGAAGCGGAGAGTGTCGATCGCTATCGTACCTGCGGGGTGGGAGGAGAGAATAAGTGAATGGAAAACCAGTCACACCTGGGCTACACCGGGACAGTCTGTTTGGGAAGGACAGGAACGGCCCCAGCCAGATCCCCGAGACACACCGAGATGGAGAGTCCAGGACAAACATGGGATGCAAAAAGTTAACCAAGCATTTAACACGCCCAAAGCATGTTATTGAAATGTTTTACGGTGATTTTAGGGATACTGGCTTTTCTTTTCTACGTCTATGATTCCTCACACGCCATCAAGAGAGATCAGCTGCTGTTGGAAGTTTAGAGTGGTAGGATGTTGAAACCCTATGGAAAGCGTTTTTCCATCTTTCCCAAACACCTGGACTTAGCCCGCCGGGCGTGAGCCGCGCCGCGGGTTGTGCGTTCCGCCGGTACCGGGACACCGCGGGTCACAGGAGCGGCAGGGCGGGCAGGCCCACTGGCAGCCAGCCGCTCCCTGCCCAAGCAGGGCCGCCGCGGAGCCCGTGGCACACGGTGACGGGCAGAGGGCCCGGCTCTACGGCTCGGCCAAGCCCCCGAGCTCCGGGCTGCTCCCCGCCCCGCTCCCGCGGCGGCTCCTTCGGCGGGGCAGGAGGCCCGCCGGCACCGCGGGACGGGCACGCCCGGCCACCGCGGGCTCCCCGCACCGGCCATTGTGCAACCGGTTGCTCCATCCATCCGCTCACACGCCGCTCGCCCCCGCCGCGCTCGGACACTCACCGCGCCGGGTCCGGCGGGTGGCGCCGGAGCAGCCTCGCGTCCCCACGGGCTGTCCCGGCGGAGCCGCCCCAGGCACGAGTCGGGTCGGGCTGGGCTGGGCTGGGCTGGGCTGGGCCGGGGTTGGGTTGGGTCCGTGTTGGTCCGGTCCGTCCCGTCCCGTCCCGTCCCGTCCCGTCCCGTCCCGTCCCGTCCGCGCCGTCTCCCCCGCACGGCATCGGTAACCACGGTAACCTCAAGTCGCGCCGCCATTGGCAGGTTTAACGCGGAGCAGCAGCCAATGGGGCGCCGCCCCAGGCCGCGCCCGGCCAATGGGGGTGGGCGCCGGGCCGGGCGGCGCGTGACGCAGCGCGCGGGCGGGGCGGGGCCGGCGGAGCGGGCGGCGGGGCCGCCACCATGGAGACCCCGGGGTAGGGCGGGGGCGCCCGGCGGGGCCGCGGGGCCGCTCCGCGCGGTGAGTGCGGGGCACGGGGGAGCCGCGGGCTGGGGCCGCCGCGCGGGAGAGGCGAGGGGGGCGGCGAGGCGCGGCGAGGCGGGCGGCAAAGGGAGGCGAGGCGGCGGACCCCGCCGGGGCATCGGGGCCGAAGAGCCGTCGTCTCGGGCGGCCCCGCGGGCGGAGCGCCGCGCGCTCTCCGTGCCCGCGGGGCCGCTCGGAGCCCGGTGGAGCCGCCCGGAGGGGCCCTGCGGGCGGAGGTGCCGCCGCCCGGCCGCTGCCCCGGGCGCCGCGCGGCACCGGGCGGGAGTGCGGAGCCCGGGCCCGCCGGTGTCCGCGGCCGCGCCGTGTGCGTGGGGTGTGCGCGGCGCCGCGCCGGGAGCCGCGAACCCGGCGGAGCCGCTGCGGGCAGGGCCACCGGGCCTCGCCGTGCCCGCAGCGTCGCACGGCCCCGGGCGCGGGGCCGGGCGGGGGACACGGCGGGGGATGGCGGGGTCGGCGGAGCGGGCGGGGGGAGCTGGCAGCGCCGGGCCCTGCGCGCCCGCTGTGCCCGCACGGGGCGGCCGCGGGGCCCAGCGTCCGCCCCGGTGTTCCCCGGAGCGCCAGGCTCCGGCTGCCGCCCTGGTGTTCCCGGGGATGCCGGGCCCCGCTGCCGTCGCGGTGTTCCCTGCACGGGATTTAAATATGGATTTTTCACCCCTTGTGTGACCGCGGAACGAGCCGCGCTCCCGTCGCCGAGTACCGGGAGCCGCGGAGCATCCTCGGCCCGCGCACCGGGAGCACGGCTCGTGGGGCTGTAGTAACTTGTGGCGGTGTTTTCTCCCCCGTTTCCGATGGCACACGCGGGGCTGGCGGCGGGGCAGCACGTGCAGGGCGTGGGCGCGGCGGGGACGGCGGTGCCCGCGGGGACAGGTGGCCGTGCGCGGCTGGCCGTGCCTCGGGCACGCTGCAGTGTGCGAGAGCAGAAAGTGCTCTGCAGGTGCCGGTTACCGAGTGCGGCTGCCGTGGCTCGGGCTGGGAGAGCTGGGAAATGAAGTCTCGCCGCAATAAAATAAATGCTGATGCTGAACCCAGGCTGTTTCAGCACAGAAAAAACAGAGCTAATGACTCAAGCCCCCTCTGGTCCGTTTCTCCTCCCCGCTGACGCTCAGGAGACATCACCAGTTCACGGGCAGAGAACTATGAGTGTTTCTGAAGTGCCTCTGTTTGCCCCATAGACCTTTGTACTTTTTTTTTTTTCTAAATAGCCTCCTGCTCCCTGTTAATTTTACATTAGTCATTGCTTCCAGATTCCACTGTTTGAAGGAAAAGGTGTGGTTGGACTGAGAGCACTAGTGTTGCATGGGCTGGCTTTTCAGTTTTTTCAGCATTGTCAATTTTTGATAAATTGGAGTTTATTGATTAGGAGATTACAAGGATGATAATGTTTCCCCCTTAACTAATAACTCTATTTTTGAGGTCAACATCAAATAATTTGTTCATTGCGATAAAGATACGGGAACCTACTAAATGTGATTGTTTAGTTTATGAGGAGACAGTAATTCAGTCATGTTCATCATATTTAAAGTGGCGGGAGTGTGTGTGTTGGGAGCAAAAGCTTTTTGTTGGCATTTATATACTGTAATGTTTCTGTTAAACATTACAATGTTATATGCAAGTAAATGTAACATGACTGTGAAAGGTAGGTTGCAGTAACTTTCTCCTTCTGTGAACTGCTCTGTTGCTGCTGAAATAAGATGCTATTAATATTTTTAATTAAGGTAGAAAAGCTGATAAGCCCTTTCCAGTAAAAACTGTGTCTTTTTCCCTTTCATCTTGTTAGGTATTCAGCACAAATAGCAGTACTGATACCAGAAGTTCTGCTTTGAAACACAGTTGGAGAAAGTTTTGTGAGAGTCATCTTCTATGAGAGGGGAGAATTTGTTCATTTCTTAGAATGTCAACAAGATAACACCTTTTGGACTTTGCATTTTTATATGGTAATGCGGGATCCTTTTAAAATGAACAGTTGAATTCAGTCACACAATGTAAACAAGTTATAGGATGCAGTACCTTTTATAGAAGCTTCTTGCAATAGCAAAACAATGTCTGTAGTGCATATTGAAGTATTTTTCATATTCAGCAATAGCATATGATATGTACAAATAATAGTATTCTTAATTAGTAATGTGCGTTTGCTGTTTAGTGTAGAAATCTGCATGCACTAAGAGAAGACTCTCTGGAGAAAAGCTGCATTTTAAATGAACAGAAAACATAAATAAGAACTTCATGTACTTCTGCTTCACTTTATGTAGATTATTTCAATACATTTAGTACAGATGAAGAGCCAAAGCAGTTCTGAACTGTGGGACTGTGTGAGTAATGTCTACATTTTGTTATGGGGATTTTTTTTTCTTCATTTTGATGCTGAAAATAATCAAGTCCTGTAACGTTTGGTGCATAAAACCAGAGAGTTCAGTGAGCTTAACAGTAGACTAGTTTGCTTTAGTACCAGGTTTAGTACTTAGTGTAATGTGCTACAGAAAAGTGCCCTAAAAAGCAAGTGGAACTTGTGGTGCTTGTCTGGAAAAGCCTAGTTGTGAGCCTGTTGTTGGCCACAGTCTGTCTCGCTCTCCGTTCCTTTTCTGTCCCGTTCAGTCAGTCGGTGGCTCTGGGGGTTCCGTGGAGGTGCTGTGGGTGAGCGGCGGCGCTCGTGGCGTGGTGCAGCAGAGCAGTGCCCGAGCAGAGCGTGTTCCTGGCAGGCTGCCATGGGCTGGGACCCCGCTCCAGGCGTTCCCTGCCCTGCAGGAGCAGCAGCTCCGTGTGCCAGGGCTGCCGGGAGCTGCTACAGCAACAACGTGTTCTGCTACCTTGCACAACAAGCATGTGGGCATCTCCCCGGGAGCCTGTGTTGGTGCAGGTCAGAATTCTGGAATTTTCAGCATTTTTGCTTAGGTTTGGTGCTTTTTTTTTTTCTCAAGCAAAAATAAGACATTAAATCCTTATGAATATGGCATATGGCATGTACTGCCAGTCCAGAGTTAAACTGGTTCTAACTTTAGTAATGAGGTGGGAAAGGAGAAAGGCCTGGCATAGCTTTTTGTGTGAGTGACCAGAAACCAGATGTGAAACTGGGCTGTTGGGCATGGCCAGTAGCTATCACTTGCTACTTGCCTCTGCCTTGATTGCAATATTGCTGACAGCAAGGCAGTTCAAATGCTAGTGAAGATGGGGAGTAAACACACAACCACAGCCAAGCCCAGAGCCAGGGCCTGTGGAAATGGCCCTTCCCAAGGAGCAGGCTGTGCCTGGCCCTGGCAGCAGAACTCGGGAATGGAGCTGGAGGGGATGATGGCACCGAGTGATCTCTGGGCATGCTTGGGAGCTTTGCTGATTCTCAGCTGCTTTTCCTAAGGCCTGCGAGATGTCCTAGTTCATTGGATAACTTCTCATGTTCTTTTATCCAAACAGAATACTCATTTATTCTGCTCGGGGGGGGGTTGCGGAGGGAGGGGAGGAGGTGGATAAAGACAGCCAAAAACTGCCTCTGGTGACCTTCCCAAAGCTTTTGCTTACATGGAAGAAAATCCCAGCGTCTTGTCAGTGAAATCTCTGCAGCTGGCAGCAGCATTCAGACCTCTGCTCCTTTCCCCCTTGCTGCCCTTAGCACCTCTCTCCTTTACTTTGAGGCAGATGAGAGAGGCCTGGATTTCAGGAGGAAGGAAGGAGTCCATCACTTTCACGGGAGATTAATTATTTTCTTTTTTGATAGTGGAATATCTGACTCTGTCATTGAAAGGGAAGGCTGAAGGAGAAGGGTCTGGGAGTGGTGTGTCATTGCGGCTCAGCTGGGCCATGGGAGGCTGGAGGCCGTGGTGCTCGGCCATGGGGCAGCCGTGTGTGTGTGTCCAGGGCCAGGGAGGCCATGGGGCAGCTGTGTGTGTGTCCAGGGCCAGGGAGGCCATGGGGCAGCCGTGTGTGTGTGTCCAGGGCCAGGGAGGCCATGGGGCAGCCGTGTATCCAGGGAGGCCATGGGGCAGCTGTGTGTGTGTCCAGGCCCGGGGAGGCCATGGGGCAGCCGTGTGTCCAGGGAGGCCATGGAGGAGCCGTGTGTCCAGGGGCAGGGAGGCTGTGTATCCAGGTCCAGGGAGGCCGTGGGGCAGTTGTGTGTCCAGGGGCAGAGAGGTCATGGAGTGGCTGTGTATCCAGGCCCAGGGAGGCTGTGGAATGGCTGTGATCCAGGGTTGGGGAGGCTGAGTGTCCAGGGGCAGGGAGGCCGTGGGGCAGCCATGTGTCTAGGGGCAGGGTGGCCATGTGTCCAGGCCCAGGGAGGCCATGGAGTGGCAGCGTGTCCAGGGCCAGGGAGGCTGCAGAGCAGCCGTGTGTCCAGGGCCAGAGCAGCCATGTGTCCAGGGAGGCCATGGAGTGGCTGTGTGTCCAGGGGCAGGGAGGCCGTGGGGCAGCCGTGTGTCCAGGGAGGCTATGGAGTGGCTGTGTGTCCAGGGCCAGGGTGGCCATGTGCCCAGGCCCAGGGAGGCCGTGTGTCCAGGGAGGCCATGGAGTGGCAGCGTGTCCAGGGCCAGGGAGGCTGTAGAGCAGCCGTGTCTCCAGGGCCAGAGCGACCATGTGTCCAGGGAGGCTATGGAGTGGTTGTGTGTCCAGGGGCTGGGTGGCAATGGGCCAGCCATGTGTCCAGGCCCAGGGAGGTGACTCCAGCACAGGCTTGCCCTCCTTTCAGGATGGGCTGTGTGAGTCAGCCCTCCTTCCTGAGGAGCCAGTGGTGTCTGCTGGGAACCGGCCCGGCCAGTTCCCTGCCGCCTCTCCTGCCTTTACTCCCTGCCAGCGGCACGGCAGAGCCTGTGGCTGCCGGGATCCGTGGAGAGTGTCTGGGACCGTCTTCAACTTTCTGGTCCTCTTCATTGCATCCCACTCTTACAGGAAAACAAAGATGACTTTGGAAAGCTGGGAAAAATCTGTTCTTTGAGTATGGTGTCTTTAAACAAGGTGCCATTTTAACAGAGTTTTTGGCATGCTTTTGTTATACATGTGTTTTCCTACTTTAATTTTAAGCAATTTTACTATATTAAGAAACAGTAATTGCTATTTTTCTCCAAAACGTCTCCATGACCATCTCTTAGAGATCGTCCACCTTTTTTTTTAACTTTGCACAGCATTTTAGAGATTTTACCTAGCTAGGTAAGAAATTTCCTTACTAGGAATTGAAGATCAGTCAACTTCCTGTTTAATTGCTTTTAAAAATAATTTAAAGTACGTCTTTATTTTAGTGGAGAAAATGAAACCAGGAGTGGTTACTTAATTTGAGAGTCATTAAACCATTATTCAAGAAATAAGTAAAATTAGCCCTCCCTCCATGTAGTGTTCTAACTGAAATGTAGTGTGTTTTTGTGAACCTTCAATTAACAGCGTAGTTGATCTAATGTTTTGATTGATGTTGTGATGAATTCATTATTAAAGAGCAGAAAGGAATCTATTGTAAATTCTTTGAAGGTGCACAAGTTGAAACTTGCATTCTGCATCACAGCTCAGTGGGGGGATTTTTAATGTATTTACTGTTTGTGGATGGGTTGGTGGTTGTGGGCAGTGCATGAAATCCCCCTGTGGCTATGTGGTCGATGGGATGTGTGAGGCAGGTGGTTCACAGCCCCTGTGCAGGCTGTGGGATGAACTGGCTTTCAGGGTTCGCTGAGTTTGTGCAGAGGAGTTTAGGGCACCAGGTTGCCATTCCCTGATGAGCGAGATGCATCTCAGAGCGTTGCACGGGGGAGCCCTGATGGGATTTGCTTGTCTTGGGGCACCTGTGCTGGCTGGCAGTAGGGGTAGCTGTGCATCAGGTTGGTCCAAGAAATGCCCTTAGACTGACTGGGGCCAGGCAGAGGCAGCAGGAGCAAGAGGGAGAATGTCCTGGGAGGAGGTGGAGGGGCTGAAGGCAGGAAGGTAGGGGCAGTTTTCCTAGTGCAGGTAGGGCAAGGAGTAGCACAGGTCTGGGAGCAAGTGAGGAAAAGAAGGAGCTGTGGTGTGATGTGGTGTGATCACCTTTTGTCCTATGAGGTCCAGCTGTAAGGAGCAAGGAAGAAGCATTAAAAAATTTCTGGATTTCTGTTTTTCTGTGGGTGCCAAAAACTTTCCTGTCTTTGTCTTCTTATCAAAAGCTCCTCATCTTCTGTCTGTGGTGTGGCAAGACAAAGACTATCATCTGGGCTATGCTTTTAACAGGTTTTTATAAATGGACTCAAAAGCATTTGCATTACACGTGTCCAAATAGAAAGCACCTAATCTATCCCTTAGTTTGCTCTATATGATGTAGCTTAATGCCATCTGTGCTAGAAATCTGATGTGGATGGGAGATTTCCATTTTGTGGTGGATTTCTATCCTCTTCCCCAGAAAGGCAGCAGCAGGCAATGCATCCTAGGTTCTCTGAAAGGAAACCTCTTCAGTTCCAAACCCGTGTTCTTCACTGTCTTGCCTTGGCAGAACTTCCTGTAGCCTGGGAATTAAGTATTGGCACATTTGTTATCATACAGGTAAATCTGATTGGTGAAAACTAAAACCACAAAAACTCACCTCTCTCTGAAATTATTTCAGACAAATGATAATTCTTTAACTTCCATGTCAATGTGACAGGCTTAAAGCTGAAGCATTTCATATCTTTCACAAAATGAACCCAAGGTAGTGTATGTAATGGAACTGATTTCAGTGGCTTCTGGACAAGTGGAGCACTGGACTGCTAATTGGAGGCATTCTGTGTACAGGTATGTTTATGTGATGGTGTTCAACAATTGTCTTCTGCTAATTCATGCTCAAGTCTTGTATGGTATGTGAAGGTACATAGGGAAACAAATCTCAGAAAGACTTAGTATTTTCATAGTGTTTTTTTTAAAAACAAAATTACCTATATTCTTATTGAGAAATACACAGCAGTATTGAAATTATAGCCTATTGTGAAAGGAGATTTAATTTGTATCATACTGGTGCCTAAACTCCAAATTGACATGGCCCTCTGTGAAGTAGAGAGAACTCTGTGCTCCACAGAGCTTACAGGCACAAAGGCAAAACTTATTAAACAGCTGGAGAAGATACCAAAAACATGCCTTTCTGTAACACACACCTTATCCAGGGTGCTTGTGAGCCAGTACTAAACCTGGACTGTGTAATTTGATTCAGCCTTAATCAAAGATGTACTTGCAGAACTTGCCGCCTCTTGCTGCTCCACAGCCTTCATATCCAGCTCTGTCCTCGTAACTCATGTAATGAAAATACCCAGTTCCATATTGCAGCTGAAATTTAAAATATTGGCAGTGAAATGACTGGTACAACGCATCACTTGTTCCTGGGAGCATGTTTATATTTTGGATGGGAAATGAAAAAACATTGAACCCAGAAATCTCAGACTGGCTTGTAGATGCAAGATGTGCCCATTTGCTCTGTGTTATTGGGACTATCACATAAAGAAAGAAAATTCTGAGTTGTTTTAGTTTTCCTATTGTTCCTTAGCATAAATCATAGCAACAGCATACACTGAGATTTGGGAAATTTCACTAGATTAAATACATTAAATACATTCTTTTCCAGAAGATACTTTAAAAAAAATCCTAGTTTAGTGTTTTTCACAGAATAGACACTGGCAGAAAAACTTCCTGTGGTTCAAGAACTTCACACTTAAGGAAGTTCTGAAGTTCTGGTAGAGAGCACTGCCTGTTTTGGGATGCTTTCTGTTCAGGATGACGTAGTCAGTCTTTCAACACTCAGAGTTTTTTCATTTAGTTGTGGAACCCAGGTTATTTTTAAGCAGGAAAAAAATTCACCAGGTCATGTACTGACACTGAGACAAAATCAAAAAACTGCAACAACAAAAGACCCAATCTCAAAAAAAAAAAAATCCTGAAGATATGCGGTTAAAAGTGTTGAATTAGCAAGGCACACTGAATCCAGGAACTGGATTTGTCTGATGAGCCACTGAGTTTTATTTTGGCTAACTTGTGCTCGGAAGGGAACCACCCACTGTCCATCGGGAGCTGCTGCTGCATTGATCCAGTCTGGAAATGTAGTCATACAGTGGAGGAGGATAACATTCTGTATTAAACTTAATGCATTTATTGCTGTTCATAATGGGTAGATTTTAAATAGCTTATTTACTGTTGTAAATATAGATACAAAAGAAGATATCCTGAATCACAACTTCCTGCTTTTAGGAGGTGTGAAGCGCATGATATTTAGGAAGTCTTGCCTTGTTAGAATGCAGCAAAAGCTATTTTAGTGATACAGTTCATGATATTAATTAATATAGTAATATTGAATTGTTTTGTACTACTAGTATATTAATTTAACCTATAATATTAATATATTCCAGACTGAATTTTGAAATACTAAAGGAAGTTATTTTTTTTCAAATAGCAAAGATAATTCAAGTTATTGCATTTTTTCCAGAATTTTCCTTTTTTTTCTCTGCATCTCAGTGTGTCACAGGAGTCATATTGCAACAGAACAAAAATGTTTTACTGTGGCAATATTCCAGGGTTTTTTGTTCGGTTTGGTGTTTTTTTTTTGTTTTTTTTTTTTTTTTTTTGTTTGTTTGTTTGTTTGTTTTGTTTTTTTTTGTTTTTTTTTTTTTTGGGTTTTTTTGGTTTTTTTTTTTGGTAGAAAGTTGAAGAATATGCTTTATGTGCAGCAGTGCACACTGTGGCATGATATTTCCTCCTGGTCAGGTGTTCCCAGTTCACAAGGGACCATGTGGTGAAGGCTGTGTGGGTCGGGCTGTGTGCGCCGCTCTCAGGTAGAGCAGCTGTGGAAGTTGCAGCTCAGGACACCAATGACTGCATGAAACCCAGTCTGCACCGATCCAAACAACGCACCCCTGTGCCAGGCTGGCCTGCTGGGGCTGCTGCAGGAGCACCCGGAATCCTCAGCTCTTCGCTGAGTGTTGGAGCTGTTTTCACAGAGGTTACTGAATCCTGTCTTTCTAAACTGGTTGTTCTCCAGCTGGGTGTTGTGATTGAGCGTGGTGAAAACAAAGGACTCTGCTGCACAGACATTTTCTGTGTTTTGAAGCATAAACATGACCTTTTTCCTTGTGCATGGAAGCTGATTGATCATGCCTTAGAAGAATGCCCTGGTGTGAAAAGTTCAGAGAGCCTTTCCTTCAGCTGTGCAGCACTCAGGAAGGCCTCATTCCACAGGCCAGCAGCTGCCTTCTGCTCGTATGGGATGTCCTCACAAAATGAAGAACAGCTAACTCTGAGCAGATCACTTCTAGAGTTGCTCTTGCTTCTCTTGGAGCTGGTAATTGGTTCTTCCTTCCCCCAGGTTCCCTGACACAGGCAGGCCTTTGGAAGAACTTGTTACTGTTGTCTGCATGGCAAATAGCCACCTGCCTGTGAGGGTTTTCTTTCCAAATATTTGACGTGTCTGTCTCACTTCCAAGTCTTTAGTGGGCAAACTTAAACATGTTGGAGGAAGGGGAGACAGGCTGTGCTGCTCCATGGATTGCATTTGGCTGTTTCCCTCCTTGCACAGGATCTCGCAGAGGCTGCCTTAGCTCTGATCTCTGGACTTAAAACTATTCTCTAGCTGACTGAAATGGTTTGCATCTTACACAGAATTATAGCCAGAATAGAGATTTTTATCTTGGAATTTTTTTTTTTATCTTGGAAGCAAAAATGCCTTGTAGGTCCAGAAATTCAAGGGTGGTGTGTCCTTTTCCCTAGTACTAACATAAATACTACCTGTGAAAGCTCTGCTATGTCATGCTGCTAATGCCCAGGAACTAATTAACAACCAGCCCCAGAGCCTCTGCTCTGGCAACTTATACCAGCCTGAGGCAGGAGGAGAGCAGGGATGTACTTGGGATGTCTACACAGGCTTCTTAACTTTCTGAATTTTTACAACATTTATTTTATCAACCCTCCCATTGTACCGCTGTCTTTTGGATTTACACTTGTCAATGTGTAAATATTACACCAAGGTATGAGGTGAAAATCCTTATAGAAGAGTTTAGTCTGTTGAAATTCAAAACGGTTAAGCTTGCTTTACCTGTATTTCAGAACCAAGTTTTGGTTACTTCTAGACAACAGACAAATAACCACTGTTCTGCAATTTCTTTTGTTGCAAGAATCACTTGAACTTGGAGCTTTTAAAAGATTCCTTACAGACTATGGGAAAAAAACTTCTAGGGAACAGCTAATGCTTGGTGTTCCTTCAAAGTATTTATCCATTTTACACAACTTTAAGAAAGATATTGTAAGTTGGAATTTGTCTCTTTTACAATTACGTCCCCATAATTTAGCTGAATCTAGTGATTCCAGACTGGAAGATGCGGTGTTTGTGCAGCCAGCTCATCTCCTAGTGGAGGCTGGGAGGGAGCCCCAGGGTACAGAACACTCACTGCTCAGGTCCCTGTCAGTCGGGATTAGCCAGAGGGATCTCTGCTCTGCTGCACTGGAGCTGTTCTGAAGGATTTGTGGATAGCTCAGTTTACCATGTGCTTGTGATATTTGGACCTTTTCAGTTTCTGAAACGACACAGTTCAGTGGGAAGACAATGCTTGTCCCTGAGGATATACTGTTTTTTGGAATACAGTGCTTGTTAATGCATTGGCTGATCTCTCACATAGTGCATGGAGTGAGCAGCTCTCTGCTCTCTAGTGATGGGGACTTTGTTTGCCTTTCGAAGGCCCTTACTGATGGACAGCCTTGCATGCTTCAAAGTTCAGTCTTCCTGCCAATGTAATTCTTCAGTATGAATGTGAATCAGTTTGGTGTGTTAAATTTGTGAGACCTACACTTTCATAGATTTATGGACACTAATGGCAACCTTTCAATTTAAGTGTGCATCAGTTTTTCACTCAGTTTTCCTTGAAACAAAAGCAGGTGTTGGATATGATTAATCTTGTCCAGGATACTGGCAGTGGGCCTGTGAAACTGACTGAGGTGGTGCTAATCCCTGGCTTTATTGCTCTTTTGCCTTTTTTGTCTGGAAGTGTGTATTAGGAGATGCAGTGACTGTGCCTCTCACCTGGCCAACATTGATCATTTCTTCTTCTAGATGAAAGAACACGTCTGTCAGACTTCCTGCAGTGTGGGATCTGTGTGGGTTTACAAAGCAGATTCAAAGAGAATTGTGACTTGTGTGTGCACGGGGTAGGGGACAGTCAGCATGTCCCCCAAGTTATTGTTTATCTTGGCACAGCTGCAACTGTGATACTCATTTGGATGGGTTACAGCAGCTGTGGCCTTGACTTGTTCCTACACTGGACTGACAGCATCAGATCCCTCTTTGTCCCAGGTGAACTTAAACCAAGATGTGAAGTCTTGACACAGTACTAGAGGAGGGAGAAAAAGTGACTTGAACTAATGGTTTTCACATGCCAGCTTGTACTTTAAATGAGGTGGAACTTGAACGTGTGATGATTTTGTGGGTATGCAGACGTTCCTGGCATTGCTGTGGGTGGATGCAGTAATAGCTTTGGTTGTTACTTAGTTGAGCTACTGTGTGAAGATACAGGTGTATGTTTTATTAGACTCCTAACTGAAATGGCCCTGCCACAGGAGGAAAGCAAGCAAATCACCTTGATTTGACCTCAACATTTTCCAGCTGCAGAGATGCCAGCAGAATGTGAATCAAAACAGTACTGCCTGTAAACACATCCCAGAGGAGCCAGCTACTTTCTGCTGGTTTAACTCTGATTGAAGGAGTTTGACTCCCCTGAAGTTAGATATGATTTTATTTGTACAAATAAGAAAAAAAGTCAGATGTACCAGTATGATAGGAATCTTCTCTATGGATCCTAACAGTGCAATTACAACAGTGGAGAAAATAGCCACCAGTAATTCTATTCTCAAATGGTGTATTCACTGTACTTTTTTACTTTTCCAAAATGTTCATTTCACTAGGAAATTTCCTAATCTGTAGCTACAGTGATAAATTTCTTTATGGTCATTTAAGACATGTTTGGTCTTCTCTCAAATGTTTCCTTATCCTTATTTTTACACCAAGTATTCATAGAAAACAGTATCTTCTCAGTTTCTATTTTGAAAGGTTTCTGGTGATGAAAAAGGAGGATTTGGTTTCTTTATCATCATGACAGCCTTTGAATTCAAGCAGACCAGCAGAACCGACTGCAAATGTGAGAATCAAGGCTTGTGCCAGGTGCTGAGTTAACTTCCATTTCATTCTAAGGGGAGCAACACTTCAGATTCTCTGCTGGAAGTGTGTTTTTGATGCCCTCTACAACAGCATGTGCTGTTACTGTGGCCATCTCACAGGAGCAGCTATGTTCTTCTCTCCATTTACCTCTTGGTGATGACCTTGCTGTCTGTCACAGAAATTTCTTTGTTCACTATCTGTGATTTGGGTAAAGAGCATTGGCAAGATTAATGCCCCGTGCCCTTCTTGCCTACCAAACCCCCCCCCAAATTTGGAAGATATGAAAGCCTGTTGTTTTGCCAGTGTTAAGAGTGATCAATCACAAGACAATTCCTAGTGGAGAAACTTCTCTCTGGATGGAGAAGTTAATTCTACTTCTTTGTCTTCCTTCCTTAAGCAGGCTGCATACATAATGATGGTCATTTGACAACAGAGACTGTGTTTACCTTTGTCTGAGGTACCTGCTGGGCTGTTACCTGGCTGTGTTTTCTCTGCAGACAGATGTTTCTGTCATCCTTAGTTGCTGTGCTGCTTTAGCTTGCTTGTCTCCAGCTTTCTCATAACTCCATTATTATTTGACTTGGAAAACAGCAGCAGGCAGGTAGATTTCTCCTCTCCCCTTAGGCTAGGAAGGGAACATCAACCTTATTTTGCATTTGTATCTCTTTTTAAAAGTAGGTATGCTTCCCAGATAAGAACTCTATTAGCTTAGTTACATGCCTCTGTGTGTCATCCCTTCCACTGCTTTGGATTTATTTGGGAGCAGGAGATCAACTCTGCTGGGTTCAGCTGGTTCATATCACCACATTGTTTCCTATTTTGTAAGACTGGTTCTTCTTAAATCCACCACTTAAGTTACAGTTCTGCCTACTTGAATTGTCTTTCCATTTAGAAATTGAATCACTCCATAGCAATTTTGGCAACTGATTTTTTTCTGTTCTTTTAGTCTTGAGTTTGTTGAGTAATCTTTTTTATTTAACTGCATTTTTTTGTCGCCGTATCCATTAGATGAGTAGCTATGCCCCACCACTGTGCTGATTATTCGTGCCTCCATTGATGTCTAGAGCAGCCGAGTCTCACAGGACCAAGGTTCTGGTGGTATCTCTTTCTAACAGAGCTCACACCCCAAAGCGTGAGTGGCCGCCACTAGCAGCTGTCTCTTCTCTGCTGTTGGAGACTGAACAGCTTAAATGGCTGTGCTGTAACCTCTATCCTTTGTGATGTGAAGGAACTCCAGTTACAAAACTGAACAGCCTTCAGAGAGGTAGTTACTTTATATGACTTCTCTTGGTGACGTGACTGTTCCTATCCTTTGGATTTTGCTTTGGTCAGTGGGTCTTACAATTCCTTGATGGATTAAGTTTGGAACTAATAAATTACAAATACTACAGAAGTCTATTGTGAAGACAGTGAATTGATAGCTTACTAAGGAAGCCCTTTTTTTCTGTTGAAAGTTGGTAGCTTTGAGCATGCTGTACTTTGTACCAGCGTAAGTTCTTCAGTCTTTTGCTAAGAGGTTGTCAGTGAGGTTGGGTCATCAGTTCTCAAGAATTCAGTGTGAAACCTGCAGTTCATATTGCCACTCCAGTAAACAGTTTCACTTTCATGAAGACTTACTTGAGGATAATGGATTCTAAAGATTTGTCCCACCCCTGCATGGTGTTTGTTGGCCTAAGGTGTGGAACAAGTAACCAGCCTTGTGTCAGAGCTTTGTCCTGTGCCAGCTCTACCACCTTTTCCTCTCCTTGAGTGCTTTAATTTCTCATTCCTGTGCAGGGCAGGGGTAGTGATGTAGTGATCTTGGCTTTGAAAGAGAATCAGACTGGCTTCACCAAGATGAGGGCTGGCTCCCTGGCACCGCTCTGACCCCGGGGCACAGGTGTGCCAGCAGTGCCACAGTGCTCCTGCTGTCCCTGGCACCGGGACCACAGCAGCAGTGTGTGGCCAGGACAGTACTCCTGGGAGGAAGCCCGGGTTGTTCTGGGCTGGATTATCAGCCTGGCATGGTTCTGCTCAGCCCTCGTGCTGTGTTTGGGTGGTGGCTGCCCTGCCTCAAGGGAGCTGTGCTCGGGTCCCCGAGTGCCCAAGGACAGCGGCTCTCCAGGATGTCACCCCAAGATACATGGGCAGGGTACTCTGTCAGTTCAGTTGTAAGTAAATACTGTCTTTTAAGGTGACCATAAGTGACAAGGGACTTCTTGTTTATTCCTGGGCATATCCTTTCTGTGGCGCACCAAGAGGATGATGACAGGCAGCAGCAGTATCAGTATTAAGAACAGATAAAAATGGGACAAGGTAGTGTGTGTGCATGTTTACCCTGCTGTATGGGAATATGCTGATCTGAAGTCTGCATTAGTAACCTTGCTGAGGGCTACTTTTAAAGCATATAAAAAGATTTTGACAGTATTCATCAGAAGATGCATGCTGAGTGTTATTTGGAATTAACCCCAGCAGCATTACTGTAGAGAAACAACTTTCGAAATGTATTTACCATTTTAAAGAAGCAGCTTCTTTGAAAACCTTATTTGAAGTAATAATTATGTGCAGACTATATATATATATATATATATATGACATTTTTCATCAAGTTTTTATTGGGCTTTTGTCAAAAAGTTTGACAAAAGAAGTGCAGTGTTACACATTTCTTTTAAACACAGTATGTGTAAGGTAGATTTTTGAGCCTACTTTTGCCCCTCCTTGCTGGGCATGTTCACATTTGCTCTGGTATTTGCAGCTTTACCTCTTAGGTAGTATGAGGACTGAAATAATAGAGAATGTCCTATATTATATTAAGTTAATGAATAAAAACCAATGGTTTGAACCTCTGTGGAATTCCTGTGCTATTGCTGAAAAGCTCAATTTTAAATGTTTTGGGTTTGAAGTGGTCTCTCACAAACAGGCAAGAAAATGCTATTAGGTGGATATGCATTCTGTTAGTATCTGTAATCAGTGCTGCTGTCTGTGATACCGAGAAGATAACCAACAGCTGCCTTGGAGCGCCTTACTGAAATGGTTCATTTTAGGTGGCATACATGGTCTGTGTGCCAAGTATTTTCAACTTCTGCAATCCAGTGATTGGGGTGTTGGTGATTCCTCCCTTCCGCACAGGGGCTCAGTGCTGCATCCTGCCAAGGGGGCCGGTTCCTGCCCGGCGCTCCTGCTGCCTCTGCCGCACTTCACAGCGCCCGGAAAGGACGGCTCAATAGCAGCTCTCTGAAATTGTACATATTCCTAAGGAGCTGAAGTAAGACATTCTAAAAATGGAAAGATATGCCTCTAACTACAATTATCCCGTAAGCGTTGCATAAAAGAGCAATAAAGAGCAATCTCGCAAGTGGTGGAAGTGCATTCTTTTCTGCTGGTGTCATCCAGGAGTGTATTTCCTGAGTTGTGTATTGACATTCTCCTGGACTTGCAGAGAGCAAGCAGGAGCAGGCTTTCTCAGGTTTGAAAGTGGAAATCCCCTAAAACACTAATTAATTGTAGTATTTTTTTAAGACTTAAAATTGCATAATTTTCCAACTCCCTCCTTGTTACTGAGAGGCTTTGCTTTTTAGCAATGCTTTTAAACGCTTCCTTCTGAGATTTGTGTTACAGCACAGTGAAAATAACTGGTTGAGTTTGTATCTTCACTGTTGGTACATTTGCTTATTTAAATATATCAGTATTAATTGTCAGGCATATCTAAATCCTAAGTGTGAACATTTAATTTTTTCTGTTATGTGTAGATGTGAAATGATCTAAAAAATCATGTTCGTTTGAATTTGGAAGGGCAAAAAGGAACCCCTGTATTCCATTTAGAGAAGACAGCAGCACTTAAATAATTAATGTCATTTATGTTGTCTGTTACTGGCAGGAAGGTAGCTGTAGCTCTTTTAAATATTATCCTTGATTATTATTTTGTCTTTCCTGCAGTGACTTCAGTATTTTGGCTGTTACTGCTTTTCCCAAAAGTCTCTGCTTTATATCTGAACACAGGCAACTTCTGCATAAAATTTGCTTTGCTTTGGTTGCTTTCTTCTGACTTTCCAATTGATCCAGCTTGAAATTGGGTGCACAAAACTTCAGTGAAGCAGTCTGGGAAGATTGTGCATTTTCAATGCAGTGCAAAATGGAAAAGAAGCAGGAGGGATCAGTGAGGTACCTTTTTTTTCTTTTCCCTCTCTTTTCTTTGCCAGGGGAAGGTACTTTGATTACAGGCATCCCAGCTTTGTGTTTTCTTCAGAGCTGTTGTTTTTCAGTATCTGCTTTGATGTAGTACTTGGTTCTCTGTGTCACCTGCATCACCTGGAGTGTGGGTGAGGCAGGGCTATGTGTGGGAGGTGATAGGAAATTGGGTATTGCTGGGCTCGATGAGCAGACTTCAGTGTTTGGTGTGTTGGGATCAGCTGGGTTTGAGTTTGCTGTTTAAGCTGCATTCTCCTGTAGTTCCTGAACTCTGCGTGCTGTCCCACCCTCCCTGCTTTGTGTGTCCCCTTCCCCAGCCATGCCCTATGGAATGCCTACAAGTGCCAGCTTCTGCTGCTGTGCCAGGGAGCACAGCTGTGACAGAGCCCGCTCACAAGCTGCCTTTCCATGCAAGAGAACTGCTGCTTTGATTTCAGCTTCCTAAGGAGGTGCCCTGGTCACCTCTCTTTTCCCCAGGGCTCTCACCTTGGCTTTCTTGGTTGTGTCTCACAAAGCCACATGGCAGTGTCAAGACTACACCAAATGTGTTTCTCTAGTGCTCTTGTCATTGAACAAAATTAGGTAGATTTGATAAAACAAGCCCACGCTTTTTTTCCAACACTTGAAATTCTAGTGCCTGTTACTGGTTTTGGTGTGCTTAATTGCCCTGCTCAGGAATTAGCATGTGACTAGAATATAGGGCAGGGAATTAAAAGGTAGAAATAAGATTGGTGTTGTTGTGACGACTCTTTGAGATTCCTTTGATGTTAGCATCTAAAATACGTTTGAGTCATACTTTCAGTCTTTCAGGAACTGAGGCAGGAAAACTATCTAAATTGCATCTCCAACTGGTAAACTTTGATGGCAAAATGTTGCCATCTCATGACAAAATTGCATACCTTTAGCAGATTCTACAGGAAGAAATCTTTTTCACTGTGAGCAGAAAATTGCATCTTAGGATCTTGTAGTGCTGCATAAAGATGCAGTTCTGCCACACAGCAGGAAGCCTGTGAATGCTGTTCTTAAAGTTTCTCCTTGTTTTAACTGAGCATCAGCAAAGAACCATATGCCTTCATTCAGTATTGGTTTTGCTTCTTGACCATTTTCACACTTAATCTTCATTCCTTCAATACATAGTTTTCAATCTCTCTGATTTTTTTTGTTGCTGTATGCTGGATTGCCTACATTTTGCACTGTGGATGTCTGTTTTGGAGTGTAGTTACAATTATTGACATTATTTAATGTACCATTGACCTGACTTTTCCCCCCTCTGGCACTTCAGCAAAAGTTTCCCTGCCTAGCCAGGCCCTTTAACCTGAGCCTGCCTAATTTTGTAGCTGTGTTTCTGTCACCTACCCTTACTACAGGAAGGCATATGGGTCACTTGGATGGGAACAGTTTGTGTGATTTTGTGTTTATCAACATTGGCTCATTCATCTTTCCTTGTGGTTTTCCTCAAATTAGTCAGTTGTCCTTGATCTCCTCTAATTGTGATATCATTTGTAAATTTTCGTGTTCACAACTCTTCATCTCTTCATAAAGTATTAGTAGAAATATTAAATTATCTATAGGGTAGAGTTATGTGTAATCCTACTACAGTACTTTCAATTTTGAGGGGTGAACAAAATCAAATACACCTCGGAAAATATCACCTTTGGGATATTGGAGAACCGATGGAAGTATTGGTAGTTGAGGCCTGAGAACCCAGATGCTTGTTGTCTAATTCTTATATTTTGCTTCTACATTCAAGGAGTTTTTTAACTTCTAGCTTTGAGAACAGAAGAGGAGAGAGCTTCATTTGCTTAAATGTAAAAGTTTGCAGGTAGAGTGTTCTTGGCAGCAGAGTTTTGCTGTGCAGTTCTAATTCAGGGCAAAAGGAAGAGTATTCTGCAGTTTAGTAATTGATGAAACTTCATTTTAGTAAAACCTTTTGCTAATCGGAAGCCATATTTGTTGGAAAACAGTGGTATTCCTCAATTTATGTTTATGGTATGCAAGAATTTGACTTTTCTGTAGTAGTCATTTGGGCAGGAACATCCACTGGTAGCACTGAAGAACTCTTAAATGTGTGCTGAGTAGAAGCAGGTTTCAGCATTGTCAGTTTTCCAGCCTTGCAGGGGCACAGTCAGGTTGCTGTCCGTGCCGAACGCGGCTGAGCCGCTGACGGTGCGTGGTTCGTTCCCGAGGCACGGCTGCCCCTGCAGATGTGCAGGCTGTGGTGCCAGTGAGCACACAGCTGTGCAGGGGGAGGCACTGCTCGCAGCTGCTTGGTGTCTAAAGGCAGGAGATGACCAGCGTTGGTAGTGTCCAGCTCCAGACCATCTCAGGGACACGTGTGACACCACATCGCTCAAAAACTGGCATTGTCCAAACAGGGAGCTGTGGAAGCCTGTAACTCTCCAGCTGTCTTTTGTAACGGGGATTGTAGCTGATAATTGTTATCATAGAGAAAATTTTTTGTATAATTTATATGTGTATAAAAAATGTATAAATAATATCTATTTTTTCAAATATACTATATGACAAAATTAAGAAGCATACTTTTACAAAGGCATATAGCATATATTTGGGTTGCTAATACTTCTGAGGCACATCTCCCTACAGGTAGTGAGCATTCTCTCTAGCAATAACATAGTCACACTTCAGCAATAATTTTGCTAGGAAAAAATGCAAGTAGAAATTGAACAGCGGTTGCAGCCATTGTTGTGATTGGCAGTGGTCATATCTGTACTTACAGCCATTCTCATTTTAATTGCCATTTGCTTGTTTGTAGTTTTCAGGTGGGAGATGGAGCGAGTACAGGTTTGTTTGGAGCTGGGGCACAGGGCAGCAGTGCTGTCAGCACAGCATGCCTGTGCTGCAGGTTCTCAGCTGTCAGTCTGCAAGTCATGTTGTTCTGTGAAATTCATTCTGAAGGATTTTATACCTGCATTAATTGCATCTATTCCAACACCAAACTGAGAATTTATCCTTCTCTGCATGGTTGAATGAGTAATTGATGAATGCCCTAGCCACCTGACAGCCTGTTTGGAAAACCTAAAATCCTTCTGTGGTGCTATGTGTCCCTCCTCCCCCTCAGTCTGCGATAGAAGAGAGACTGAACTTCACCCCTCAAGATCAATCTGTGTCTGTTTGCTGTTCTGCAGAGCTGGCTTTGAGCACTGTGCTCTGATGAGGCTGTGTTCAATGGCAGTGGATTTTGATACTTCAGCAGAAAAGAGCAGCACAGACGTGGGATGGCCCAAAGGGAAGGTTCAGATTTGGGGTCTCTTTTTTTCTTGTAAGTCATGGAGCCTTGTTGACTTAAACTGCTGAAAACTCTATTTATTGCCATTTAGCGTCTCGTACTTCATACGTTTGCCAAGTGTAAATGCACTCCAGACATCCTTCAGATGACAAAGAGGCTTCTTTTCAGGTGAGCTACAGACAGTGCCTCAGGCCTTGAAGGACATGGTTATAAATATGTCTTTATTCAAAATGGTTGTCTTGCTGTACATGTCTGATACCTTCTGGTGAATGGTTTGCTTGAAAGCTATAAAAGATATTAGTCTCGTGAGCATGTTACAACTAGATATTTGTGGATGTAGAATCTTGCCTGCTCACTGGAGTGGAGTTAAAGTATGTAGTCAAAAAAACCCAAAAAACTATCTTTTCCTAGGAACTGTAACAAAAATAGGTTTATCAAATGCTAGGGTAATGTACATTTTAAGATTTTAATCAGGACATAGTACCAAATGGTTTTTGAACCTGCATATATTTAAGTAAAAAACAAAAAATAAAAAAGAGGAAAAAATATGTGTTGAAAAAGGGATTAGGAAGGGGCTAAATTTAGTGGTAAATCAGTTAAACACATCTCCCACATTTCTCAGGCAACAGGTCAGGTGTGTGTAGGTTTCCGTTTTGACTATGGGACTCAGTCTGCGCAACTGTGCAGGTGGGTTTTTGTCCTGCCATTACTGAAGTTACTTTCTTCTGTGTTTTCATCAGATAACGTGTTTATTTTCTTGGTTTCATCCTTAAGTCCGCATGAACTTGTGCACTACTAATGTCCATAAAGAAAACATGTCTTGAACACAGTGGCTAGCCTGCAGTTGATGTTTGGAGTATCTTCCCCTACTGCATCTGGAAATTTCAAACCCTGTCTTTTATGTAAACACTGGAGCCATATTTCACAGAATCCATTTTTAGTTGCTTGCCTCATCTTTGCAAGTGGGTAAGTTGTCATCTGCTGCCTCTCCACCCAGAGACATTCTGCAGGCTGGCAGACAGAACGCAGAGCGTGGTTCAGTCACTTGGTTGCAGGAAGCTCGAGTGTGGGAATCCCTGCCTGGTTCTTAGGTGAGCAGCTCTGGCCTTGCAGCAGGGTGGAACCAATGGGAACTGCTCCTACCTGGAAGTGTTCTGACAACTCTGTGAAAGAACCTGAAAACAGATACATTTTAATCATATCTTCCTGTAAAAACTAGGAACGTAGTACGTCTTGTTCAGGTTTTGACTTTTCATACACACTGTAAAGGATGAGCATAGTCTTTGACCAAGAGCTGAGATTTGTCTTGTTGCTCTAAGTGTAGAAATACAAGAATAACTTTGTCATGTAGTAAATAATGTTAGTGTCCCAGCAAGATGATTTTAGCTTATAGGAGCTTTTCCCCTCTGTACTAATGAGTATTTGTCTAATATCATTGGTATTTTACTATTGTTGCTTGAATTACCCTTGTAGCGAGATAAATATGAGGATTTTCAGTGATGAGAGGGTGTCCAATTTTTTTTTACCATGTTGCCCTCATGAAATAAGTACATTATTATTATTATTATTGATCCATTATTATTATTATCATGTCCTAGCTGGCAGAGTTGGTAAGAATTTTATTACCTCTTCAGCATGAATTGTGCTGATGACTGTTCTTACTGGCTGCAGGTCAGCAAGGGGAGGCTCAGAAACAGGGAACATAGGTAAGAAGCAAATTTGGAAGAATAACCAATGTAAGGAAGGCAGGAGGAATACGAAGGGAAGGAATTAGGAGGCTGTGAAAAAGCACCACTTCTGTCTGGCATCAATTCTCAAAAGGTCTGTCTTTTTCTTGGGCCTGCACTAAAAGAAGTGGGATTATTCAGTACTGATAAAGCTGTCTGGATATGTCTAAGGAAATAACAGGAGGAGCACTGAAAAGTGGGGAGTAGAGACTAATGACAATGAAAACTTAAGGTATGGTTTACTACACTTGGTTTAGTGATTTCTCATATTTCTTCTCTGTTTCTCAGTAGCATGTTCTTGCTTCCTTGTGTCAGTGATTACTTGGCTGCAAGATCGGCTGGCTCAGGAAAACACACCCCTATCTGGTCCCCAAAAGCATGGCTGAGTCAGATGAACTCCCTGAACTGCTGGCTTTGCAGTGTCTGACCAGTCAGTCAGACACAAAAGAAGGTACTTCCCAGGCTCCTTCCCTGTGTGCTGAGAGCAGTGTGAGAGCCCGGACTGGCCTGCTGCTGGAGCCACCGGGTGACTCTGCCCAGCCCCGTGCAGGGGGCTGTGGAAGAAGAAGGGCTTTAGGAGCTGGGGCTGGCGTGAGCCACGTGAGCAGAGCAGGGAGTGCACACTGGAGGCAGCACTGTCCTCTGAAGGGGCAGTTATGGGGCTGTTTAGGTGGGATTTGCTTAAGCAAATCCCACAGTTGCCCAGTGTGGTGGTCCCTGCTGAACCCTCCACGGATAGAAAGCTGAGTCTTTATGGTGGCTTGGTTTGCTCTGCTTTGATTTACTGTGTGGTTTCATAAAGCCATTTGAATGAGTCTCTACAGCAGAGGGGCTGGGAAAACCACTGTTCTCAAAATTATTTTGGGGTATTTCAAACTGGAGGCTTCAAACTGAGCGGCTTTGTCTTTCTTGCACACTTGATCTGGACATGCCAGCCTGGAGCAAGGTTATCACTGCTTTTGGTCTTTACTTCTAAACAGAGAATTTGAAAATTCAGAACAGGTGTTAAGAATTTTCTTGGACTTATGCTACAAGATGAACTATTTAAGTATTTTCCTGAAAAATTATCTAAGTGATTGAAAGATATTATTTTTTTACCAGAGACTGAAATGCACAACAAATTCTCCATGTTTCCAAGCTTCTCTCATTATACTCTTGAGCTCTATTAGAGACATTTACACCATGCACAAGTCCTAGTTCTGCAACATCCACCAAAAGATCATTCCAGAACATTTAAGGCTTCCAGTTCTTGTGTATTCTTTGCAATAGCAGAGAATATAGTGTGTAAACTTTGATGTTCAGTGATGTTAAGATGTAGGTGTGCTGAAATGCACTGAACAGAGCTATAAACAGTAAAATACATTTTCTGAGTTTTCATTGTGGCTGCAGAGATCCTAGATCTTCAGTGTGCAGGAGCAGTTTGAGAATTAAAAGAACTGGAATGCAGGGAAGCATTAAGGTGCATTTCTGATGGTACCTGTGTGTACTGCCTGATCCCTCAGTGCCCAGGGCTTGCAGAGAGCAGTCCAGGGCAGGACCTAGGAAACTACAGCATGGGGCTGTGGGGAATGAGGGTTTGGACAGCCTGGGAAAAATGTGGGAGCCGTCTCCTGTTCTGGGTGATGTCTGACTGCTCAGCCATGACGGGCAAACTAACTGTGAACCTAATTTTTTTGAGGCATGAAATCTGGCTGTTAGTTTTCCAATAATGAATCAGTTATCTATCTTCAAATGAGTGGTAGCACAGGGAGTATTTTGAGTAGATAAATCCCAGTCTTGTGTAGGGAAGGAAGAGGGTTTTGTGTTAACTTCTCTCAATTTCTTACTCATACCAGATTTCAAGGCTCTCACAAAGCCTCCTCTTGCTATTTCCTGTTATAAGGTGAAGATGAGAACCTGCCTTGCCTTTGTGAGTTCCTGTCCTTAAGCAGCATCCCTAGACAGAGCTGTGGGGGAGGACGGGGCCCTGGAGAGCTTCTCCTGCTCCCTCAGTCTCCTGTGCTGCCACCCGAGCCCACGGGCCTGGCAGGAGGGCGGGGAGGGGGCGAGCACTCTTGTTTATTAGCTCAAGTGTGTACCTAAGTGTTTGTAGGCTCAGAGCCAACAGTTATTTAATGTTGGAATCAAGATTAGAAAATCAGTAACTTTGCCAAGAAATGTGTTAATTGAAGGAACATCAGTTGAAACAACTGCCTATGTGAAAGGGTGTAGGTCTGTGATTACATCTCTTAACACTGAGATAGTTGTATATTTAACACTGACACCTTCACTAATAATTAATTTGATTGGTTTTTATCCGGATGTTTTTATTATATACTCAATACTGGGCAGATTTTCTGTTCCAATGAATTAGCACACCTTCCAGCCAGCTCAGAGGGATGTTTTCTGGACTGATTTCTTACAGAAATCTGCTGCAGATGCACTGAGAAGTTATTCACAGTGTTGGGGTGAGAAGAGAGAGAAAAGCCAAATTGAGATTGTTTCACTGCTGTAGTTTTGTACTTCTCTCCTGGAAATCCCAGACAGGATCCCTGCCCAAGCAAGCACTGCCCTGTTGCGTGCAGGTGGAGACAGTGGGATACATGGACCAACAGGCAGCCCCCTTCTGAGAGAAGGGCAGGTGTAACTTGTGAGTTTTTGAGACTTGTCCTTTAGATTGCTTAGCAGATGTTTCTAAATGAAGGAAAGGCTTGATTGGGTAGCTTTATTACTTGATATGCTTGCAAATTTATCAGGTCATTTAGAAACCCAAAACTCTGAGTTATAGTCATAAAAGAACTATGGTAAGTGATATAAAAAATCAGATGACACATGGAATTGTGACATGTATTCTGTGCTTTGGGTTCTTACTGCTTGATTAAAGAGTTGGTTTTCAGAAGTAAAACTTTGAAAAAACAATTTCTATTTTCTAAAACCATAAAGTTGTGCATTTGACTTTTCAAAATTCTATTATACAACTATTAGAGGTTGTTTTTTATTCTGCTTGCTTAATTGCTGTTTAATGGGTTCTGTAGAAATGGTCCTTGAAGCTGTAGTTGTGTGCCCACCTGACATGCAGCTTGTGATAGGCTCAGTGTGGCAGCCTTTGTATCTGCAAGCTGGAACCAATGAAAATAATGTTTCAAAAATAGCCAGATAGGTCTGCTTATTCATTTGTGGCACCTTGGAAGTCAAGTAGCATTTAATGCTGGCTTATTTGTTGAGAGCGAGTTCTGTTCCAGTTGCAGTTGATGGAGGTCCCTGCACACCCACAGGCCCGGAGCTCGGCTGAGCACGAGGAGTCCCTGCAGGAGCTGCCCTGGGTGATGGTGCAGGGCCGAGCCCTGCCCGGGGTGCCCCGACTGCGCTGGGGCAGGAGGGAACGCTCACCGTGGGGCAGGAGGGAACGCTCACCGTGGAGCAGGAGGGAATGAACGCTTGCCATGGGGCAGGAGGGAATGCTCACTGTGCGCCGTGGGGCTTGGCCATGAGGAGGACAACGTGGCATGGTCCTCACAGTGCCATGTCTGTGTGAGGGGAGACCCACGTCTGTGGGGAGGGGAGAAGGCGAGGGGAGCGCCATGTCTGTGGGAAGGGGAAGAAGGCAAGGAGAGCGCCATGTCTGTGGGGAGGGGAGAAGGCAAGGGGAGCACCATGTGTGTGGGGAGAGAAGGTGAGGGGAGCGCCATGTCTGTGGGGAGAGAAGGTGGGGGGAGCGCCATGTCTATGTGGGGAGGGGAGAAGGCAGCAGAATGGCTCTTGGTGTTCAGGTGTCCTTGTGCAGTCCTGACACAGAGACCTTTGTGCAGTTTCTTTTGCCTGTTCCAGATGATAAGTGTGGTGTAGATGTATGGTAAGAATGGGCTGTTCACACAGGCTCATTTCAGGGTATGTATGGGGCAGCCTCCCTGTGCTTCACCTGCAAGGTGCTGAGGGGAAAAGTCCTGCCGTGCTGAGTTATGCTCCTTCTCTGATGTGTTTGGGAAGCAGCTTTTCTTTCTCCATTTGCAGTGGTGGAAACTGGTGGGTGACCAGGCTTCTCCACCACAGGTTGCCCTCAAGACTGCTCCACTCCCTCTCATCACTCATCTCACCTGAGTTTCCCCAAAAACTCTTTGAATCCCTCAGTGGCTGATGTAAAACTGCACATGAACCATGTCATGAGCTCTTTTAGCAGACTGGAACAGAGTAAAGACCCGTAATAAGTAATAAAGACCCTGTGCTAGTGAACTCATGGGCCCAAGGAGGGGCCATTCCTCTCACAGCCTATATGCTGCTGTGCATAGAACGAAACCACTTGTTTTTACACCATCACCTCACTCTCCATTAGCAGCACAGGGCTCCTTTGACAGCACAGGGCTTTGCTTTTGCCTGGGCTCTGCATTCAGGGTGAGGGAGAAACCTCACAAGAGGCCAGCAATCCCAGGAGAGATCCCTCCAGGGTCAACTCAAGTCCCCTTTCAACCCTGTCAGAAACATGCAGCTCTGCAGCACAGGTGTGCACTGATCCTGTGCATTGCCCTGTGCTCATTCAGGGGCTCATGGCTGATACAGCTCCACACAGAGGGGTCTCATGGGTCCGTTCCTGGCCTTGGAGCCTGTTTGCAGCCTAAGCATCTCCTCACCCTTTGATAATGAATGGAATGGGGAAGGAATCTGTTCCTGTTTGTCTGCCCTAGGAATATTGGGTGAGTTTGTTCTGAAAATCTAAAATGAAATATGGATTACTTCTGACATTAGACCTCACAAGCTTTTTTTTCTGAAGGAAATTAAAGCGTGGTATCTGTGTAGCAGCTTTATGAATGACACTTACTTGCTGTTTTCAAAGCGTTAAACACACTTCGTAACTATCTCTGTAATATTGGTTAATAGTGACTTTGATAATTGAACAAATTAATTGCTCTTTTCCATGGATTGGAGTTCTTAGTGTGCTGCCTCTGCAATAACACAGCTTGGGATTATTGGACGCTAATCCTGTCAGTCCTTTCCACACTATCCATAGCCCGGGGCAATTGCTTTAACTTCAGCATTTTAATTTCCTCTTTTGCAAAAAGAGCATTAGAAGCATTGCTCCCATTAAGCTTTTATTACCATAATTAGTCTCTTCCATAGTTTGTTCCTGACAGCAGAGCATTCTGCTGTTATGTGTCATTCTTCTGTGCCGAAAACTGCATGTGGTAAACTTGTACTGATCCTGGGTGTGCTTAGTAGTTAACGCTAGTATTTTTCATGCATGTTGAATTGTGCTAGTTTTATTGACCACCACAAAACAGTATTTTTTAAAATAATCTTGAAGCATCATGCAGCGTGCTTGCTCCTGCCTAACCCTTGAGTTGTGTGGGTGATTCTGGTCTCCATTTGTGAAAGTGAAACACAGTCACACAACATAGATTGAGTAATGCAAAGTTCTCTGCTAATTTAGTTAAGTTTGGAAAGCTTCTAGAAAAAAATGAATATAATTCATAGTCCTGCAAGCTTGGATTTTAAACATCACTGGCTGAAAATGTAAACTATATTAAAATCTTGTTATTGCAGGCAAAATGCCAGCCCCTGAGCAGAGCCCAATGGTGGAGGAGGGGCTGCCGCAGACAGCGCAGGAGGCTTCCACAGGCCCAGGCATGGAACCAGAGACTACTGCCACGACCATTCTAGCTTCTGTAAAGGAACAGGTACCTGCCTCGTTTTCAGCAATTCGTCAGTTCCGTGTGTGTGGAGTTAACTGCTGTCTCTTACTGCACTGCTGCAACAACCATGGCCGTTTGTTTCTGTAGCATGTGAGCCAGTGCCACCATAGTCTATTTCGTGTATCGGTTTTAGAATCTGAATATAAGGGGTTCAGTTACTGCATTAAACAGAAGCATCATTCTGTTATTCTGTATCCCTTGGAATGTCCGCACTGCTGTTATAAGTCAGACTGGAAGTGCAGGTTTAGTGGCAAAGAAAGAGAAAAGCTAGTGTAGATTTGATGCAACGTTAGAATCCGTCCTTGTAAGTCCTGCAAAGCCAAGTGTTCAGTGCTTAAGTCCTGCACATATAGATTGGGTATGATTAATTGTACTTTATTTTAAAATGGTCTTTAAACTCTGAGTTTGTTTTCAGTTATCAATACCAAGGTATTAATACATTTTAAATCTGTAGTACATTTATGGGTGTGTATCTAAAGCGATAATTTCTGCAGGAAAAATAAAATTGCATTTGCAATCAAATTCAGCCTTAATTTGTAAAAATCATTCAAGTGGAAAATATAGAAGTTCTACAATGAAACACTCCAGTTAAAGTTTTTGTTGTTTTTTTCTTTTTTAAATTTAAGGAACACAAACAGAGAAGGGATACTTTGGCTTTCATTGTATCATACTGAGAAATAATGATCATCTTTGTTGCCTTTATACACAAACACAACTGTTACATCTGAACCTCAGAATAAATCTGCTTTGCTGTCTCTGTTTTGGAGCTTCCTTGAAGATGAATCACAACTTGATTCAAAATGGTAGCTTTGAATGCAAACAATATCATAGTTCTTATGTTGTCCCATATAAACATTTTTTTAAAAGGTGAGAATTAGGTTATATCTTCTTGATATCAACATTTTTCACACCCATAATACCATATTGTTAAAAATTTTCTGCAGGATGATGAAATTTGAATCTTAATTTTCATGCCTAAATTAATAGTTTCAAAAGTAATTTAAGGTGACAATAGCAACCCTAAAAATTTCTCAGCAGTGTTAAAATTAATATTTACATTTGCAGTGTGCAGGATATCACTGCCAGAGGCTCTTGCAGTGTGAGAAGTCAGCCAAGAGTTACAGATACCTTCAGTCCCCTCAGTCCCCTTTCTCCAAACAACAGTTTGCCTTGTGCCGTCTTAGCCTGTCACAAATGGCCGTTAGGACTCATTTGCCTGAAGTATGTTGGTGGAGGCTTTAAGGTGGTGCAATTTATTACTGCAGTGTGCAAGGAGTGTGCTCATGGTGTGGCTAAGCTGCAGTGGCAGTGTCAGAGCTGGGCTCTCCAGGCAGGGATGCTGTGCCCAGGAGCTGCAGTGGCAGTGTCAGAGCTGGGCTCTCCAGGCAGGGATGCTGTGCCCAGGAGCTGCAGTGGCAGTGTCAGAGCTGGGCTCTCCAGGCAGGGATGCTGTGCCCAGGAGCTGCAGTGGCAGTGTCAGAGCTGGGCTCTCCAGGCAGGGATGCTGTGCCCAGGAGCTGCAGTGGCAGTGTCAGAGCTGGGCTCTCCAGGCAGGGATGCTGTGCCCAGGAGCTGCAGTGGCAGTGTCAGAGCTGGGCTCTCCAGGCAGGGATGCTGTGCCCAGGAGCTGCAGTGGCAGTGTCAGAGCTGGGCTCTCCAGGCAGGGATGCTGTGCCCAGGAGCTGCAGTGGCAGTGTCAGAGCTGGGCTCTCCAGGCAGGGATGCTGTGCCCAGGAGCTGCAGTGGCAGTGTCAGAGCTGGGCTCTCCAGGCAGGGATGCTGTGCCCAGGAGCTGCAGTGGCAGTGTCAGAGCTGGGCTCTCCAGGCAGGGATGCTGTGCCCAGGAGCTGCAGTGGCAGTGTCAGAGCTGGGCTCTCCAGGCAGGGATGCTGTGCCCAGGAGCTGCAGTGGCAGTGTCAGAGCTGGGCTCTCCAGGCAGGGATGCTGTGCCCAGGAGCTGCAGTGGCAGTGTCAGAGCTGGGCTCTCCAGGCAGGGATGCTGTGCCCAGGAGCTGCAGTGGCAGTGTCAGAGCTGGGCTCTCCAGGCAGGGATCCTACCAAGTGAGCAGGCAGGGCAGTGCTGTCAGGAACAGCTCCAGGCATGTGTGTGCACTAAAGGCTTTTGTTAGTGTTGCTTTGCCTGCCCAAGCAATGTTTGTATCTTTTTATTAGTCCTAGAGAAAAAATTATAATGGAATATTTCTTTCTTTTGAAAAGGAGGTTAAAACCTCTTCCTCTTTCCATTTATAAAAAGACTATTAAATATGTTGCTATTACATAACTAAATTCTGATGAAAGCTAAAAAAATTAAACAGTCATTTATCATCAGTGTTGCACAAAGTTCTGAATTGGAGCCCTGCTGTGAAATGGACAGACACATAAAATGAGTGTGAGGGGAGGAAGATGTAAATTGTCCTTCAGTCTTGGAAGTGATAATATGAAAGAATTAAGAGCTGAACTGCTGCTTTCTGGTATTTTTTCTGTTGATAATAATTAAGGACACTGACATGTTCAACACCCTTCCTGTGTGGCAGAAAGCCCAGAACAGAATATTTCCAGTGAAGTTCTTCACTTTATTAAGCTTGAACAGAAACTGCTACGCTGTTTGCTGTTTCCTTTGGTACAGGAATTGCTGCGAGGTGCCGCAGGTCAGTGTTTGTAAAATAGAGCTGCCACACCCTGACCCAAGGACTTCAGAAACACTGCAGTGGAAACACAATCAAGAAAAGCCTTTATTGTTATTTGTCAATTGGGCAAGATTTTAACTCAATAAAAACTTTTAAAATTACTACAGTAGTTCTAAGATAGATAAATGTATTCAATTACTTCAAGCTTTCTGCCATAGGCATGAGAAGATAGTTATGATTATATAGAAAGTTGCACTAATTAGCCTTTGAACCCTACAAACTGCTTCTAAAAAAAGTTCCCATTTGTTTCCATTTGTTTCATTTTCCTAGGAACTCTGGTTTAAAGCTACTATTTTACCAAATTGGAGTGTGTAGTCTAAACTCTGATCAGTTTCTCATTGAGTCAGGTGTCAGACTGCTGGGTCAATATCCCTTGGTCATGTTTAGGAAAGGAACGTTTCAATTCACTCATAGCGTTATAAAATAACAAGCAGAAGAGGTGTAACCTGTGAAGAAATTTAGATCACGATAGCTTTGTGCTTTTCTGACAAAGTCAAGATCTGTTTTAAAGTGAGTATGAGCCCAGGTGGACAAGAAAGCCAAAGGCACCTGGCCCTTGTCAAAACTTGTGTGGCCATCAGGACTAGGGCAGTGCCCTCCCTGGCCCTGCTGAGACATTTCTAGATCTGGGGCCAGTTTTGTGTCCCCCAATATAAGAAAGACATTGAGGGGCTGGAGTGTGTCCAGGCAAGGGAACAGGCCTGGAGAATTCCTGAGGGAGCTGGGAAGGGGCTCAGCCTGGAGCAAAGGAGGCTCAGGGGGCCCTTGTGGCTCTGCACAGCTCCTGCCAGGAGGGCACGGCCGGGGGGGTCGGGCTCTGCTCCCAGGGAACAGGGACAGGAGCAGAGGGAACGGCCTCAGGCTGGCCCAGGGCAGCTCAGGGTGGGCACAGCAGGAATTTCCCCATGGAAAGGGGGCTCAGGGATTGGAACTGCCCAGGGAGGTTTGCAGTGCCCATCCCTGGAGGTGTCCCAGGAATTCTGGAGGTGGCACTCGGGGCTCTGGGCTGGGGACAGGGTGGGCATTGGGCACAGCTGGCACTCCATGGGCTGGGAGGGCTTTCCCAACCTCAGGGATTCTATGATTCTAATAGAGGAATTCCTTTTTGAATGCATGAGAATCCCAAGACTAATTGTAATGAAGCTGTAACATATTTTCATATTTTTGTCTTGAAGTAAATTTGATGATGGATTTTGAGTATTTTGGTTTTTTTGTGGTTTGTTTTTTATTTTTTTGTTTGGGGAGGGGATTGTTTTCTATGGGTTTGTTTTAGAGGGTTGAGATTTTTTTTTTCCCTAAAACATGAATTTCCCTTCTACAATGTTACAAGGCTTCCATACTGTCATGGGTAGAAGTATCTTAGGAATTGCTGAAACAAGTTTTAAATAAAAGTAAAACATGTCTATACTTCTGAATCCAGGGGGGTTCTGAATCCTGCATAGATGTTTAGTTGAGTTCTGTAGGGAATCTCTTATCCAAGTTAAAAGTAAATTGAGTATTTTCATACTAAAATAACAATTTATTAGAAATTGTAGGGGCAGGATGGTATTTTGGGGGGCTTGGAATGTAGGGCAGCTAATTGCCAACTGCTCCTTGTAGGTTTGTGAAATCATTGCTATTTTCTGTGGTCAAGCTGTATACTGCTGGATTTGGAATGAACTGCTGCTGAATTGACAGGATTAAATCGGGTCATTTGGAATTGTGAATTTCATGCTTAGCACATTATTTTTCAGTGGCTGGGCTGAGAAAAGGTCTTGCAGGAAACACCACTCATCAATGCAGTTTTCAAAAGTAACTGGAATATCCTGATTTTAATGTCTCTGCTAAGACAAGCACTTGCAGCAGTGACTGTTTTTTTAGTTTCTTCTTTGGTCTAGCTGTTTGTGACACTTAGAGATGGGCAACTCTTCACCTTTTCTTTAGTAAGTAGGTGACAGAGTAAGAATGACTGGATATGCTTTCAGATGAAAAATACTTGGGTTTCTCTACATGTTTTTCTGGAAGTGTTGTTTGTTCAGGACTTCAGCAAAATCTTTTCCTTTTGTGTAAGTGCATTGAACTGTATCGTATAAATAGAGAATGTGCACCTCGCTTTTTTCCTTCATTATTGTTTAAGTACAAAATTTTACATTATTTTTGAGATGCTTTTTATAGGGTCTGGGAGCAGGGAGCAAACCTCTGTTTTTCAGATGGAAACAGAAGGAAGAATGCATTCTGCCAATTTTTTATTGCGTGTTAAAACATCTTTTTGACTGAGAACTATTGATATTAAGTCTTGGAGATTTCTTTACAGTTCAGATATGTAGTGCTGTACATTCAGTAGTCTGTGTAGGCATGTCACTTCATGGAGATACCTGAAAAGAGACTTACTAAATAAGCTTCCAGTAACTGGGCACAAACTGAAATTCTGATTTGCATGCATCTAGTGATCAGTTAGGTGATAAATGTGTGGCAGTTCTGAATTGAAGGCAGTACTTTTTGTTGAATGGACTCCCAACTTTGGCATGAGTGAAACAAAAATCTTGGTCAACATTTTGTGAATGGCTGGAAGAACTGGGGTTTTCTTCCAACTCTCTTAGTGTTGTGTTCAATTGCATTGGTCACTCTTGCCTACTTAATCCTAGAACTTTGAGGTTTAGAGTTTCTGCTGTTTACCAGCATTTTATTTTCAGTGAGTCAAGTCTGAGATGTCAACTTCCTGAAGGTCCTACTCCAGAATAAATTTAATGCCACTGCTCTCTCAGGTGAAATAGCTAGCTCATTTCCTTAATCAAAATTCTCTGTACTCCTTTATCCATATGATGACCCAGAAGTTAATTTTACTCTCTCCTTTGTACTGTTAGGCTTCAGAGGAGAAACTCCCCTTGAAAAAGAGCCTATGTGGAGTTGTGGGGGCCTCTGACATATGCTGGAGTATTGACACCTTGCGTAGCACACTTGGTTTAGATTATCAGCTTGTGTGCTCAGCAGCGACTGACCCCTGGTGCCCAGCTGGCAGAGCAGTACCCTCGGCTCCAGCCCTGACTTGAGCTGCCCGAGTGCTGTCACAAAGCTTCCAGAGAGGATGTGTCAGAGGCAGTCCGGGAATGCCTCCAGTGCCATTCTTCCCTCCTGCCACTGGCAACAGTAAGCTTTTTATAAAATGCTAAAATTTTGATCTCTCATCAGCTAGAGCAGCACTAAACTGTTGTACCAGACTAGTGAACAATGCATGCATAAAAGTATTAAGGGCTTTAATGGTCTGCTGCTGTTGAATACAGAGTAAGTGTGACCAGCCAGTAATTGTAGCTGTGTCATCTCACATCCTGTAATCTGTGATTCTCTCTACACTGTCCAATTTTTTGTCTTTTGTCTTCTGTTTTGGAAGATACTGAGATACTGAAAGCATGCAAATGCACTTGTGTGCGTGAGTAAACTTAATTTTTACAGAAAACATTAAGGTTGCTCTAGTATGGTTAGTTAGAAGTATAGGCTTTTTCTGCAATAGGTTATGGTTGAGAATTTAAATATTGGGTCACTACAGTATGACATCCATTTTGGAAAATACAGTATTCAGTGTGGGTTTAAGTAGTCAGTTGCTTGATCTAGCTCTGAATTATGGCAGGAAGAAACAGAGAACTTTGCATAGATGAGTGCAAGAGGTTAATATAAAGGAAGGTATAAATCAGCTTCTGTTTCATTTGTCCTCTTCTTTGTTGCACATTTGTATCATGAAAATATCCAAAATATAATAGCCTTTTCTGTAGCACTGTGTGAACTTTCACAGGTGATGGAAGTTGTATGGCTCTGCACTGTGTTTACAGTTGAATAGGAAATAGTAAACACAAGGTAAAAATATTCCTCTCAAATGCAGGCTACACTTTCTTAGATGAGTAACTTGAGCTATTGAAAGAGGATCAGCTCAGTTGTTCAACAGACAATGCTTTTGTGATTAGAAAACATTTCATAGTTCAGCTTACAGTTATGTTCATAATGTTTTGTAGGCAGTGACATTTAGCATTTGAAGCAAGTTACCATATGCCAGTGTTACTGCAACTGGGAATACCAGCCCATCCTAGTCCAGTCTCTTGCCACAGCGGCCACTGAGAGCTGGTCAAGTCAAGAAGCTGCAAGAGATGCCTTTGTTTGCTGGAGGCCTTGTCTCCCTCTGATGTCCAGCTGCCCAGTCTGGGTCTGGCTAGCCAGGCATGAACCATTCAAAAGGAATCTATGACTTCTCTTCATTGCTTGTGCAGTTGCTACTGATTCGAGCAGAGCTGTCAGTAGAAAACCTTTTGCTAGCCACCTGAACCACTGTTTGTTTAAAATTGTTTTTCCAGAGCTCCTCAAATCACAACAGGGTGGGAAGGAAGTAATTTTTATTTTTCAGTGTGGTGAATGTAGATTCCTTATTCTCATCTATGTTACTGAGGGATAAAAGTTCTCCATTAACATAAATGAAAAAGGTGAATCTGCAACATGGTATCATGATAGGATGCAGATAGAAGGCACAGAATTGCTCCCAAACTCTCTTTTATTATCCAACGCCTGCAACAGGAGAATGGCAGTCTTCATGGTCAGTTGTGCTAACAGCATTCCCATCACTTCCTTGTTTTCAAATATTTGCTGGTAAGAGGCCAGCACCGTGGTGGTTGTTGTCCCTTGCCCTGGAGCCACCAGCCTCTCAGAGACACTGAGCTTTTACATAGAAAGACGATTCAGCTGCTGAGATTGGTGTAGCTGGCCTTGCCTGTTCCTTGGTGCAGAGAAATGTCATCCCAAGTGAGATTCCTGCTGGGCAGAGCTCACCAAGGAAGAGCAGTTGGTCACCTGGTGTGAACACTACAACACCAGCGCAGGGCTTGGCCCTCCTCTGAAAAAAGCTGCAGCCTCCAAAAGGAGATTAGACAGCTCTGGAATGTCCTGGGCTCTGGTTTTCACTACGGCAGCCTGTCTGCCTGCAGTTGGTACAACTGCTTCCCAAAGCAAGCTGCTTGCTTGCCCCATGTCTGCGCGCTTCCTGATCTGGAGCTGAAATTGTGCTTAAGGCTTTTATTGTAGTTTCGTATTAAGAATTATGGCCTGTGGCTTTGCAGTGGAATTTTAGGTTGTGAACATAAAACCTGCAGTTCGATAAGGTGATTAAGTAATTGCTGCTAAAGAGGTTTATAGAATTACAGGTTGCTTTTTTCCCCCCTCAATGTATGTTGAATAATTTTAAATAAAAGTAGTTCTGGCCGAGCCAGTGTAGTATGTCTAAGAAAGTTTGTTTGCTCCTTGGGATGCTGTATGGCAGTATGTTCTATAATTTTGTGTCTGATTTTACTATGTGCTTGCCACATAGATGTTCTGCTGCAAATAATAAGCTTATTAAGAGTTGTATTTGAGTCCTGCAATGCCAATTTGTCAATAGCCAGTGCTGTAGGAGTCAGTGTGTTGTGATTTGTGCCCAGGGCAGAGCTCTGTGCAGGGAGCATCCTGTTCAAGAAGTGAGCTCTCCCACTGCTCCCAGAGAACCTGGAGAGAGAAACAAATTCTGATAGATTCCTGCCAGAACCAGTGTGCTGTCTGATAGATACCCATTGTGGGGTATGTCCAATGTGCACTCAGAGTGGTATAAAATTTCATTATAAGGAGGCATAAACTAGAAAGGTGATTAATTTAAAGCTGGTTAGGACTTAGTTTTCCATAATAATAATAATAATAATATGATTTAAGGTAAAATAAAAAAGTTTTAAAGCATGAGATATTCCAGCTCTAAAAAAGATGGTAGCTCTAAAACTATCCATCTTGTGTATTTATGCAGGTATTTAAGACATAGCACCTGCTGCAGATCTCAAATTTAAGAAGGCCCATACACAAATCAGCAGTCATGGTTTCAAAGTTTGTAAACTGCTGCTTCATTGGACTCCCTGGCTGGGCATGCCAGAATATACTCAGACTAGAAGATAGAGCTGGATTTCTTTTTCTTACTATGCTTGCACTTGCAAAAGCACATTGGATCTTCCTAAGCATCAGCATGATTTAAAACTGGCTGATGAGTTGCAGGCCTCCTTCCCCTCTGCTGTTCAGTGCACTATGCATGCAGTTTGTGGCTTTCTGGTCAATGCCAAAATAAAGTGAGGAGCAATGTAAATAGACAGCTGATGGTGTCATTCCCAACTCAGCAGTGCAAGTGTCTCTGAAGTGGCCAAATGAGCTTTGATGGCTTTTTCTCCTAATCTCAGTTTTTCTGATAGAATACAAGTGAATTTTGGTTTTAAATGTAGTTTAAATATTGCTGTGTTGTCCACTTACGCCATTCAGCTCTTCTACTCTCAAGAAAAATAGAAGTATAGTTCTTCTGTTTTAACTGCCTTTGAATTTTTGTAGTGTGGGGCAAAACCCAGGGATTTTTATTTAAATGGGCAATTTATTACTTGAAATGTTATGCAGCAAGATGTTTTCTTGAATGATGTGTTCATTAATGCCTCTATCTGTATTGGAAAGGGAAATGAATAGAGATTGGTTGAATGGAAGCAATTAATGGCTAGCATATTTAATTTTATTCATCTAATTAAAAGATCAGTAAATAACAATAGGTTCAGGTTTGCAGTTTGCATCCATGACATTGCTGGCTAAATATTGGTTTAATAGTGAGGAACAGGAAACATGTCCTGGATGCAAACCCGCTTTTTCTGGCCAAAATTGGGAATGTTAAGGTGTTTATTCAGTTTGGTTAGGGAGTTATCAGAAATGTTTGGACGTGTCCACAATCGCGTGTATCCTCTGGAAGGGCAGGAGTGGAGAGTGGCTGGTGAAAGGGAAATGGTTCCACCCCATTCCATGGGGTGTGAAGAGCAGTTTGCAGGAGCTGCTGTGCCTGGCTCCACACAGCTGCTGGGCAGAACCATAGCGGGACTCACTCTGGAGAAACCCCATCAGTCATTTGAGCTTTCACATCAAACGAGTGCTCTGTGCTGCACTTGACCTCTGTATAAGACTTGCTTGGTGCTTCTTATTGGTGTTCATCTATTTTTAGATGTTTTACCTAAACTTCAGAGGGTTTACAGTATCAGTTTGAGAAATAATGCAATTGCTCAATAGAACCATTTTCTCTGCTCAATAAAAGCTAACTGAGGAGAAAAATGCCCTCAATATCCTTTGATGTGACATAGTCTGGATTTCAGAGAGCTTTAGAAAATGGTTCCAGATTTCAGTTACACCCGTCCTGCGCAGCACTGTTATTTCCCACATCACCCTTGCAGTGTTGCATTCCAAAAGCCTCTTAAAAAGGCTGAAGAAGTTTGGTACCCTTGGCCAAGAAATATAAAAAAGCTGAACTCAGAAAAGGTGAAATAGCCCATCTCTACACTCAGCCAGTTTGAAGTTATAAATCTTAAGGTTTCCAACTACAGTCAGAATGTAGGATAACTTAGGATTTGAAGGTTTGTGATTGGAAAGGTTAGGATATTTTCCGGTTTCCTTGTTTATAGATTAAATTGAAGACTGACTTTATAGGCACTGATTTTGTTAGACTGTGGTAATGTAAGAAGACGCTAAAAATTTAATTGTAGGAGTAATAAAACCCAAGAATGCTTAAACATGTTTTTCTTTCTGTAACAGGTGATAAATCAATATTTGCATGAATCACTGATTTAAAGACCCATTTAATTTCCACTTTTGTAGTTTATTCACCTAAGGAAGAGTCAAAACACACAACTGTGATGAATCAGTGATTGTTTCAGAGTTAATCCGCACCCATTTTTAACATCAAGAATGCTTTTCTTTTTATTTTGAAATTTCAGGAGCTTCAATTTCAAAGACTTACCAGAGAACTGGAAGTGGAAAGGCAAATTGTGGCTAATCAGCTAGAGAGATGTAGGCTTGGAGCAGAGTCACCAAGTATCGCCAGCACAAGGTACAGGTCCTGATGACTTTACTTTCATTTGTCCCAGGAATTAAAGGCTTTTTAGTGGTGCTTATGTCCTCTCTACATCTATTTTCACTGATAGCTATTCACCTCTATTAATATCTGAAGGATTAAAAAAATGCAGATTTGCTGTAAAGAGTTATGGGACAGTTTCAAGAGGCCTCTGTAATGATTAGTGTATTCCAGACATGTTCTGAATTCACACCTGGAGAATCAGTGGTTTCCAGGGTCACCTGGAAACAGCCAGCAAGTCCCAGGACTACCTGTTTTTGGTGGCAGTGCTGGTTAATTTGTTTTGGGGGGGACCATAGCATTGCTTAGGTTCCCGGTACAGAGTCTGGCAGAGTGGGTAGAAGAATCAGTTATATTGGTGAATTCAAGAAGATAGCTGTTAGAAAAGTTGAAGACTGAAAATTACCTCGCTTACTTAAAATATTTGTGAAAATGTCTGCTTACCTGTCTCAACCAGAAAAGCAAAATATTAGGTTTTGTGGTTTCCGGTGGCTTGTAAGGGGTAATACAAGTTTATGGAGTTTAGTACATGGCATTTTATTAGAGAAATCCCCTACACTAAGAATTTAAAGTTACACTAAGTTTTCCATATAGTGCATATAGTTGTAAATGTGTTGTTGGTGTAGGTACTTGAAATGGAAGCTGAAGGACAAGTAAAGCAGGCCAGGCAGTGTGCAGGGGCACTGGAGTGTGGCTGGCAGCTCCGTGGGCAGCGCGCCAGGAGCAGCCCTTTGCTGCTGCTGCCTCGCAGCACACATGTATTCCCTCCATGGGGGCGTAGCCGCGCAGGGAGCTGAAATACTACACAAATATGTGTGAAGCACATACATTTTAACACAATTATATTTTTAGCTTTTTACAGCTTTTCACCATTTTATAAATATTTAATAAATAGTACTTAATTTTTTCATCTGTTGCCTTTTCTTGATGACAGCAGCAGTATAGGCAAGCAGGAAGGTGGGCGATGGAAATCACTGCTTTTCTCTCAAGTGGTGCTGTTTAAATCAGAAATACTTTTCACCTTATGGAGTACTTGCAGAGATAATAGGCTTAAACTGTTTCATGTCATGCAAAACCTGCAAGAGATGCGCTGGGAATTGACCTCTCCAATCTAGGAATGGGAAATCATAATTGTGTTTACATATATTTTTTTAAAAATAGCACACTGCTTAACAAAATCAGAAATCTGCAATTTCCCTATGTGTCAGTGTTGTTTCTGAAGGCCTGCTGTGCTGTGCATAGGTGTGGGCTAGACCTATATGGGACCTCCACCAGCCCCTTCTGCCTTAGCAGACTGGCAGAGCCACTTCACTGAGAGAGGTGCTGGCCCCTGTTATAACCTGGAAATTCAAAGCTGGAAGTGTTTGCGAGCTGCCGCATGAAAATGTAAAGTAGTGCTGGTGATCCTTAGCGTGTTTTGTTTCTAAATGTTTTCATGCAAAACCTTTTCCATTTATCAGATTTTTACTTTTTCCAGATTGGCAGCTGGTTCAATTTTGTATCTAAGATAGCTTTGAGCTAAAGCAGTGAAATGGCAAGGAAAAGGTGTGAAATTAAGAAAGGGGCAAAACCAAGAAACAAACAAACAAGAAAAATCAAATTAGTCAAAACCTCAAACAAAAAAACCCAAACAAAGCAATCCAAATCCTTAAAAATACAAGTGAGGAAAAACATCAAAAGGGATAAAAAAATAGCATAAATGGATTTCAGCACATTTTGTATGCATGCTCCATCTCCAGTTACCAAATATTTGTGTTACTGTCATATTTGTCTCTAATTGTAAACTGAACGTCATATCAAGCTGTTATGATATTTCTGGTAGAGGACTATTTCTGCATTTCTACTCTACTAACCTAATTCTTTTTCAAGGATAGTAGTGGGCTAAATTAACATTTTCCAAAGTTCAGTTTGCCGCATGTGGGCTCTCTTTGGATCTATTGCGTGCTGCTGTCAGGAAGAGACAGCATTGTGACTAATTCCAGCAACAGCTCGGCATGGGCCCTGCAGTGTGTCACCACAGAGGCTTTTAAACACTGGGATGAAATGCACTGGAGTTCCTGCTCAAAGCTGACAGATTTGCTGTTTTCTAGATATTGCTCCTGCTAGGTGACAAAATCAGGTGCTGATATCAGTAGGTGATGTAAGCTAGACTTGTTCCAAAATCATTGAATAAGAGTCAAGTTAAATGCTTAACCAGTTGAAGTGTCGATGAAGCAGCTTTCCTCCTGTGACCCACGGTCAGAGCAGCCTTTCTCATTCCTACGTTCTGTACCTGTAGATGAAATTCAAGTAGTCAGGTATGTTGGGCAGGGATGTGCTCTGGGTTATAGCCTTGTGTGTGTGACAATAAAGTATATGTGTGTATTCAGTGTGCGTTACCATTGCCAGCAATGCAGAGCTGTGTTGCCTCAGTGTAAGGAACTGAGTTTCCAAAAAGTCTCAAGAGCAGAGCAAAAGGGCAAGAGTGGAAAACTTGGTATTCAGGTAGCATGAGAATTCTAGGGCCAGAGGTTGACTTTCAGACGCCTGTAGTCTGCATTGGAATTCTCCTTTTACTTGAAGTCTCATTGTAACTCTAGTTGTGTTTGTGCTAGCATGTGTCTTTAGCACTCTTTTGTACAAATATTTTGTTTCCAAAAAGGCTCCTAAATGGTTGTTTCATTTTACAAAAGAAGTATCCCATGCTGTTCATGTGGCCAAGCTAGTTTTTTGTAATCGGTAGCTGTGGTAGAAAGAAGTAAAATAAAAGGTCATTTATAAATTGCTACATCTTACCCAAAATCACAGTCTCATACTGATATTTAGACACAATCAAATCTGATGGACTTGCCTGTTTTTCCTTTGAAAAGCTTTTTATTTGGAAAACAGTAGCTTATAATCACTGCAAAAATGATCTATTATTCAAAGTTCGATATTTTATATTTCGAGTGAGGAAATTTTCTCATAAAAATGTTTCGACTAATGTTAGTAACACGTGAATGAATTCTGCATTTGCCTGAATCAGTACTACTGTGAGCACAGGGAAGCACGTGACTCGGTGGAAGGACAAAAGGGTGAAGATAATTTGATAAAAAAATCAGTACTGGAAAAATACAGGGGAAGGTTTGGTTTTACACTGGTGTCAGACACCTGCTTGGTCTGTGCAGAAGCTGGCTCTGAAGGCATCTTGCTAACCTGGACAGTGTGGTATCTGTCACCTCCTCACTCAGAGTTGTAGCTGTGTGTGTCAGGTGGTTTGACTTGTTCTGTACAAAGGATCAGAAATCTCTCTGGAAAACTGGAAACTGAAAAAACAGTGAAAACATGAACAGAAACAGACCTACGATTTTTGGACTGCTTTACATGCAGAAACCAGATGCTCTGGAGTGGTGATCCCCAAGGCTGCTTTGCTGGACCCTGCCACGAGCAGTGCCTGCTGCTGTCTGAACAAAGTGGTGCTGGTGGCACACGCTGGTGTGCGCTGTCACTGACAGCAAAGCACCTTAAACAGGAGTTTGTGTCATAGGCTGTGCTCTCCCCTGTCCTGTTGCAGACAGGTTGTGCTGCCTGCTGCTGTGGTGTACAGGAAGTTACCGTGAATAATTCCCACCGACTAATAGAAAATTGAACTCGAGAGCCAATGGTTTGGTTGTCAGGTATAAAGCACTGAAGAATGGTATTTACATGAACTATTTTTTAAGTTTTATCTGCTGGGGGGTTTTGTAAAGTTTTCTATGATTAATTAAAATAAAAACTAACCACATGATTCATTTGTGTGATAATTTTTTTTCTTTCTACAGCTCTACTGAGAAGTCATTTCCTTGGAGATCCTCAGGTATTATCTTTTATGTACAATTTGCTTTAAGCCCAAGTAGATTTATTTTCTTGGCATTCATAGCTTGTTATGACAAAAATGGAACATTAAGCAGCAATGCTACATATATTTTCCAAGTGTCTTTTCTAAAGTACCACATTAATGTTTTCTTTGTCACGTATGGGACACGTGTTCTCTATGTCACTGTAAAAGGTGCTTGAGCTTATAGGTAGTTGCAAGTACTTTTCTTGTATCTTTATGTGCCTTTGCATTTTTGCCTGAGCTGTGACTGTAACATAAGGCTTGTCATGTATTGGGTGTTCCTTGCAATTAACTAAAATTTACTTATGAGTCTTCCCCTTGGCAGGTAAGGAGCATGAAAAAATACTGCATGTTTTAAGCTTGAAAACTCTTTTGGTTTTTGGTTTGGGTTTATTTGGGGTGTGTTGTTTTTTGGTTTTTTGGGTTGTTTTTTTTTTTTGCAGATGTTCTTACTTAACTGAGAAAATCTCTGATTAGTGGAGGTTTTTCTGAGAGTGCTTTTTCTACTTTTGTATCTTGAGATAGTGTGAAGTTTCTTTCCAAAATAAGCATTTTCTTATACTGCTCCATCTGCTCCTGGCTGTACTGGGGGAGAGGGTAGGACTGTGTCTTCAAGGTGGCATTCCCTGGTCTGTTGGAATAATCCCTTCTGGCCCTGACAGGTTGTGTGCATCAGCTGATGTTTGACATTGCGGAGTGGCTCTCTGAACCCCACGGGCTCTGGAGTGATGGGGGCGTGTGCAGGAGCCACTGCAGGGCAGGCACAGACGGGCTCCTGCAGGTCACTTGTTGTGCTGGTCACCGTGTGCTCTTGACATGCTGGCCAAAGTGGCCAGGGCAATGCCAGTGCAGCTGGCATTGTGGGGTGAGAGCTGCATGAGCCCTGTTGTGCAGAGCCTTCCTGTGCCACTCGTGCAGGGTGCTGTCTGTCCTCGGAGCTGTGTGGCTGCTGCACAGGGACCCTGCCTGCTGCTGCTGCTCAATCAAGCATATTCATAATTACCATCATTGGGATTACTTTGTAGCCATTCCCGGGTTTTGTTTTATTTGGAGATTAGGCCCTTAAACTGGTGCATAATTGTATTTTCATGGTTTCTGTTGCTGCAGCTGAGGTGAGGCACGTGTTAGCTTTTTTCCTTTATTTTAATGCTAATTGCTCAACAGCCTACTTGCACTGCCATTTAACTTCTGCTAGTCATGGTGGTTCTTTTCAGGTATTCTTTCAGCAGTGGTTTTAAACAAAAATCAAACTTGTTTTTTCAAGTAACTGAGAAACAAGTCTTAAATTTTTTTTCAATGTGAGTGTTGGATTTGTGGGTTTTGTTTGTTGCGATTTTTTAAATCACATTGTTTCCCCTTCCTCTATAATGTCCCAATGATATTTCACAACTGGTACAGATTCCTACTGAGAGCTCTCAGGTGTTGTTTTACTTACTTATTTCAGCCAGTTCAATTCCACTGCATTATTTCCTCTTCTGATTTTCCCGTAACTTACTCACTTTTCTCCTTGACCTTCTATTACTCTTTCTCTCTCTCTTTCTCTCTCTCTCTCTCTCTCTTTCTCTTCTCTCTTTCTCTTCTCTCTTTCTCTTCTCTCTTTCTTTCTTTCTCTCTTTCTTTCTCTCTTTATTTTTCTTTCCTTCTTTTATCCAGCTCATGTTTTTATTTTGTTGTTTTATTCTCCCTTCACATTTGTGTATTTTTCTTTAGAAATCTCATGTGCATCTCCCTGCTAAGCAGTCACTTGAGACATGGCCAAAAATTCTACTTCTGTTTCAATGCTCTATGTGTTACTGCAAACCTAGATGTGTATTTTGCATGTCTCTATATTCAAAGTAGCCATTCCTAAGTAATTGCTCAGAAGTGGGCATGTTGGAAAAAATCCCTATTTCTTGCTTAGAAGTTCCTGATCTACATTTCATTTCCTGTTTACATTTATACTGTGATTATGGTTTGATTATAAGTTTTTATTCCCCAATTCACCATGAATCTTTGTTTTGTAGAAGTGTCACTAGTTGCTTTATAAACTGTAATCTGAAAATACTGAAGATAAAGATGGATTAAACCACTGCCTTAAGTCACCTTTTCTGTGACTATTAGGTAGTGGTTTATGTCAAAAGCATCAGTGGATGATAAGATGTGACTGTAGCTGTAATTGCTTTCTGCATCAGTGGAATTATACAGAATTTTTCACAGAAATATAAAGTGATGTTGTTTTGCAGATGCTTATAAATAGAATATTAGATCAGCCATTTATAAGAAGGGTATTATTTTATTCAGGACATTCCTCCTGTTTTATGGTAGTGGAGTCAGATAGAAACACAACAATTCATATTATTGTGCATTCTTGCCTTTGTTAAACAGCCTAAACAATCTTTATTTTTTAGCCCTATGAAGGCTTTGGCCTGGTGGGCAGTGTGTGACGGGAGCGAGATTGGGCTCAAACCTCTGTCCTGGGAACATCTGCACTGAACAGCACAATTGGGCCTTATTCTTCCTGTGTCTCTCCCCAAACTGATTGTCAGTTTGACATTGATTTAGTATCATGTAATATCCAGTAACTGAGATAATAGGCCTTGTATCAGATAAACAAAAAGATTAAAGTATTGAAGTTGGATGTAATCCTAATGTGAATGTCCAAGTCCTCCAAGTGTTTTATTCTGAAGAACATGGAACACCCACTGGTGGCTGTTACCATCTGGTGTTGAGCTGGTGTAACAGGCTGTGAAGTCAGTTCTGGCAGTGTTGGTTCTCTGGATCATTTCTAGGCATACTGATGATTAAACTAATAGAAGTGTAGTAACACTTCTTATTAAATCTTAATTAAATTTGGTAATAATGCTCCTATTCTAGTAAAATAACTAGCCTCAAATTTTACAAGCTAGTTTTGACCTAAGAGTGTACTACTGGTAAATAACTGCTGACTGCCTAGGATTTCTAGGATTTATTGATTTTTTAAAAAACCTGACTAGCATTCAAGCATTCTTCATAATAGCAATTGCTGAGTAACATTTTTAGTATGTGTTCCTTATGGGTCATTATGCAGGTAGTGAGAGACCAGTGTTTTGTGTGCAACCACTGGTAAAAGCCAGAGTATTTCTGTGCATCAGGCATCGCTGCCCAGAGCCCACCAAGCCCCACCAAGCAATCCTTGGGGCTGGGCTGGTGCTCCTTGGCACATTCCCATTGGATTTGCTCCAGGTTCTTTCATGGATTTCTGCAGCAAGAATTTACATTTCAGGTGTTACCTTTAAACGTAACATCCATTGCCTGCTCTGCTTCCTCAGAGAGGTTCAGCTTGGATATTAGGGGCAATCCTTCATGGAGGGGCTGTCCAGCCCTGGCACAGCTGCCCAGGACAGGGTGGGGTCCCCATCCCTGGAGGGATTTAAAAGCCGTGTGGATGTGTCACTTTGGGACCATGGGGCAGTGGCCTTGTGCTGGGGGAGCAGCTGGGCTCCATGGTCTCAGAGGGCTTTTCCAGCCCAAACCATTCTGTGGTTCTGTACTGCATCTCTGCTGCCTGCTTAACATGGTAACTGAATGCTTAATGTCTCTGTTAAAATAATGTTGATTCAGTATCTTCATCTTTGTCCTTTTTTTCCAGACTCTTTAACTTTTTCCTTTCTTCATAGGAGCATTGCTGTGCCTCCTTTGCCTTTCCTTACAACACTGTCATTTGTCTGTACAGTTCAGCTGGCATTCTTGGAACTGAAGTTAGCTTAAGAGGCATATATTTAGATATTAGTTTACTAAGTAAAAAATATGTATAGAAATTTGCAGCAACTACTGTCCACAGTACACAAACAGGGATGAAATTCAGCTCAGCCTTTTACATCTGGAGGTATTGATTACAGGCCCTTAAGACAAGGGTAGCTATCCACTGGGCACTGCAGCACAGTTGCACAGTGTTTCTATTCTTCAGAGTATACTAGATAATCAATTAATTTTTCATTAAAATAGGTTGGAACATATATTTGAAAGATTAGACTTGTAGAGCTACATCAAAACTTTCAGGTAACAAAATTCTCAGATATTTATATTAACATTCTGTTCATTGTGTTTGGGAGATGATACCTGTCTGCCAGTAAACTGATTCTGTTTGGTGTAAGTCTTCCATTAGAGTGTATGAGAAAAGGATCATTATTGAGGTTTCAGGAAACTTGCATATGAAACACTGGATTTATCTAAACAATTTATTCTTTCAGATCCTCCGCCCACCAGTGTAAGCAAGCCCCAGGTGTCAGAGGGTGTTCACACCAATGCCTATGATATTAGGACAGAAGCAGAGCAAGGGACTCTCTACTCACCAGAGCAGACATCTCTCCATGAAAGTGAGGGTCTGTTGTGTGCATTTTAAATATTAGAATATATTTCTGTATTGAAAGTATAAAAACACAATATAGTTATGAATGCAACAAATAATAAATTTATATAACTTGGTGGACTTGTTAGATGATTTTATTCTTATGCTGGCTTCATATTTACAGGGTCTGTAGGTAACTCAAGAAGTTCAACACAAATGAATTCCTATTCTGACAGTGGTTACCAGGAAATAAGCAGTTTCCATAACAGCCAGAACTTGAACAAGGCAGAGCTCAGACAGCAGCATTCCCTTGGGGGACCCCTCAACAACCACGATGCGGTGAGGAGCTCGCGCGCCGAGGGGCAGACATCAGTCCAGGTACTCTGACCAGTGCACTGTGCACCTCTGGCTGTGCACGGGCTCCAACAGGGTTTAGAGACAGTAGCTGTACAGTTGGGCCCCCCTTTGTATGGGCTGGAGTTAATGTTACCAAATTAGCTTTTGTTTAATGCATTCACTGGTTACAAAGCGGGAATGGCTTGCAGCAGAGATTCCTTTGCTGGGATCAGCATGTGTGATCTGGGTCATTCACAGGAGCTGAAGTGAAGTAGCATTCCTGACTGCACAGTACACTGCTATTATCATATCAAGAAAGTATCACTCACTCAAAATTCATTGTGAAGTGGGGGAAAACCTTCCTAGAAGTTAGCCTGTATGTAAGCATAGTTCTTAAAGGAAGATGCTACTTGGGTTCCTGTACATTCTATGGTTTCTAGCTTTTCCCTCCTTTTTCAGTAAATGGAATGATAGTAAGACAGTAATTGTTAGAATATTTCTGGATTATACCAGAACTCTTTGCATTACTGTTCCTGAGTTTCCAGAGTGGTTGAGTAACAAGGAAGGAAAGTATAGGTGAAGATTAACATAGCAAGCCAAATGAGAATGAGAAACAGGTGGGTTTTTGATGTTAAATTGTCATTTTCTATACTAAGAAGCACTGGTTAGAAAAAAGTTACAGAGAAACTTGAAGGAATTAGGTTTAGGGTAAAAGCTACACTCCAGCTGCCTGTATACACCATGAAGTTGTGTGCATTTCCTGCTGACTTCTCCATCTTACAGGAGAACAATATCCACTCTGTGACCTAAATGATAAAACTCATAAATGTTTTTGATTTCCAACAGCCTTCAGCCAATATCGCTGCCAACCGTGTGATGAGACGGGTCAGTTCGGTGCCATCCAGAGCCCAGTCTCCCTCCTACATGGTCGGCACGAGCATGTCCCCGTCGCGGGGGTCGCTGCGGACATCTCTGGGGAGCGGCTACGGCTCTCCCGGCGTCACTGAGCAGAGATCCCTGCCCTCCCACGCGTACTCATCCACCACGCTGCCCGTGCAGCGGGCGGGCTCCCCGTACGGCGCGCACAGACCTGCCTCCCCCTCGGCCGTGCGCCGCGTCGGCTCGCTCACCTCGCGGCAGGCAAACCCCGGCAGCGGTGCTGCCCCGTACCCAGCAGCGGGCAGAGTCGGCTCTCCTCTCGCCCTGACCGATGTGCAAACCAGAGTGGGCTCTCCATCCCAGACTCAGCTGGGATCCTCTTCCCCAAAGCGCTCTGGCATGACGGCCGTTCCACAGCACTTGGGGACGACGCTGCAGAGGACAATTCATGACATGGAACCATATGGGCAGCAGTACGATATCTATGAGAGGATGGTCCCCCCACGGCCAGATAGCCTCACAGGTGAGTAGCAGGCACAGACCACAGCTGCAGAAAACCCAGAATACAGTCCTGGAGTTGTGCATGAAACGCTGTAGCACTGGGGCACAATTGCCTGCTGGTGTCGGGTCACTTGTACATACTGATGTCAAACATTGTGTCAGTTGCAAGTTCCTCATAAATACTGGATTTATGATTATTAATTGCTAGCCATGCATTGAATTAAATGCTATGATTTAAGTTGCTAAATGAAATTCTAAGTCTTACAGAGGCATGTCAGATTTTCAGAGATAAAGTACATTTAAAATGTGTGTGCAGGCTAAACATAAAGTGAAGCATACTAGCCTGGAACTAATTTTATGTCCAGTTCTTTCCTAAAAGATATAGTTTATTACCACTGAATATTAGGGGTTTTTTCCACTGATATTTCTAGACTATCTCATTGGACTTCAAGTTCAATATAGGGTAACCATTTTAATACTAGCTTAAAATAGAGCCCTAAAAGGTAGAATCTATTCATCTGAGAGGTAGTTCTTGTTAACATGTGTGTTACTGATTTTGTTCTGACCTTCATCTGAATGAGCACAGACAAGGTGATTATCCAATTAGACCTTGTGCCCTTTGAAACACATGTCAATTTCTGTTTTTTCTTTTGAACCATTATAGTGCAGGAAACTCCAAAATGCTCTCATTCCTCAGTAGAAGATAAAATGTGTCTTCTCCCTCACTTCTGTTTGCAAGACTTAATAACATGCCAGTTTGATAAGGGTTTGGGAATGAGTTTGATGGGAAAGGCCCTGCTGCCCTCTTTGCCTGCTCAAGTCCTCTGTTCTCAGCACCTGTAGATGTGTTTTATTAGTGATGGCTCAAAGCTTTCCTTGCAGACAATGTGGCAGAGTAGGTCTGAGATTTTAGGGGAGGAGAATACACAGACAAAGGATACATTTTGTTACACATCACTACTCCATTGTACTTTTGAAGCTGTTTTGTAATCTCCATCATTTCATCATCCTTGCATAGCTCATTTCACATATTCTGCTGCTTTGGTAACTGCCAAAGCTTTAGTGCCTGCAATGGTAATGCTGAAGTCAACAAAGTTGTATATATTTTCTATGAAATATTAAATATATAGCAAGGTGAAAAATACTAATCCAGCTGCAGCATAGCTATTTATATATACTCACATCATGGGCTATTTAAACCTTTATAAAGATTTTTCTCCATGTGCTTACATTTCTGCTGCCACTATCAAGCAGATGTTTGCTCTTACTGCTGCAGACTGTTTCAGTTTGACGATTACACCCCCTTTCGTCTGTGCCCTCTGTCACGACAGGATTTCTGTCAGGTCCATACTTACCCTGTTATTGCTGAATCCGTGCACTGTGTGTGCTGACTCAGCTTTTATTCTCTGTGGTTTAGACTGTAAATGATACCAAAAAATT